>NC_088801.1:61066256-61377065 GCF_011386835.1 Chrysemys picta bellii | reverse complement strand
ATCCACTATAACCTTCAGATCCTTTTCAACAATACTACTACCTAGCCAGTTATTCCCCATTTTGTAGCTGCATTTGATTTTTTCTTCCTAAGTGTAGTACTTTGCACTGCTCTTTATTGAATTTCATCTTGTTGATTTCAGACCAATTCTCCAGTTTGTCCAGGTTGTTTTGAATTCTAGGCCTCCTAAATGCTTGTCACCCCTCACAGCAAATTTTATAAGCATATTCTCCACTTCATGACACAAGTCATTAATGAAAATTTTGGCTAGTATTGGACCCGGGACTGCTGCTGACTGACTGCTGAGGGACCCCACTAGGTACACCCTCCCATTTTGACAGTAAACCATTGATAACTACTCTTTGAGTATGGTCTTTTAACCAATTGTGCATCCACCTTTAATAATTTCATCTAGACTCCATTTCCCTAGTTTGCTCATGAGAATGTCATGTGGAACTGTGTCAAAAGTCTTAATAAAATCAAGATATATCATGTCTATTGCTTCCCCCTATCCACTAGGCCAGTAACCTGCTAAAGAAAGAAATTAGGTTGGTCTGGCATGATTTGTTCTTGACAAATCCATATTGGCTGTTACTTATCACCCTATTATCCTCTAGGTGCTTTCAAATTGATTGTTTAATAATTTGTTCCTGTATCTTTCCAGGTATTGAAGTTAGGCTGACAGGTCTATAATTCCACAGATTCTCTCTGTTCCCCTTTTTAAAGACAAAGTACTACATATGCCCTTTTCCAGTCCTTTGGGACCTCACCCATCCTCCCTGAGTTCTCAAAGATAATCACTAATGGTTCTGATATTGCTTCAGCTCGTTCCTTAAGTACCCTAGGGTGAGTTTTGTCAGGCCTTGCCAACTTGAATACATCAACTTATCTAAATATGATTTAACCTGTTCCTTCCCTACTCTGGCTTGTGTTCCTTCCTCCTTGTTGTTTATATTAATTATGTTAAGCATTTAGTCACAGTTTCTCTTTTCAGTGAAGACTGAAACAAAATTTGCATTAAAAACCACCTCTGTTATTAGCTCTTCTTCCCCACCAAGTAGTTAACAGACACACTTTCCGTCATCTTTCTTTAGCTCCTAATGTAGTTATAGAACCTCTTCTTACTGCCTTTTAACTCATTTGGTGCCTTATTCTTTCTTATTTTGTCCTGTATGCTTGTGCTAGTCTTTTGTACTCCTCCATATTTCCACTTTTTGTAGGATTCTTTTTTGATTTTCAGATCATTAAAGAACTCCTGATACAGCTGCATTGGCCTTTACTAGTCTTCCTCTCTTTCCTTCACATCTGAATAACTTGCAGATGTGCCTTAAATATTGTCTCCGTGAGAAACTGCCAGCTCTCCTGAACTCCATTATCCCTTAGATTTTCTTCCCAGGGGATCCTACCTACAGTGCCACTTTTCATGAGTTTGTTAAAGTCTGCTTTTTTTGAAGTCCATTTGTCCTTACTTTGCTGCTCTCATGCCTTCCTCTCTATAGAATCATGAGTCCTGGAACTAACTCCATACAAATCCATCCATCGCGATTTCCAGAAAGAAAAAGGAGAAGTAAAGACTTGTCCGTTGTCACTCTGTAAACTCCATGTCCACATCCCCCCACTCCAAGGAAAGGAGCAGCTAAAGGCACAAGCTTGTGAGTCACTGATGTCTTTTGCTCGTTATTCAACAAAAGCAACTTGAAGACCCAACACAGAAAGAGCTGGTTCCCAAATAACCATGTTAACAAAATATATACCAACATACAAGGCCTACCTACAGTCAGCTGGGACCAGGTTCTGGTGGCTTCTAAACCTAGAACATCCTGAGAGTCACTAGAGGGCTCACAAATTATTTAAAGAGACATTAACTTAGTCCTATACTCTGTGGCCAGATTGCCTGTGTGTGACTTTAAGCAAGCCTCTCAGCTTTCCTTAGCTGGAAAAATGGGGATAATGCTAATGCCCCTCACGGGGTGTTGTACTGAATGAATGCATTGTGTTAGGGAGCTCTTGCTACTGGAAATGTCATCTGGCCAATGAGACACACAATTAAGCTCCTGACTATTTGTAGTTATTAAGGATCTTAGGGCACTTTTCATAGGAACAGGGATGTTAGTTCCAGTGTGCTAGCCATATTCCATCTTGGGTCACATTACATTCTGTCTACCAGTTTTAAGTGGATTCTGTGTTTTTTCACTTCTTGTCATGAAGTGTTATAGTGTGTTGCTGTGCACTGTTAAATATCTGCCATGTTTCACCCCAGAGGCAGCTGCACCTTAGCATCATTTATTATTTGTATTGTGGTAGTACCTGGATGCTCCAATCCAGGATCAGAGCCCAAGTGTGCTAGGCACCGTGTAAACATCTAACAAAGAGACAATCCATGCCCCCAAAGATCTTACAATCGAAGTAAAGAAATGGAGTAAGCAATCCTTCTGTAGAGTTCTGTTAGAGTTGTTAATTACTTTGAGATGAAATGCACTGACTGTATACCTGTAAGACGCTGTTATTCTGATTTCTCTACCACAATTTTTCAAGACTCAAATTGGGGATATATTTTGCTGCTTTGAGGCACAAACTTCTTATAAGATCTGAGCTATCAGAGTTTCCTTTGCCAAATCTAAATCCCGTGCTGCTTCCACATTATTTGCCTGACTCCCCACTGCCTTGTATCGAGTGAAGTCAGTTAGACTGTGCCAAGTGGATGTAAAATACTACTACTGGGGTGAGCGGAGAATTTGGAGGTGGTGGGTTTTTTTTGCCTGCTTTGCACTCATATAAATGACAGCCGAGATGCAGAGCAGATGGGAATTGGGCCCTCTACTTTTGCAGATAAACAACCATTCATTCTGTATTTCTTCTTTTCAGAGCTCACAGTTGCTGAGGAGATGACACAACACACTCTTTCTTTTTAACTCCCGCTTCAATTTTTTCTGGTTCTTGGAGAATGTGGAGTGCAGCTTTCCCAGGGCTGGTTGTTGGAGTTACGCTATTATAAACAGTAAACAATCAACACAGGCCGTACAAGGGCCACGTGACGTGTAAGCAATTCCCCCATGATCTATTAGAAATATTGTAATTGGGGCAGAAACCATGTTTTTAGTGACTGCTCTGCCTCTATGCATCAGTCACTGCTGAGGATTAATGGCTGCTGATGTTGCTGTGCTAGACAATTCTGACTAACCCTACTGAAAATATATAATTCCTTGAATGTAACCTAGGAAAGCAATGCAGTAGGCTGGTCTAGGCCAAATGGGCATTGCTGTAGGCTCCCCCCACTTCTCCCCCCATTTTTTTATGTACAGAGATGACACTGAGCAGGGACAGGCTGTATCTGGAAATCTTCGCACTCTTTTTCCTTTTTGTGGCTAGACACAGCTCCCCAGCCGGGGATTCCCCTGGGATTGTCCAAGGTTCACAGTATCCTCTAACTAGGATCAGGCTAGAGAAATGGTTTTCAGTCACACTATTAACCACCAGTTAACCACAGCCCTGTAGATCTCGGTCTGATTTAACATCTCAAAGCTGAGACAGGAGAGCACCAAAATCCTGTGTTCCTCTGTCATTTGCCCTACCAAATTCACAGCCCTGAAAAATGCGTCATGGACCGTGAGATCTGGTGTCCCACCCGTGAGATCTGGTCTTTTGGGTGCTTTTACCCTATACTAGAACAGATTTCATGGGAGAGACCAGCATTTCTCAAATTGGGGGTCCTGACCCAAGAGGGAGTTGCAGGAGGGTCACAAGGTTATTTTAGGGGGTTACAGTATTGCCACCCTTATTTCTGCGCTGCCTTCAGAGCTGGGTGGCTGGAGAGTGGCGGCTGTTGGCCGGCAGCACTGTGGTGCCCAGATAGCAACTGTGAAAAAACAGGACAGGGAGTGGGGGGTAATAGGTGCCTATATAAGAAAAAAATCCCCCAAAATGGGACTGTCCCTTTAAAAACAGGACATCTGGTCACCCTAGGCAGCACCCTGCCAGCAGCAGCTCAGAAGGCAGCGCCGCCTCCAACAGCAGCGCAGAAGTAAGGGTGGCAGCCCCCCCTACAATAACCTTGTGAACTCCCCTCAACTCCTTTTTTTGGGTCAGGACCCCTACAATGACAACACCATGACATTTCAGATTTAAATAGCTGAAATCATGAAATTTGCAATTTTTCAAATCCTATGACCGCGAAATTGACCAAAATGGACCATGAATTTGGTAGGGTCCTACCTTTCATTCAATCTTTACCCAGGAAACCTGTTTTCACCACATCCCCTGTTCCATCACCCACCTCCTGGGTCACCCTCGCCCTCAGTTAAGAAACATCTTGAAAAGTCATGAGACCCACCAAAGAGCATTTTAGGGTGTGAAGTCCTTTGGGCAGGGACTGTACAGTGCCAAGTACAGTCGAACCTCAGAGTTATGAACACCAGAGTTACGAACTGAGCAGTCAACCACACATCTCATTTGGAACCGGCAGTATGTAACCAGGCAGCAGCAGACACAAAAACAACAACAACAACAAAACAAATACAGTACTGTACAGTGTTAAATGTAAACTACTAAAAAAATAAAAGGAAAGCAGCGTTTTTCTTCTGCATAGTAAAGTGTCAAAGCTGTATTACATCAATGTTCAGTTGTAAACATTTGAAAGAGCCATAATGTTTTGTTCAGAGTTACGAACATTTCAGAGTTACGAACCACCTCCATTCCCAAGGTGTTCATAACTCTGAGGTTCTGCTGTACTCTGAAAATGGCAGTAGGGCTTGGTCTACACTAGAAAAGTAGGTTATCTTAACTATGTCACTCAGGGGTATGAAAAATTCACACCCCTGAGTGACATAGTTAAGCCAACCTAAGTCTCTATGTAGACAGTGCTAGATTAACGCACGTTTTCTTCCACTGACCTTGCTACCAGCTTTTGGGGAGGTGGATTACCTACCTACACTGATGTGAGGCTCTGTTTTCCATTTGTGAGCACATGCAGCAGCATCATTCCCCAGCAACTGAACGGTTCAGATTATTTCTGACAACCAGAGGGGAGACCGAATACGTCTACCATTTCTCTTCCCTGCATGTGCGTCAGCAGGATAGTGCAAGTAGCAATGGCTGCAAACATTCACCGGCTCTGTGCTCCTACCAGAGACCAGAAAATGAAACTGATTAAAAAACAATTGCAAATAAAAATGACTTTGTAATGGCTTATTCTGCATCTCATCCAAGCCAAGAGCAAAAAGCTGCATTTCAGTTAAACTGTAGCTACTGCATCTGTTCTGCAATTCATCCAAGCTGAGAGTTCTTCAGAAAGCAAACACCCAGAATAAGAAGTGAAGACTGGAGTTGATTTTTAATATATGTTTTCAGATGTAATTATCGAAACTGTGAAACATAACCTAGACAAGACCTTCAGGTTTGTCTACATGGGAAAACTTACTGGCATTACTAGCTCTATATAATTATACCACTATAACTCCCCATGTGAACACTCTTACTCAGAAGAGCAGTGATCTTTTTTGGTTTAGCTGAATTTGCCTTGGAGCGTCAGTGCATTTTTCCATGTTGTTTGCCCACTTCCATTCCAGGTGCACTAATGTTTAATTCTCTTACAAAAGTGTGTGAGGTTTAATTCATTAATTTACATTTGTAAAGTGCTTTGAAATCCTCAGATGAGCAGCACTTTAAGTGTCAAGCATTGTTATTACTTTCAGATACTATGATGCCCTGGGCCAAATACAGTTACATGAAGGGTCACCTTTGCAGTTTATTGTAGTGCAGTCTGATGGAATATATATGTGAGCCCTAATCCTGCAAATCTTTACACACACGAGTAATCCCTTGGGGTAAGATGGGACTACTCCCATGTGTAAAGTTACTCATGCATAGGTATTTACAGCAGGAAGGCTTTGGTTGTTAGCTGCTGCAGACAGAGCCGGTTCCAGGGTTTTTGCCACCCCAAGCGGCGCAAAAAAAAAAAAAAATTCCGCGATCGCGATCTTCGGCAGCAATTTGGCGGGAGGTCCTTCGCTCCAAACGGGAGTGAGGGACGGTCCGCCGAATTGCCGCCGAATACCTGGACGTGCCGCCCCTCTCCGGAGTGACCGCCGCAAGCACCTGCTTGGCAAGCTGGTGCCTGGAGCCGGCCCTGGCTGCAGACCACTGAAAGTTGCAAAGATGCAAAATCTATCACCAACAGCCAAATGATATCCTTTCCCAGTGAAGTGCTCACGCAGGATAATTATTAGCCTTATACAAACCAAGAGGAGGGTTATACTAATCCATCAAAATGCAGGCACCGCAGCAGAGGCCTCTCCATAACTATTGGCAAGTCCGCCGCGCAAGGCGAAGGAGCCGTTCGAAATGTCCCGCTAAATAAAGGATTCTCACCAGACTGAGCCGATATTATAGCGCTGCGGGGACCCCGTCTCTGGGACTCTTGTTTTTCGAATAGACACAATAACAGAGAGATCCAAAAAAGAAGGAAAACACCAGACTGCCTGTTACTGTGAACAGACGACTGAAGCGCCGCGAGAGGTGGAATTGGAAGATGCTCTCATTACTTGCCCTTTGACGCCTTTGCTCATCCGCAATCTGTTACCAAATTAGAATCAAACTTCGCCTGGCACTATGAAGTCTCTCTGTCTGGCGGTCTGGTCTAAGGATAATGAGTGGATGAAAGGGCCTCTTTTGCTCAGGCTTGTTTGCAGGGAGACCCAGATGAGTACACTTCAGAAACACAAGGCACTCTCTGATGCCCTGTGTGTGTGGGGGGGGAACAGAGTCCCACCCTGACGGTGTTTGCCTGCAGCAGCGGATTAGAAGGGAGCTCGCTGAGACTGGCGAGGGGCTGGAAGGAAGGAACTTCGCAGGAGGCTGAATGGCCAGCTGCTGGAACCCCATGCCGGTGGCAGTGAGGGATTTCAAAGAGGCAGAGCGGAGAGCCTGGTAGGTGGGAGAGAGACATTCCAACTCTCCCCAGTGGGAATCTTGTTGTTGCCATCAGTTTTCGGAGCCTGCATAATTAAGAGTGGCTGATCAAAGTTTCTAAGAGACAGCGCACTTCTCTTTCCTGCTCTGTCACAGCGGCCACTTCCCATTCAGAGGGCGCAGGAGCTAGTCTCCCTTTGTGTGCAAGGCCCTGCTCAAAGACCATGTTTTCCTGGTAATCAGATGTGTTTATTGTTGTGGAAATCTTGCTCTCCCTGAACTGGCTGAGTGGGATCAGCTTCCTGGCTTTGTCTGGGTTCAGCTGACTGGAATCCACCCCTCCTTCAGCTGTGTCTCCCCCATACATCTCTGGACCCCCACCACCATATTGGCTTTTTGTACCTCTAGACGAGATTGGGGAACCTGGCATCAGTCATTCTTGATCAGCAGATGTGCTTTGCTTTAGCACATGCAGGGAGAATTTCACTGGGGATCGAGGCTGGTTGAAAGAAGGTTCATCAGTAACAAGGTCCATATATCACCATCTTCCAGGAGAAGGACAAGCCGCAGAGCTCAAGCAGTGTTTAGTACTTTGAGCTGTGGCGCAAACCTAGTATTAGGTGGAGGTGATGTGCTTCTGGAATTGATCCCAGATGAAGGAAAAGGACGAACTCACTCAAAAGTTTGGGGGGGAGGGATAAGCATTGGCCTGCTAAACCCAGTGTTGTGAGTTCAATCCTTGAGGGGGCCATTTAGGGAACTGGGGCAAAATCAGTACTTGGTCCTGCTAGTCTAGTGAAGGCAGGGGGCTGGACTCGATGACCTTTCAGGTTCTAGGAGATGGGATATCTCCATTAATTAAAAAAAAAAAATTATTAAAAGAGTCCCTAGCACTGTTAGTTCTCTAGCAACTCCCATTCAGCAGAAGCCAGACTGTCCAGCGAGAGACTGGTGGTGGCTGCAGCTCAGGCGTTTGGTTAATAAGCTGAGGGCCTGATTCTCCCAAGTGTCACACTGGTGAGACTCCAATGCAGTGAGGAATCAGACACTTGGGGTTTATCCAGAGCTCACTCACACTACCTGAGCCTCTTTGCAAAATCAATACTGGGCTGGAACCCCCCTGGGAACTGAGTCCCAGGACTCCTTCCTTCCAACCAGGGCAGAAATACCACGAGTTTGGCTTCTCTCCCCCTCCACCAGCGCACGGCCTCTCTGTAGGGCAGTCAGTATTCATAACCCAGTGGCAGGGTGTGAGGCTTTTCCTGCCATCTCTTGCTCTTCTCCCTACGGAGGGCAGGATGTTTGCTGAGTTCCAGTCCTCCTACCCTCTGGGTGAAGGCAGCGACACTTCCCTGATGCCCTAGGGAAGGGCGTGTGTGCGTGAGAACAAGGAAGCAAGGTTTCCCATGGATAGCTACTGGCTCTGATTTTAATAAACACCCTTTCTGCAAACTCTTCCTTGTTTTCCCTTCTCCTACCTGCTGGGATTTAACAGGTCACGGGGGTGAGGGGTGGGATGGTTTTTTGTTGTTGTTGTTCTGGGACAATCTGAGATTACGGAAGTAAACAAGGACCCACTCTACACTGGTAAACTTGCGGAAGTCTCCCACCGTCACCTGGTGCAGCTCCACCAGGGATAGCAATGGTAAGAGCGCTGGCCAGGCTGTTGACATTTTTAATCAATCACTGTGTCAGCTGACATGGTGGGGTAAGAACCCATCACCACAAGTAGCTGTGCACCCTCAGTGCTGCCCCATAGTGGCTCCACGTGCCAACAGTGTAGGTGAGGGTGGGAGATTGTCAGAAACCTTATACATGCATCACTGTTCAGCCCCAGAAATGTTCACTTATCTGAGCTGGGTCAGCCACAGGCCTACAGCTGCAAGGGTCTGATGCTGCATGGTCTAGTTTCATTTGTTTTCTGGAGTTTTATTTTCCAGCTCATCTTTCCGAAAAGAAAAAAAAACAACCCACAGAACAAGCACATATATTTTCTTGAGATCCCATATCCTGTTAGGAAGAGAAATATCCTGGCTGCACAACACCAGCCTGAAATTTTTGTGGGTGTTTTTTTGTCTTGTTCTTTTCCTGTGTTTACACTCCCACAGTGTAACACTAGTCATCAGACCATGAGGACAAGCTGAAACATCTTCATTTGAGAGCGCTCCGAGAAGGGGTAGATGTGAACAGAGCCCACACCCAGCATGGCCATCAAATAGCACCGTCCTCTCAATACAGTCACAAACGTGCATGACATAAAACACATGCAAGACTCATGTGCACCACAACAAAGGCACACCCACTTTACATATGCTTGACTCACTCAATACAGACACCCCCAGGATCAGAATCGCCAGCCTGGCAAATGCCGTAGAACCTCAGCCCCTGCCTCCCTCCCCCATCTCTCTGCAAAGCCCACATCCATCCCTGTCAGAGCAGTGTCATTACGAGTCAGGGATAAACACCCCAGCCAAATACAGCAGGATTTCCCATTCTCTGCCTGCTGCCGGCACAGCACAGGCCACATTGTTGGCACGAAATGAATACTAACAATTACAGGGCGGCAAAACTGCTGCATGACAGAGGTTGGTCTCCTTTAAAGAGATGTGCTTGATTTGTAATAGACGTGGCTCTGTTCTGAGGCAGAAGCCGGGATCCTCATGGCCTCACACCAAAGGGAGCCTCAGCTCCATTGTTGGCTTTGCCACTGACCAGGCGTGGTGCTGACGGGCTTTCAAAGAGAGTCTCTGATGCTGAGTGCTCCGCCTGAGACACTTTGGGCCTGTTTTTTCAGCAGTGCTGAGTACCCACAACGCTGGGTGAAGTCTGTGGGGGCTCAGCACCTCTGACAATGTATTGGCATTAATCTCTCAGCACCACCAATGTCCCGGTCTGTAAAATGGACACGGCATCTTCCTCCTCACAGGGTTGTTCTTAGGCTTAAAAGCCTGATCCCCATTGAGGTGATGGCTGCTGGCTGACACCAGGAACTCTAGAGTTTCTATGGAAGCTGGGGGCTGTACCTGACTCATATCCCTGGGGACCGGGCACGGAGTGGGGACGTCGTGTAACCCACTGGCCAGCGAGTCACACAAAGCCCACTGGAGTCAGTGGCAAGACTCTCATTGTCTTCCATGGGCTTTGGATCAGGGCCTAATTCATCAGTGCTGTAAAGCCACTCAGATCCCAGGACAAAAGGTGCAGTGAAAACACAAATCCTTCATTTTCTATTTCGACTTAGCGGGTCTGATTTACAAACAACACCACAGAAGTACAGGAGCGCTGAGAACAAAAGGCGGGTTTATTAACCGAGGAGCTCGGCGCCTTGCCATCATTCCTCCTTGGAAGGCATAGGGCTGGATACTCCATTGCCCTGCATCTTGCGTTGTCATTTAGCCGCGTGCCACTGGGTGTAAAATGGTACCAAATCAGAGCGGTGGAATTTCACCCCCGCTGCGCATGGACGTCGGTGACAGGAGTTACAAGGGTATAGACAGTAGTGAACCTGCAAAGCACACAGGTTAATAACTGGCCTGCAGGATCTGGCTCCATGTCAAGCTGTCCATTATTCAGAGGCCTTCCTAATTATATTAATTAAAAATGCAGCATGTCTATCAAGCCAGCCAGCTCAAAGCAGTAACAGATTGGGGGCCCTATTACTCAGCCAAACGCCAGGTCTTCATTGAACAAGAAAATTGTGGCATCACTAGGCTACCATGGATTAATTAAAAAAAAAAAAACACGCCCCCACAGAAATTTACACAAATCCTTTAGCAAAGCCTACTCTCTGAGTCTGGGATAGAACTAGAGCCAAGATCAGTTCTTTTCCCTTGCCAATGTCACCCAGATCTTACTCCAAATCGCAAACCAGAGAGGTTCAAAGATTGGGAGAGCCATGCAGTACACACGGTTGGCCAGCTATTCTCAAAAGAAACTTTTCTAACTAACTTTAACTGGCCCACTCTCCCCGGTACAAGTATGTTCAAGTTAGACATTATGTTTTTCGACTTTCTAGAAAACCTGTTTTATACAGAAACCTAACTTAATAGAAGTGATGGCGTTTGGTCAATTAGGAAACAAAACAATTACAACTAATTTGTATCAATCTTTGCAGGCAGCTTTTCTAACAAAAAAGTGACACACTGGATAAACAAATTACCCCAGAGGAATGGGATTTGATCCGGAAAAGAGGACCAGCAACCTCAGTCTGTAGCACAATAAAAGAAAATTTCTTTAAGATACTGTTTAATGGTACCTCACAACTGTCAAGTTGAAAAATATAGAACGATTGAATGGGTATAAACGTTGCAAAAATCATGTGAAAGATTTTATGCATATATGGTGGCCATGTCCAGTCATTCAAGAGTTTGGGGATACAATTTGTCACCAAACATCACAAATGGTTGGATCTTTATTACCAAATGAGCCGTTGGTAATCGTCTTGGGACATCCTAGTGGAAATGGTCACATAAAAGGGAATGAAGAATTCATCTCTCATCGGCCAGTAGCTGCTTGACTTTTGGTGGCCTCCCACTGGAAAAAGAAAAATAGCCCTATCATTGAGGAATGGTTCACAGAAATAGAGGAGGTTGTGGTCATGGAAAAATTAACACACCAATTATTACCCAGCAAAACAGATAGAGGACAGATAAATACTTAGATATTTTGGTTACCTTTTATTCAGTACTCACACAAAGTATATTCACCTGCAAGAAAGCCAGCACACCTGTCCAATTTTTTTGATTAACAACATTTGATCGACATACCTGGTCTGTTAAGTATGTGCATATAGAAAGTTCAGTCAATTTAATAAAATCACTAGAAACAACGTATTATAGGTGTTGCAATGATGCTTACTCTGTAATATGGTGACACCCTGTTAAGCAGAAAGATCCGCTGACTATACTCCTGTGTAATGTCTCTTTGAACAAAAGCTCACTGTTGTAATGATGCTGTTTTGTTTCTGATATTTACATGGGAAGGATTTGTAAACTTGCTAAAACTTCCTAAATAAATAGTTAAAAAAACGCAGCAGGTGATTGACTCCCTCCTCCCTCCCCCATCATCTCGTGTAATCAAAACAGCTGTGATCTCAGCAATTATGGCTTCATCTTCAGATCTAGCAGTGACCCGCAGAGTGAGAGCGCGCAAGCGCACAGCGACCCAGAAAGAGAGAGAGCGCGAAAGTGCACAGCGACCTACAGAACGAGAGAGCGCAAGCTCACAGTGACCCATTCTCTAATATTCTCTGCACCTTAGATACAGAAGGGCAGCTGGATTAGCACTGAGCAGGGTCATGGCGATCTGTGCCTCCATTTAAAGGCCTTTATATGCCCTATCCAGGGCAGTAAGGGAACTGTTCAGCTCCTCTCCCCCCCTGGCTGTATATTAGAGCAGCCTCAGGGTTGCACTGACTATAATAGCCCCACAGGGGCTATCTGCCAGGTGAGAGTAGCTCGAGTGCACTGCAGTCCATCCTTCCTCTCTTCCTCCTCATCCACACTGCACCTGGCAAGCGAGTCAAGCACAGAGCAGCAGCCCAATGCTACCAGGGGAATGTCCCCAGGCAGGGATGGTGGCAAGATATGTTGCCTGTGAGGCCCATTCACATGACTCAAGCAGTGTCCACGGGCCACCCCACAAGAGAGAATCAGGCCCTGCTTGTGGAGCATGCGTGTCCCTTACCTCTATTCGGTGCTCAGTGGAAGTGCAGGGGTCCGCACAGCATGGGGAAAGTCTGCTTCATCTTTACCTCTTGCTGCTAAACGGCCCCCCGCCATGCGCTGGGTGTGTAATCACACTCATTTGCACACCACTCGATACCAAATCAGTGCACTAGGCACCATTTTGCCAGATCCCCAGATGTGCATCTTACATCCCTGAACTGGGTTCATTGTGTCGTGGAGAAAATTGCTGGGACAAGCCAATTAGATTTGGGGCGAACAGGCACAAATATGCAGAGACACATTTCCCCTTTTATTTTCAAGCCACCTTTTCAAACCTGCTGTTCTTTCATATGCACAGAAAAACACTGACATACCCAGTCTCTTAAAACATGAGCTTGCTGTTTTTAAAATATAGGCTGCAATTTAGAGCAGTGTTTTGTAGGGTATTTTTGTTTTGTTTTGTTTTTGTTTTACCTTGGATTCAAGGATGTGATGCATGAAAAACTCCAATTTCGCAGAGCCTCTTAGATTAAATCACACGGCGTAGGTAAGGTTTGGCAGACTGGCAGACAGCTCATACTAATAGGACCAAGAATTCAGAGAAGAATGGGGTAGATTTTAATGTAAGTTTACGTTTCTTCTAATGAATTTTAATGGCAGCTTTCACTATGCGTCTATGATTCATATGAGAAAATTAAAATCCTACCTTGAAACTTATATGACAATGCAGTTAACATCTTGCAGTTTCTGGCATTATCTCTGAGAACCTTTCAGTCCCATTTCTATGGCGCATTGTTTTCCTCACAAAACATATTTAAAATATAAAACATTGAATGTTCATTGCTTCTTTATAGCATTTTTATTCATTACTTGCTGGAGGCAAAGGGCATGGGTTTTATATAGAATTCTCAATTGAATGTCTTATTTTGCAGTTTTACTCCACTGTACATGTTTCCCAAGATATTATTTTCTTTCAGATGCAGATGTTCTTCTGGAAAAGTGATGCAAGGCAGTTTCCACTTAGAGCCCCTCTGTGCGAGGTTTTCTGCTGCGAGCGCTGCCAGCATTGGCTCTTTGGGTGGATGGCTTGTCAAGTACCTTTTCAGGCCCATTCAAAAGTTATTTCCCTCTTAAACACTGTGATCACACCATTGTTCCCAGGAGCTGCTTGGGGATATTTAGACAGGTCGGAGATGATGAAGCTTTGGCTCACTTTAAATCATACAGACTCACATCTAAGAGAGAAGGATCTTATGAGAGACCAATCAGCCGCTTGGTTCCAATTTGACCCACAACCAGCTGATACAAGTTATATTCAGCATTCTCTCTGTCTACAGTGACTACTCAATGAGAGTCCATGTTGTGTTAGTTACCACCAATCCCCGAGCATGTGTTCTGACTCAGCATAATTATGTGGTGAAGAGAAACACTTCGTTTCCATAAGAGGAACTATCCCTCCCAGCCAAATTCCTTTATTACCCATTGCTTAGCGCTAGCTGGTAGCTAGCTTGGCTCTGCCACTCCATTCTATACCCCCTCCACCTCTTAAAGTGGCAATGGTTATTTTGTACTTTAAAAAGGTACCTAACCTGAATGGCTCCAGGAGGCACTAGGCAACTTCTGAGGCAAATGCAAAAATTACCTGGGCAGCGACATCAGATTACCTGGGAGCCCCCAGCTTACTTCTTGGCTGCCCACAAGTAATTTGTGTTTGGATAAATCCATTCTGCCACATTTGCCGTCTCTAGCAACGTTCCCCTTCCCCCAGCACAGTCCAATACATTCTTCCTGCCCCAGAATTCTCTCTTTCGTTATATCACAGCATTGCAAAGGAGCGTAAAGCACATGCAACCTCAACACGAGGCTCTGGAACTGCTGAGTGTTGGATGAGACAGAAAGGTGAGCTCCTGGCCACTTGTAATCATTCATTATATCAACCCTTGCCAAATTCCAGCTTAGATAATTACACTTTGCTTCCTGAAAGTCTCCCAAGTCTCAGCTGAAGTTGTCCTTCGTACATTGAAGCAGGTTATGCAGTGTTGCACCACAGTGTTGTCACATTCCACCCTGGAGGTAGGGTGACCAGACAGCAAATGTGAAAAATCGGGACAGGGGGTGGGGGGTAATAGGAGCCTATATAAGAAAAAGACCCAAAAATCGGGACTGTCCCTATAAAATCGGGACGTCTGGTCACCCTACCTGGAGGTGACTGCATTTCAGTGCTGTGTGAGTAGTCCACACCCACACCCACACACACACCCATTTGGGATCCTCTACACTGAAAGGCTTGACAGAAAATAATGTTATTAGTATTAGAATAAAGATCTGTGCTAGGTTTTAGCTGCATGGCTCATTAAAATGGATGGGCCTCACCTGGCTAAAACGCCACATAGCTCTTTATGCAAAGAGCAGCAGTGATTGGAGGACAGGCACTCGGCTCGACACCTTGGGAGCACAGTTCCCAGGTGAGGAGAGTGCTGCAGTTGGGAAGCCTTGGAAAACAAATAGCCAGGGATCAAGAGAACTATTTTGAAATCATGATTACTGAGTTTTCAGCTCTTACCTTGCCTTCTAACTATCTCTAGTGAGCTCTCTGGTTATCATTAGCAAAGGAGGAATTAAGACATCAAAACTTTATCTACTAGTCCAGCTTTAGCGAAAGGTCCCTCTTCTTTGGCCGGATCCCTTTCAAACCTGGTGTCTGCATGGATTAGAATTTAATATGTGCTAAAGCTGACTCAGTGTGGCTTGATGACTGTGTTGGTGTGAAGAGGTTCACTCACCACAGGAGCATCTCTTTGTGCCCAGGTGTGACAAAGCAGTTCTCTCCCCCTGCTGATGGTCACTCTGGTGCTGCGGTGGTCTGTGTCTCTTCCTGAAACTCGGCCCTCTGGCCACCTCACAATTTAGTCAGTCACCTCCAGGATAACAGAAAGCCCAACATGAAACAGTCCAATGTCCTCACCAGAGGGTCTTTGGCCCCAAATCCAGGTCCCTGGTCCTCACACCCTTACCTCAGGGCTTTCCAATGTCCTTGTTCCCATCTCCGGACTCATGCCATCTTGCCACGGAGGAAGAGGAACCCAGGCCCTCCCACTATACTGGGTTCAAACCCAGGGACCGTATCACCAGCAGCCAAGGACTGCACACTCCCATTCCTTGCTGCTGTTTCCCTGGGCTCCTTCCTACTAAGCCTTGTCAGTTCCCCTTATTCTGTTCCTCCACAGAACACCTCCCAGGACTCTCGCTCCCTAGCAGTCCAAATTCTGCCCTTCTTTCAGGGCGCACCACCAGGGCCTGCTCCATCTCAGGGGCTGCTTTACACTTTCTCAGCTGTTTGTGAGTTAGGCTAGGATCCCAGGGCTTATTCTCCCCCCCCCCCCCCCCGGGCTTCCTTCTCACCACATCTCTATTCCTGGAGGGTGACTGCAGCACCCGTCCTGCTACAGGCCTCTTCTCTTTTAAGGAGCCTCCTCCTGCCCAGCTGGGCTTCAGGATGATTAAGCCTGACTCTCTCTCCAGGTGCAGCCAGATAACATAACTGGCCTCTCTGGCCTGTATTAACCCATTCAGGGCCTGTGTAGGGTGTTTTCTCCATCCACATGGAGATACATGACAATCTGCATTTACTTGTACTGAATTTTCTTGAGTGTTGCACATGTTTTTAATAAACAACAGTCATGACTTTTGATATACCCCATTTTGTAAGCCTTTCCTATTTTCAGTCCTTCATTTCCCCTGTCTCATTGTCCTCTTTCTCCATTTCCTATGTTTCTTAGAAGCAACACAGAGAACATTATTCATAGAAGTGATACATCTTTAGTGGCTCCCTGGCCCAGTGACTTTCCTCCTAAACACTGAACATCTTTATATTCGGTTTGGAGAATTTCATTATTACATCTGAACAGATGCCAATGTACTATACAAACTATGGCCCTGATGCTTCCATGTGTGCATAACGTTGAGCATGTAAGTAGTTTGCCATTGACTTTAATAGGACGATTCTCATACTTCAAGTTAAGCACCTGCATCAGAGTTTCAAGGGTTCTGAAATGTATGTAAAGGAAGCACTGCACCCATCGCATTGAAATGCAACCTCAGCTGGGGTGGAATGGGGTAGCTGTTACATAACACACAGCAACACTACGCTTCAGTTGAGAACAGGAAATGATGAATTCTGCTTTGAATTGAAATGGTGGGGGGAATTTAGGTAGGCCAAATGTAGCTGCCGAAACTGGAATTTGGTCATGGCTGTAACAGAGTTGACCATCTCTTATGCGCCCCCTGTCGAGCCCTGCCTGAGTTTCCCCATCTTCTGGGCCCTTAGGAACTCCACACAGACTTTTTTATGGCTGACATCACCCCTGCCTGGGGCTGGTTGAATTACAGGAACAGTTCAAAAGCAAGACTCAAGGTTCCAAAATATAGGCTGTCTCCACATCTGCAAAGTTCATTCTCTGGAGTTTTCTACCACATCCAGAGCTCTTGTTCCGTCCCAGCCTGCTGTTCACGAAGCCACTCCTAGCCCTTCCTAGCTGGAGCTCAGATTTCTAGGTCTGGCTTCCAGCCTCAAAACCCTTCCTCCAGTCAAGGGTCTCCTACAGGCACCTCCTGCTTGCTGCAACTCTTCTGCAGCCTCTGCCATAGCTTCCTCTACAAGGCTCAGGTGCCTTCTCTTAAGCCCAACCGGGCAGCAGTTAATCAGTCACAGGTGCGCTGGAGCCGGTCCCCTCTTAAAGGGGTCAGTCAGCAGGTGACAGAAGCTAACATCTCTGTGAAAGGTGCCATGGGATCAGGACCTTGGTTTTACAACTCATCTGGAACATGGAATGTCCAACAGCAGAGCATCCCGAACCACAAAGCTGGAGCACTGATTCAAAGCTGGCTCTGAGGGAATCCAACTTAAGTGTAATGAGTCATTATCACCATTTTCTGCAGCAATGGTGGGTTTTCCTTGAAGTTCTCCCACTAATCCTGACCACGCCAGATCACAACCCAAAAAGATGATGCCTTCAGAAATGCAAAGAAGTGAGAGAATCAATATGCAAATAGATGGTAGTTTGTAGTCGTAAAGCCTTTATTTTAATGCAAAATAAAACAGGTAAAATTTATACAGTTATATATAACAAAAAAATGCAAAATCATTTATGGTACCAAAATTTTTTCTCAAATTTGGTGTTGAATCCTCCCCCCCACTGATTTCACTATATTTTTTTATTCAACACACACAACCAGAGTCAAGTATCATAAAAAAGCGAAGAAATAATAGAAAAGTGACTTAGAAACAAAACGTCCTGGTTTATTATATGTTGATAGTAAACGGCGCTCTCCAGACAGTGCACGTAAGGTTAGAATACTCTCGCAAACAACTGCAATCGAGACTGCAGGATAGGGCCTCACCCTGGGAGGAGATAAACAACTTCAATTCGGTGGAAAGGATCAGGCCCCAGAAGAGTAATGGGATTTACGCAGAACTCTCTCTGTCTGAAAAGCAAATCTTTGAGGCTGCTTGTGATGATGATGAGGAGGAGGAGGTAGCACTTTCACTCTGTACAAAAATTAGGCAGCATGTGAAGCTATTTCTAGTTTAGGACGTTTGTGTGAGCTGGTGTTCAGGGCTGCAGGCATTATTTAGGGACAGTGGTTGTTTTTATTCTTGGGTCCCCTCCGTTTTTCACAAAGACATCTTTGCAGGAGTGCCCACAGAGCCTCCTTATAATAGTAGTTATCACAGTGGTAATGGTTCCTCACGGGCCAATGTCAGTGGATCACTAGTGCTCGGTCACTCAGCAAGTCACCCGTTTCTATTTGTGTCTCTAAATCCTTCACTGCCCACCTGCCCCTTTACCAGAATCAGAAACCGATGATGCAACTCAGCCAGCACAGCAGCTTGGGAGTCACAGCAGCCCTCCTGGCATACAAGCAGGTTGCTCTTGTTTAATCTTGACTCATGCCACCGTGCAAATGTACCATGTTCCGGCTCCAGCAGCAACCTGGGCGCTCCTGGCAAACCCAGAGCATGGCAGGAAGGTTTTTGCTGGATTGGCACATTTCTGATGAAGGAGTGTGAGGCAACTATGTGTCAAGAGCATTTCAGACACGTAACACTCCAAAACATATGGACATATGGGGAAAAGAGCAACCTGTTACTGAACGGCTCTTTTGGATTTTGCAAGTGGTGTATTTTCAACTGTCAGTTGTAGCACCTCGTGAAATTTGCACGGTACATATTTTCCACAATATGGTGCTAAAATCATACATTTTACATTGCACAGAAGCAGACTATATATACAGTAGTTATATATCATGCTTTGCAAATACCGTACCTCTACAAGATATTAAACCAGCAAATTGCAATTTTCTCCTAGACCAGCACCACAGATTAATGAGATGGTCTGTAATACCTTTTGCTCCTGTCCCCCAGCAAGGTCAGAAGTTTTCTCCTTCATAGCTTCCAGCAGTGTACGATGTGTCCATAGATTATAATAGTATCCACTACTTTTTGTTAAGTCTCGTCTGTGTAACCTGTTGGGTAAGATTAACAACTTGGAAGGTGCTCGTTTGATCTGTCGGCCCAAACCAAGCGGTGCCAGGGCAGTCAATGTGAGCCTCCACGGGAGGTTTCAGGTTACAGAGACACAATTGAGCAAGCCCTTCAAAGGCCATAAATAACCCAGAAGCTGTTTCCATCCTGTTTTTATTTGGCCCTGGCTCGTGAAATACTCTAAATGAGTTCTGTAAGCTGTGCTGCGGAGCATTTGAAGGGTTAGTAGATAATGAATGATAAGGCAGTAGCTTATATTCAGAGCTGTTCTTAATTGTGGTCTGGCTTGATCAAGCCACTGTCACAAACGTATTAGTTTCTTTACAGCTGGATC
The DNA here is from genome assembly GCF_011386835.1 of Chrysemys picta bellii. Taxonomy (NCBI): domain Eukaryota; kingdom Metazoa; phylum Chordata; order Testudines; family Emydidae; genus Chrysemys; species Chrysemys picta. The sequence continues at coordinate 61,357,616 of NC_088801.1, read as the reverse complement.
AAATGTATCTGGGGCTGTATTTCAAAAGAGGAAAGGAAAGTATTTTAATTTGTTTTCACTTCGCTTTAGGTGGACGTTCATGTCACTAGCAGCTACCCTGTGGCTGCCAAATCTTTATTAACCGAGTATACCACCCAGTACAGAAAGCTTGTTCAAAGAAGTACAAGGCTGTGTGTGGCATGTACCCTACACAGTGTTTACAGTGGAATGGGAATGCAGCTAGTGGTTGGAAGAGCCCCTTGGAATGCAGCTGTGCAAACCTGTGTGAGACTCAGATACACCATGCGCCAGTCTCTAGAGATCAAATGAATCCTTACCAGTCCTGATAAAGGGATACACACTGGATGAATGGACCCTTCGTGTGATCTATAACTGGGAGGTGACCTGTGCAATGAATCCTGATGCATTTGCTGCATACCAAAGGGCGTCAGCCAGGCCAGGTCCCAGACCTCTCCCTCAGAGGAGAGGGGCCCAAACGAGCTTCTGTTGCTTCCAAAGGCAGAGCTTGAAGAATTACGAACACTCAGAAGCTACTTAAAATGTGTTCCTAGTTACAGGCTCTGTGGTTCCCCAATGTTTAGCATGACAAATCATTGAGCAAAGCATCCAAGCATCTGAAGCCAGGTTAGACGGCGCAGCAAATGTCTGTGGAGTTGGGAAGTCGCATGGCTGGGAGGCACATTTCAAACTGCCTCAGAGCATCATTTACCTCCTTAAGGCCAGAGCAGCCCTGAGCTAATGTCTGCAGAGAGCTGGGGGAAAGAAGCTAGGTCCTTCTCCTACCTTCTCCCCCTCCTGACCCACTTGTCCTTCCCCTTCTCTTCTCTTTCTCCATCAACCTCAGTGTCTCTCCTCTCCTCGCCTAATTGTTTTAAAAAACCTTAATTGTTTAAACCATTCTCCTCATTCCTTTTCTCTTTGCCCCCAACGTTTCTAAAGCAATCTCTCCTCTGTTATCCTCATTCTCTTCTCCATCCCCTGTTGCTTTTAAAAGCCTAACGCCTCCCACCCACCCCCCTTTTCCAGTTGCCGTGCGGAGCACTGCCAGGCGAATTGGCATTGTTTGGCACTTCGCACAGTACCGGCACTGCCAGAGCCTGAGCTTCCTTGCCATGATCAGCAGCGGGCCCTGCATTAACAGGTGACAATTCGAACGGCAGGAGCCATGCACAGTGACAGCAGAAGAATAGGATAGAAGCTTACAACTGCAGGCTCAGAATTCATTAACTGATACGCCAGCAGACACCTTTATGCAAACCTGACTAGAGTGGGGGCAAGTACAGGCTCTGCCCTCCTTGATCCATCTGAATACGTGATGGAGTAACAACTTTAATAGCACTTACTGTACTTCACACCTCGGGCCAGATCCTCAGCAGGTATAAATAGGATTAGCTCCACTGAAGTCAAGGAAGCTACACTCATTGAAAGCTGCTGCGCACCTGGCCCCTAGGCCTTACATTTAAGAGCCGTGCACTGCATAATATATGTACAAATGGGAACAGACAGACAGAAACATTTTTCAGATGGTTGCCTCATCCCCTAATGATCCTGTAGGACAGTTCTATGAATACTCTCTAAACTGCCCAAGTACAGCTGAGGAAGTTTAGTTCATTTTAGCCCAACTGTGTTATTTGCAATATGAAAAGAGGATAAGCTTGATGCAGAACTACCAAAAAGGAGGGCTCCCAGATGCATGCTCCAGCAAACAAGCAGAAAGAGGAAGATACAGGCAAGATTAAAAACCAATCACTACGGCATTCTCAAAATATAAAACTGCTGGTCCGAGTGGGAGTGGGACAGCAGGGACGTCATTGGTAAAGTCACCACTGCACACGGCACTAGATTACACAAGACTCTCTGATCCCAAGAAGAGCAGCACTGCCCTGAACACAGTGTCAGGTCACCAGAAGGCTTCTGTGATATAATACTCCTGTGGTTTGGATCCAAAATGGACTCTGGTGGTATCACGACTGGTCTTGTACAGAGGGCTCGCTGTGTGTGTGTGTGTGTGTGTGTGTGTGTGTGTGTGTAGCCAGATGTGGTAAATAGCCCTGAGCTGTACTAACAGTTACACTTACTTTTCAGCCATCACTTTCTATTTTTAACTGGTGTTAAAAACATTTGAATGTCTGGCAACGCACGTACCTAAAAGACACAGTCTCTTAATTTGATATGGCCCAAGATTCCTATGAAAACGAGCCTATCCTGAGGCAGGTTCAGTAAGAACGATTCCAGTTAAGGTACCATTCCTACATGCTGTTAAGCTTGCCAGGACCAACTGTAAAAAAGGGAATGTCAGGAATCCTCCATCCCAGCCCATGTTGACAAAGTCCAGTTTCAGGCTATACAGCTGCAGTCATGGGATTCTTCTGCCTGGAATCCTGATGTCTATATTGGTATTGATCCGGGCTGCTCCCACGCTGTCCTGTTCGGCCCATTTCATTATAAGCTGGCACTCTGTGTGGTTGGGGAGGTGAAGGTGGGACATCCTGGCGGAGGGGTCCCTTGTGCTGGGTGGTTAGTTGTTGGCCGGGGTAATACTGGGGATACCGCAATTCTGCTGCCCTCATGTCTTGTGCACGAGAGTAGTTTCCTTTAGAGGGGTGGACAGCAGGCTGCCCTCCTTGGTAGTATGGAAGATCTCGCTCTTTGTAGATCACTCGGGGCCCTGTTAAATACTCCATTGGTTCTGCTGGGCCACACCTGGGAAGGAAGAAAATACATCTAGATAAATAAAGCAGTATTCCAAGCCAGCAACACACTGTCGTTAAAATTCTACATTTAATGTGGGACAGGAAATGCCACCTCAGCAGTAACTTGACCTGATGAGTCAAAACAGAACTTGAGAGTAAAAAAAACCCTCCCAGCTACATGATGCAGTATTTCTAATTCACAGGATACTGGGCGCAAGGGTCCTGCGCCCATCACAGCCCACTGACGAAGGAAGAGCTCTGCAGCTCACAAAGCCAGCCTCCTTTGATCCATTTGTCATAATGGAAACAAAGATCCTTCAAACAATGTGTGTTTGACTGTGTCTTATCTAGCCTGAGGATAAACAGATGAGTTTGGGCTACAGCTTTGCAAATCCCATAAGCCGTATGTGCACAAATAATCACACCTCCCAGCCCTGGCCCACTTTTTTCTTCTAACATGTCAGACTGTAAAACTCTCAAAACACCATAGTTGGAAATCTTGGAACTCCTGGAAGAAACAACAGGGATGTTAGGATACAGTATCTGTGTTTAATGGGCTAGCCGCCAGTGAGGTTTCAAAACCCCCCTGTGAGCTGGAGAGCCTGATGTTAAGTCTGCTCTGTAACTTGTCTGCATCCATAAGGGTTTGGCAAGCTCTGGTGCATGTGAAAAGCAACATGTGAACATGTAATCCCAGAGGATGTGCTATAAAGTCCCCTCTGTACCTTTCAGTGTCTTAAATGCCATGATTTACACTAATGAGGGATTGATATTTCTCCCTAGAATAGTTTAACATGTGATACTTCTAAATGGCAAAAATAATTGTTCTGCATAGATATGTCACTGCAGCATCCACAACAGTTCAGCACAATTAGGAGTTTTACTGTTGTGACTGCAAATGTCCTTATACTTCACTAGGGCAAAACCTCCCATTGAATTTTTTGCCCGAGGACAAGCTGAAGGAACTGCAGGATTTTGACCCAAAGAGAAGACTGAAAATGTAAATTAGACACACCTGCCCTAGGGGCACAGGACTACATTCATCAGCTGTTGTTGAAATACATTTTTGTGGATTTATTAAAAAAAAAATCTCTATTGTAAAAGATATCAGGTGTCCAATTTGCTGATGACTTTTACTTCCTCCACCAAACTCTCTCTTTTGTTCACACAGGGATTTTATAAGCATGCTTCTCATTTCTTAACCGGGGCTCCCCTCCCAGATGCCATCGAAAATTGTTTTGCATGAAGTGAAACACAACATGTGGTTTTCTGCTGCACTCGTTTAAGCCCATGGGGTAAATCACAGACATAGGCAATGAACAAACATTATCTGCCTTGAAATGAACCTACAACACTCCCCCTGGAATCGCTTAGTGCAAATGTTTCCTGTTTAAAATGGAAAGAGAGAAAGGAAGAATTCCAGGCCTTGGACTTTTAGGACCCTACGGTCCCTAGAGACATTTTGCTTTAAAAACAGAACATTATAAAAGACAGGCCCTCCTGTTTTGTTCATGAGACAGTCCAGGCAAAGTGCTGAAGGGGTTCAAACCACCCTCTGAGATACTAAAAGGACTCTTAACCCACATGTGTTCAGACAACTTGTATCTCTACTCTCACACATAGGCCTTGCAACAAAGTCTAACTTCCACAGCAAGCCAAAGGGTTGTGCCGTGTGTTTCTATCAGAGGTGGCCGGAACGATGACAAGACTGGTGGACGAGCCATCCACACCATATCTTGCAACTGGAAGCTTGTGTTTATGTGCAAGAGAAATTAAAAGAGGAAGCAGTTGTGTGTCAAGGAATAAAACAAAAGGAACAAATGTTAGTGTGTCATACTTGGCTTTAGTTTCCTTTTTCAAGACTCGAGAGACGTGCAATGCTTAAAAGGATATTTGTCAAGATAATGGTCATATGTTTTAATGTAATTTTTCTTAGCTGTTATCATTAGACAGAATTTTTGCTAATTGTGTTTTAAAAAAATCAAAATAATGCAAACGTGCTTAGGACAGATGCAAAGTCCAGTGGGAATCTGGGCAGCTTTGAATTGAGCCCTTAATGGAAAGCTGAATTTATGATTTTAAAGTATTTCAAATGTAATTGGTGGAAAACAGATTCTGTTCAAGCTGCAGTTAGAGTTGCTCTTGGAACAAGCTGCTGTGATCACCAGTGGCACCTCAACAGACCTTCACTCTTCGGGGTCTGGGTGTGGCAAAGGAGCAGCATTACGTGTCCACACAGCATGGAGGAGGGGCAGGAGGCTGTAGAGCATAGGCGCTGACTTCCTCTGTTTCGGGGGGCGGGGCTCTACCCCCACTCCACCCCTTCCCACAAGCCCCCGCCTCGTTCCACCCTCGCCCCCACTCCTCCTCCCCCCAGTGCCTCCTGCACCCTGCTGAATAGCTGATCAAGGCAGGCAGGAGGCACTGGGAAGGAGGGGTAGGAGCTGATTGGCGGGGCTGCTGGTGGGTGCTCCGGCGCACCCACGGAGTCGGCGCCTATAGGGAATGGCTTCTTTTCAGGAGAGTTGAGTGTGCTGGGGATGTGGAACCCTTTAGAGTAACGCTTGGGAAGGAAGAAACCAGGTTCCACCGTAAAAATATTGGGATCAGGTATGATGGCCAATTTTACCATGCAGAGCGTTCCCTCTCCAGGCCCCTCTTCACCTCTTCTGGGGGTGGAGTACAAATGGCTCAGCTATGCCTATGGGGTCGGGATTGACAGCTGGAGGATGGTCAGGCTGGGGAAGGAGTGGGTAGAGCCGGGCATGGTTCCACTTCACACAGAGGCTTCGGAAAAGTCAGCGTGTTAATACTTTTGCAGCTTCCGCCACCCTTCGGATACAAAGCCACGAACACTTCAAGGGAGTCTCTGTGGGCAGGGAAGGCTGGGGGAGCCTGGCAATTCTGCTCCGCTGGCGACCCCTGAGGAGAACGAGCTGAGGGAAACTCAACAAAGGGTCCTTGTGGATGTGTCAGCCCCCCTTGCCCAGCTCACTTCCCCAGGGTATTTCTGAAAGGAGGGGAGGGGATGACCCAGGCCATTGTTCCTATTTATAATAAGCCCTGGATGTTGAAACTGAACTATTCCCTGATGATTCATTCTAGATCATCTCATGATCCCTACTGGCCTTAAGCTCTATGTTTCTATTACTCTCTCCCCTCCCCTGCCTCATGCTTGTTGGTTTATTATGGATGATTTCCTCCCAAATCCAGGCCTGCTGGCATTAGTGATTTTAAAAGGGAGTCAGAGAGGGGTTCGAAGCACTTTTTGAAGCCCCCAGTCCCCACATCACATTAACCAGCAGCTAAGAATTTGTAAGATGAAGAAAAGGAAAGAATGGCTGGCGCTTGACCAACCCTGAACGTCCCCTTTTATTATTTTTTTAAGTGGACAGAAAGTCAGTATTTCTAAGGCAACCTGCAGCATCAGAAATGCCGTCACCAGGAAAAGCTGGACTCACACGAATAAAGGGAGATTTGGGGGCAATTTCTAATAATGGTGATTCCGGAGAGCGAATGCATTGCCACTTTGAAGCACCTCAATTTTCATTTGACCTTATACAGTCTGCTTGTGTATGTTATTACTTTTCTTTAAAAAAAAAACAACAACCCATAAGCCAAACCAAACACCTTTTCAATTGCAGCCCCTTGGACACGGTGTTCATTTCTGAGTAGAAGCAAAACAACACTGCATTTTCTCTCGGCAGAGGCCCTAATGAAATTCTTTCCCCCTCCCGCTCTGTTTTTGTTAGCTCCTGGTGGGTTCAGAGTTCAGAAGGCTGGCTCACACCTCCCCAGTGACCCACAGCTTGTGGGTCAGACCAACAACTAGAAGTGGAAAATCACTGACCCATGGGACCCATCCAAACCCCACAAATTGGGTCAAGCAGGTCCAGCCACTCCAAAGGGCCTGATTAGGAGCGTGCCCTTTAAGAGGACACGCTGGGCATGAACTGCTCTGACCGTCAGCTGTTTGCTTTCTGGTCAGTTGTTTGACCTAGGGGGCCAGTGGGCTCAATGTCTGGCTGTAGATAGGGAACTTACACAACAGCACGGGAAGGAGCTGATCTTGTAGCTCAGCCTTTTACTGACTGGCTCACTTGTGCCTTTTCCCAGTGCAGGAGTTGGGAGCAGAAGATACAGGACCAGCTACGTTAACATACTTCTTGTTAAGGAAGTTGTGGAAAGAGAGAAGGCGGGAGCACTGACTTCAAGGAAGGAATCAAAGCCATTAGAGCCGCGTGAAAACTCTCTCCCCAAATAGTGACCTGATGTAGGCAAAGTGCCTTCCAAAAGCCTGTGTATTGAATTATGATGATGGAAAACACCCACCCCCACAGAGGAGGTATGGCACAGATAGAAGTAATGCAAACTTCCCCACACTTCCTGCCAACTTGTTTCCACCTTAACCTACTGGTTCGGAGCTGTGCTGGTTGATCTTCAAGACACTGATCAGTTAGGAACTCTGATCCATTTCTGTAATTAGGAGCCCAATTAGGGTGACCAGATGTCCCGATTTTATAGGGACAGTCCCGATTTTTGGGTCTTTTTCTTATATAGGCTCCTATTACCCCCCACCCCCGTCCTGATTTTTTACACTTGCTGTCTGGTCACCCTAAGCCCAATATAACCCTTGTTTTAAAGGTGACCTGCAAAGGATGATTAAAATATTATGCTTGTGCCCTTTTTTACTTCTTGCTGATGGATAAAGAAGGCCTGAACATTTTGCCACGAAGCTCAGAGAGCTTTCAGGGTTGTTTACAACCTAACTGAAAGGAGCAGACTCTTTAAGGAAGATCTTCCTCTTTCCAATTAGTGATTGACGTTAAATGGGCGTCAATAAAAAATGGATTACAAATTGTTTCTCCTCTCACTTGCTCAACTTCTGCTCTCTTGGGTCTTGTGATGTCCCCATTTCAGTAATTCTCCAGTTATCAGAGAAAAGAATTTCTCCTACTCCGAGGGGAAGTACTTGTTGAAATACACCCAAAGAAGTCGCATACTTTGTAGCTAATGGAAACTCATACTTGGCTGCAGCCTCTTTTGCATCCTCTTCCATGACTGTTTAGTCTATGCAAGACTTAGGCTGGGTCTACACTACCCGCCTGAATCGGCGGGTAGAAATCGACCTCTCGGGGATCGATTTATCGCGTCCCAATCGACGCTCTTACTCCACCAGCGGAGGTGGGAGTAAGCGCCGTCGACAGGAAGCCGCAGAGGTCGATTTTGCCGCCGTCCCTACAGCGGGGTAAGTCGGCTGCGATACGTCGAATTCAGCTACGCGATTTGCGTATCTTAAATCGACCCCCCCCCGTAGTGTAGATGTAGCCTTACAGAGATCCTGGGTGATGGCATGAGGCAACAAAGGCGGTGATTAGAGGGCCAAAGAGAACAGAGTTCTGTCTGTGTCCTAGGATGTCAGCAAAGCATTCTCTATATATGCATCACAATGGAGTGCTGCCTGTTCTCTGTGATAAGGGCCCTAACTACATTTAAAGAAGAAGATAAAAACCAAGAACAGATCTAGGAATTAAATGAGGCAAACAATCTTACAACAAACATACAAAGTGTTTCTTCTGAGAGCGGACCTTATAAAACTGTTTCTGACTTATATTTTTAAAAATCCTGGCTCAGTGGCTATGTAGTCTCGCTCTCTGATATTTAAAGTCATGGCACCTAATAGAGAAAGAAGTGCTGGTTCTAGGCAGTAGCACCAAAAACGTCAGCAGCTTAATATTCAGGGTGCGATACCTAAAAAGTCAATTGCAGGTTTTTAAAAAAGTCACTGCATGGTTCTGAGTTTCATTAAAGTCTCTCATTTGCAGGCTGGTTACTCCTAAAACAAATTTTCTGTGTCATTTCAAACCAACCTTTATCAATTAAGATCATGTTTTTTGCATTTAAAAAGCTGAATGAAACCAAATTTTGTATCCTATGACAAGGAGGAAACTGCAGCACAAGGCATTGCTCTGTTGCTGCTGTCAGTGAGAGATGGTTGTACCTCTCAGCAGAAGGCAGATGTCTAGCAATGTCATACTAACCTCAAACACACCCCACACAGATTATTTATGGGCAGAGCTGGTGGAGGTGCTTTCTCCTCCTGTTCTTTTATCAACAATGCACAACTTAAAAAATCAGATAATGTAAACTAATACAATCCTAGTGTCTCATGTAGCACATGCCATGCAGAGAGAGCTGTTTTTAGTTGGAGGACTGTTGTTTGGAATTCCTTCAGTGTCAGGTTTCCAGTTACCAGACCCCTCATCCCCAGTGAAGGCACGAATGCGGTTGGACAGGATTAGCAGAACACTTTGCAATGTATATTACATAGCTTTGATTTCTATAGGATTTGCGGACCCATAAAAATAACGATCATTTCATGACCTATATTACTGGGGGGGAAATGGAAAAACATCTACTTTTGCTACTTGTGTTTGCTTTGGATTGCAAGGCAGAGAGGTCCCTCACAGTTTGCTGGGAATTCAAGCAGGGATAAATTACAGACACGAAGCAGATACCTAGGGCCTGATCCTCCGTTCACAGCAGTTTTACACCGTTGAAACTCCTCTAACTTCAACAGTTACCCCTGACTGATCCTAGTGTAAGAGCTTGTCTGCACAGTTTTTGTGCTACTATAACAAAAGAGTTAACGTTTTGAATATAGTTTAGAAACCAGTATAAAGTAGTAAATTCCCAAATATGTGTGCAGTTAGACCATATAAGGATGCTCATATTGGTATATAAGGTGCCACAAGTACTCCTGTTCTTCATATTGGTATAGTTCAGGGGTTGGCAACCTTTCAGAAGTGGTGTGCCGAGTCTTCATTTATTCACTCTAATTTAAGGTTTCGCGTGTCAGGGACACATTTTAACGTTTTTAGAAAGTCTCTTTCTATAAGTCTATAATATAGAACTAAACTATTGTTGTATGTAAAGTAAATAAAGTTTTTAAAATGTTTAAGAAGCTTCATTTAAAATTAAATTAAAATGCAGAGCCCCCCGGACCGGTGGCCAGGACCCGGGCAGTGTGAGTGCCACTGAAAATCAGCTCGCATGCCGCCTTTGGCACACGTGCCATAGGTTGCCTACCCCTGGTTATAGCAGGACAAAAATGGTGTGTAGACCAGCCTTAAGTGACTGGAAAATCAGGCCTTTTTCTATTTGAAAGCATATCATGGATAGCCTCTAGCCAATAAAAAGTATTGGAGATGACTGGAACTCAGCAAATGCTAGTCAGAGATCTTATGAAAACATTGCTTTTGTTTGCAGGACACATTTTAAGGGGTTCAGCAGGTGATGCATGTTTATGGGTACTGGAAGGGAAACTTGATGGCAGAAGAACATGAGGCAGAAAAATAAAGTCTTGGATGGACAATGTGGTATCCTGGGTGGATTAAAAGGACTATTCATCCATAAAGAGACTAGCAGAGGATCATACAGAATGGACTGCCATGATTGCAAACTTTCTGTAATGCAGACGCCACAGAAGCAGCAGCATAGGGGCTCATTTTGAGAGGTGCTGGACACCTGAACTTATTAGGAGTTGAAGATATTTATCAGGTGCTCAGTGCCTCTCAAAACTGGGACCAAATCAGGGAATTTAGCTACTGATGACAACTCTCCACATAGGTCAAAAGAGGTACAGAAAGAATTAAAAAAATGCAATTTAGTAACCTGAAAGAATGTTTTAAACGTCTACCATGAGATGACAATAACACATGATGTGAGGCTTTCCTTAGGGAGCTTAATGATTCCTTTTGTACATATGAGCACCACCGTAACGGCAACTATACTGAGCCTCTTATAGAAAATAGGAATGAACTGTGCTCTAGTCTGGCCAGCATCAGAATTTAGGGAGGGATTTTCACAAAACACTCAGCACTGGCTAAATTCTGCTCCTATTGAAAGTAAGTGTGAAACTCCAATTGATTTCAGTGGAAGGAATTAGGCCAACTTTTGAAAATCCCACCCTCCACGCAAAAGCTACCCCGCCCCCAGGCAAAAAACCCTGCCTACAAATATCAGGAGCCATGATAATTAAGTAATTAGGTTAAAAACCTAAAAAACTCCAAGCACGGTGGTTGGTATTTTATAAGTACCTGATACGGATACAAGACAACTGCTCTGGTAATCTTCCCTAGGTCGCTCCCTCTCATTTTGTTCATATGCTCTCAAGCGTGAAACATCTCCTCTGGTGGGGTATATGGAATAAAGAATTGCCCGTTGAGCAAGACATTTCTATTCTGTGATCTTTTCAAGCTTACAGGGGTCTTAAATAGATCGGTAACTTAAGTGGTGAGTCTTTACCACATATGTCATTTCGAATGTTACTCATTATTCGACACTGCATAATGCCTTGTGAGTCATTAACCTCTTAGCATAAGCAACCCAGTCTCAATACTAGGCAGTCGTGTCTCTTGCACTGGGAACCTCCACGTGCTATCATGTGAAAGGCTTGGATTAGATTTTCAGGTCCCCTTGGCCTTTTGTTTCCTAGATCAGCATGCGCTGAAAGCTCACTATAGAGACGAAAGCCTTTTGTAAGACTGTCTTGCATCACACTGCAATAACTTCTCTGACCAATCAAGGGAGTTATGCACTAATGGGAATCCTACCCAACTTGTCTTGACTATTGTAACATGGGGGTCTTATGACCTGTGGGCAGGTGTGAACCAAGGGAAGATTTTGTGTCTGGTGAGGGCTGGGGGGGGGGAAATCAAGTTACATTCTGAGTGTAGAAAAATCCATTTTTATATGAGGAATCTTGTATTTTCAAACCTTAAACAAATGGAGCCTGTGTAAGAGGGTTATTTTCAGTAATATCAGCTCAATACACTAAAAGTCACTCAATATTTAGAAGAAAAAAAAATCAAGCTCACACATCTGAAGCCGGCAAAAGAGAAGTAAGCTCAGGATCCCGCTGAATACTACATTTAGATTTAGACTCATACCCAAGGATGACAAATACTGAACAGGTGCAACACTGCCACTACTGTGAGCCAGGTTACACCCAAGTCTCTCTAGCTGATGTTATTTGTATTACATGAGCTCCTAGAGGCTTCCAGTTAAAACTGGGACCCCATTGTGCTAGGCACTGTAAGAGACAGTAACTGCCCCCAAAAGATTACTATCTAGCTAGCCAAATCAGACAAAGGGTAACGGGGAAAGAGAAGCAGAGAGGGGGTAAGGTAACTTGACCAAGGTCACCCAGCAAGTCAGTGGAAGAACCAAGACTAGAACACAGGTTAGTCCAGTGTCCTACCCAGTACTGCTGCTTTTCTGGGTGCTTCCAAGGTGGAAATTAAAGGTCCCATGGTGTTCTAAAAAACCTAATCCCAGTGCCCCATCCAAAATTTCTTCTCTTAAAAAAAGCTCACAGGTTGTGTGTAATGTCCAGGGCCACATGAGAGCTATTGCTGAACATATAATAGTTCCTCCTTTTGCCTGTACACTCGCTGAACTACAGTATCCAACTCATTTTGCACAGCGCTTTGAAAGACACTAAAACCAAATTCCATTCCATTCGTCACATGAAATGAATTTAAAGCACAGTGATTATTCAGCTGTGTTGTTAAAATGATTTTCAACAAATAATAGAAGTCATTAAAAGAGTCTTTCGAAGTAATAACAACCCAAGCTGAGGTTTTCACTATTCAGCCACTGGGATCTGAACATACTGTCTGATCTTCAGCAGGCTAGTAAAAACCTGTAAGAATGGGTTATTAATGTTATTACCAAGCTTTTATTTTTTAAAAAAATCATTCTTCATCTAAATTAAAGCATTCCTAGCAGTTTTCCCCCCATTGCCATGATGGAGTACGGCTGTCAGCTCTACCTCCCATGGTACAAACTGGGTGGTAAAATCATGCTTCAATACATAAAGGAGATATACAGTTGGAATTAATGGTAGCTGGTTATTTTCCTCTTCATTTCTTTTTGTTTCTGGATTCAGTTAAACTCACTGAGACGTCCTGTTTTGTTTTTTCTTCCTTGCAGTAAAACCAAAGCTAAAAGTCCTAAGGAAGCTGACAGTTGCTTTTGCATAAAAGCTTTTGTCGTCTTTCTTTAGATGCTATTTCAACCTGCATTGTCTCCAAGCCTCTGATTTAGTGATTTGTTCCTAAACAACTCAAAGAAACTGTAATTCATTCTTTATTCCCTATTTGTATTTTGTTTGAATCTAGACATTTACTTCTACACACATTTACATATGCTGGTAGACCGGGGTTCTCAATCTTCCTTGCGCCCTGACCCCCTTCTGACAACAAAAATTTCTACACAACCCCAGAAGGGAGGACCAAAGCTTGAACCCACCCAAGCCCCACCACCCTGAGTGGGGTGGCCAAATCTGAAGGCCAAGGGCTTCAGCTCCAGGCAGGGAGCCTGTAACCTGAAGCCCTAGGGCAGGGGTTGGCAACCTGTGGCATGTGGGCTGATTTTTAGTGGCACGCTGCTGCCAGCCGGGGTCCCGGCCGCCGGCCCTCCTCAGCCCGCTGCCGACCTGGATTATGGAACCTCAGACCAGTAGCGGGATGAGCTGCTCAGCCCGCTGCTGGTCTGGGGTTCCGGCCGCCAGCCCATTGCCCACCGGGGTCCCAGTGGCCGGCCCCGCTCAGCCCGCTGCCGGCCTGGATGGACACTGGCTGGCAGGGGCAGAAGGAGCCCCAGACCGGCAACGGGCTGAGCGGCTCAGCCCGCGGCCAATCTGGGGTTCCATCTGCTGTCTGTGCTGCCGGTCTGGAACGCGAAACATTTTACTAGCATGCAAAACCATAAATTAATGAAGACTTGGCACACCACTTCTCAAAGGTTGCCGACCCCGCCCTAGGGCTTCAACCCTGGGCAGTGCGGCTCAGGCGTCAGCTTCAGCCCCGGACCCCAGCAAGTCTAACGCCAGCCCTGGTGACCCCATTATACCAGGGTAGCAACTTTGGGGTCCTGACCCACAGTTTGAGAACTGCTGGTGTAGGCTATAGATTTCTCAACATACTGCGCTCCATTAATACTCCACTAACAACCCCCTCTTCAGCTAGTCAGGAAACATCAGCTGCAATAATTTATATAATATAAATCTAAAGGTTTATAATAGGATAAGTGACTGAACATATAATTTTACAGCTGCAGTTAAGGCACTTACAAAGTGTGTAAATCTCCATATTTGTGAAGGCAAATCAGGTAATTATACCTGACAACTACTCAATTTGCAGCCACAAGCAAGGTTACAAATGTTGTGGGGCTCCTCAAGTTTGGCCCTAAATAACAGGGGTCAAATCCTGGAACCCGTGCACACCTGTGAGCTGGTAATCTCCCAGGCCGAGAGGACAGGAATCCTACACGGTGCATAGGAATACTACACGGTGCATAGAGTAGCTGTAGCGTTGCCTAGAGGCTACTACAACAACATTATAGCTGCAATAACCCTTGGAGCTGGGGTACATTTGAGCTGTGTTTATGCTGGTTTATTCTTAAAATCTCCCACTGTTACACTAGCGTAAGTGCAGCTGCATCTGGGGAACAACTGTAGATTGGACATACTCTAGCTAAAGGTTTGACATTGCCTACAGAATTACCTTGTTTTATATTGCTGCCCATCACCGTAGTATCTTAGCATCTTCCATGTAAAGTCAATAGCAAAGTCTGCAGTGGACTTCAGGGAGTCTCTGCCATTTGTCCCCTTTCTGGCTCAAAACTGAGCAGGGCGTGGGGTTTTTACCACCATTTTGCCTAATTCAGATCAGACCAGGTGAAGCCCTCTTTTTACACTACAGACAATGCAGTACGCAAGATGATTTAAAGAAAAATGACAGTGTAAACACCACCACCTTCTGTGGAAGGGAAATGGTCAATAGATCTGCCTAGTCATGGATCCAAGCTCTTCCACATCTCAACCCTTCCCCACGCCTCTAGGGAAACAGGAAACCTCCACAGAACAGAGTTCTGAAGATCACTGAGGATGTAGAGTGCTTAAGCAGTCTCCCCAGTCCAGCCCCATTCCTTTCCACAGCACAACTGCAGTTGAGGAAGAGCCAAGATATGGCCGCAGGCATTGTAAAAAGTTAGCTAAAAGTAAATGTGTAATACTGGCCGGATTCAGAACTAGAAGGCTGTAATCCTGTTGTAGTGATAGTTGGCTACTGAGAGGTTAACCCATGGCTCTGTGGAATGAGTGTTTGTGCCCCATCTCTGTCTGAATTCTCTGTCTCTTGCATGCATTTTATAAATACTGTATGTAATTAACTGTTATCAGGCTGTTAAGCAGTGTGATGAAGTGTGAACTTACCATTCAATTGTTTTACTTGTTTACAAAGTCCTTGCTATTCTCCAAAATGGCAGCCTGGGATGGTCTGCTTATTTGATTAGATTAAGAAGGTTTAATGAACCCAATTCTAGTAGCAGGAAGCATATTGTACTGAAAAGTGAGAAACTGCTGTGAATCCATTTAATTCTTCAAACGCCACCTCAACACATACAATGTGTGTGTGTGTGTGTGTGTGTGTGTGTGAGAGAGTGTGTGTGTGTGTGTGTGTGTGTGTGTGTGTGAGAGAGAGAGAGAGAGACACAGAGACATCAATGCAATGTTAAGTTGAGACATTAACTGCACAAAATTCAGGAAATTCAAGATATAGTTCCCACAAGCAACTGTAATTCAGCCCTTTGTGCATATGTAGTATTTTTATTACTATACATGGCATTAACTTTAATGCTTTTAGATATATATGAACAATTTGGCCTGTTCACAGATGTGGAAACCATAATTGCTGACTTTTATGTGCTTAAAAATCTCCACATTAACATTGTGGAAGTATTTTTTTCATTTTGTTGCATTTAATTTCCTTGTTTAAAAGAGTAAAATGCACATAAACAATTTAGTGCATATTCCTAGGTATTAGGCTGTGTGCAGGGGGTGGGGGGTAGAGAGGGATTTCCACAGGGTGTGTGTGTGTGTGTGTGTGTGTGTGTGTGTGTGTGTGTGTGTGTGTGTGTGTGTGTGTGTGTGTGTGTGTGTAGGGGAACTGCAGAGGGCCATGTCCACATGGTGCAATAGCAAGTGAATATGTGTAGGAGTGAATGCACTGGTCCCAGACACATCCTCCAGTCCTTGCCCACCTTGGATAGCCTCACAGAACTATATTTCATGTATAAGATGTGCACCCCCTGAACGACTGCATAAGGGAACCTCCATGCCAAGAGGAGTGGTAGGATTTGCCCAGAAGTGAGGGAAATAGAAGAAACAGTACCTCCTCAGTGGAACCTGTTGAGAATCTGGAAGATATTTCAGAGTGGTTTAAAGAAGGAATCTCTCAATTTGGCCAACTAGTATGTAAAGAATTAAATTCTAACACTGAAACAAATATTTTACATAATGAATCAATCAAAGAATTATCCTTGCTCCAGTATATTTAAATCAAGGAAATCATCACTGACAATAAAGACCTATTAAAATAGCTCATTGAAAGCCACAGTTCCCCAGGCTGCTGATTCACTAATGAATAACAAAGGTCACTTCGATACAACACAGTGCAATGTATTTTTAGACCATATAGTGCAATGTATCTTTGTGCAGGATGTTTGTAAAAAGAATCAGGATGCTTCCCAGAGGGAGGTAGAACAGAAAGAATGCTTTACCATGGCTGAATACAACAGAGGCAGGAAGGGCAACAATGCAATGAAATGAGAAACATGGTGGCATAAATTAATTGCGGTTTCGTCCAAAGACTTCAATAAATTTTGGATTAGGCCTTTTTAAAGGGAAATTACATTAAGAATAGAAGAACAAAATAAATTCACGAAATATCTGTATCCAGGGAGTCCCCAGCAAGTACTGTAGTTAAGGCTCAAAATCAACAACCTAATGGAGAAAGTGAACCCCCCAAAGTACTAGGTTTGGATTGCTAAGAAAACCCATTGTACATATTGAAAAGTTCTGTTAGATTATTTTCTTCTAAGAAAAGAAAGACTGGAATAAAATGATTTTCATACTTTCAAATAAATTTTCATTGTCCAGAGAGAACTCTGAATTCTGCATGCAATCAGGAAGGAACAGGATATTGCATGGAATGGATCTTAATTACATTCTGTAGATGTTGTATCTAATTAGGAACACAGGTATCAGACCAGTGGGCTATTTCAATATGTTGTCTCTGACAGTGGCCAGAATCAGACCTTTCTGAGAAAGTTTCACAAAATTCCATTGTGGACAATTATGGCATAACCCACCAAATAAGGAAGCTTCTTCCCAACCTCATCAGTTAGTTGTTGGCTTATGCCTCAAAGCATAAAGAAAATATTTTTAAAAATCCAAACAAACAATTGTAAAAAATGAAGCCATTGGTTCTAGAACACAATTCTGCAGTAAGAGGTGGATCCAAAGCTGCAGAACAACAGAACACTTGGTGCGCTATTGGAAGTTATCAAAACTCAGTTTTAAAGATTTTCAATGCAAGATCTTGAGATGAGCCAAGATAAAATTCAGATCCTGAATTGAGCATCCATCCCCAAAGTTCAAAGGTCTGAGTTTTGGGAATTGGCAAAGCCCATCATAGAAATAAGTGCCAGCTGTGATGTTTACACCCAGGTCTGTACTTTTCCAAAGTTCAGGACTGTTCTGATCTGTGATTTTGGCTCACACCCATCTACAGCAGCCTTCAACTACCTGAAGGGGGGTTCCAAAGAGGATGGAGCTAGGCTATTCTCAGTGGTGGCAGATGACAGAACAAGAAGCACTGGGCTCAAATTGCAGTGGGGGAGGTCTAGGTTGGATATTAGGAAACACTATTTCACTAGGAGGGTGGTGAAGCACTGGAATGGAGGTGGTGGAATCTCCATCCTTAGAGGTTTTTAAGGCCCGGCTTGACAAAGGCCTGGCTGGGATGATCTAGTTGGTGTTGGTCCGGCTTTGAGCATGGGATTGGACTAGAATGACCTCCTGAGGTCTCTTCCAACCCTAATCTTCTATCATTCTATAGTACAAACATAGTAAGTGCTATTTCCAGTAGAAAAGTTTAAATATTTGATGGTCCCCCCCGTTTTTTTTTTTTTTGAAATAAGCGAAGGATGAACATGTGGAGCATTCTACATAATACAAAACACTTGATAAACGCTTAAAAAGAATCCTCTTGATGTTTTCTACATGGGAATAAGGCAAGACAGCGTTACTTTTCTAAGGATGCAAAATGGTTCTCTGTGTACCGAAGAAGTCGTCCTTTAAACTTTTAACACTACTGGTGCAAGCTGATGCAACTCAAAATGAAATGTCTAAGAAGAAAAGATCAGGGTTAAGGGTTTTTTATTGATTCTCCCCCTCCTACCTCCACACTGGGATTAAAGTGATTTCCATTGTGACCCAACACTAGATGTAATTATAATTTCCATTTATATTTGTAGACTGTGTACAAAGAAGTGTAATAACGGACAGTCGAACATTTTCCATTGTCCATTAAAAAAGAAGAAACATTTCTGATGAAATCTCTGTAAGACCAAGGAACCACTGGAGTAATCTCTCACTAACAGAGCTTTCCTTAGATGTTCGATAACAAAAGAGAAGGGAGAGCAGCCAGCTCGTCACACAAAAGAATTACGTTAAAATGACATTAGGGTTGATACTCGCTCCAATAATATCAAAGAAATTCTGTGTTAAGAGTGCTCACAAGTGGCTGAGAAAAACAGTTGTAGAATTCAGCAAATAATTTGTTTCATTATTGTTTACAATGTTAAGTGGAAAATACTGCATTAATGCAATGTTAAGGAGGCACAGTTCAAATTGCAAAAAAACTAGGAGATGCAAAAGCTAAGTTTCAGCAAGCAACATTGATTCAGCCACGTTGCACCTCCTGTGTGTTTTATAGTCCGCACACAGGCTCTCCTTTTTTCAGTTTTTATTTTAACATTTCCTGGGAATTTATCAGTGTTTCTTACAAAAATTAAAACATGGTAAAAAAAAAAAAGTGCAAAAAATTAACATCACATTTTACTGTGTTAATACTGGAGGATGGGGGATAGAAAAAAAGCAACAAAGAAAAAAAATAAGAGTATTGAAAATAAAAGAAGTTCAATAATGTGGTTTATTTCATGAACTGTACATACACATATGCATGTGTACACGTCTTCCTTTACGTTGCCTTACTTTAACAGACGGCCTCACATTTGCACTTAGACTAACTTATTATTAACATGAACACATCTACCTAATGTAATGTCTTGGATTTTCATAACAAAATTAATATTTTCATGTATTTGAGTGTTCCAAATTTTGGGTGAAAAATCAATACAAAGCAAATAATAGCATTGTAGAACCCAGGAATTTTTCAGTAAAAATCAATAAAAACTGAAAATGAAGGGCCTTAGCGTGCATTTAGGCTGGGATTTTCAAAGGAGCCTAAGAGAAGTAGGCACCCAATTCCTACCAAATATCAAAGTTAAGCAGATGCTTAATTACTTTGCTGGGCCTAAAAATCCTAGTTGTTAGCTCTAGCTCAATTCCAATTGGGTAATTACATTCTACCTACTCAAAATTCCCTGTAGTTTCAATTGGATAAGCTCCACTGTTCTTCACTGTCTGCCACAAGCTATTGGGTAGCATTAGTATGTACTGTTAAACAACTTTCACATTTCACTCCATAGGTGGCTGCATTATAGCCACAGGTAAAGTGATCCCTGGATACAATTTTCAGAAATGCCTTAGTAATATAAGTGATGGAGAGGCAAGGTGTGTTAAGCGATATCTTTTATTGGATCAACTTCTATTGATGAAAGAGACAAGCTTTCGAGCTTACACGGAGCTCTTCTTCAGGTTTCTCTAATATCCTGAACCAACATGTTTACAACAATACTGCAAAGAAGCGATGCTGAACATTTTATTCTCTTTACATGTAGTTGTAAAGTATGTTGACTGTTTTGGGATTGTTAGATGAAAGGCACTATGTAAATGTCAATTTTTCTTACATTAGAACATTCTGGCGTTAATTTTCTACAGTTTTATTTTGGTTTTGCGCTGTATCTGCAGTATGAATTATTACTTGTTGTTGGTTGTACAGCATAACAGTACATTTGCTCCTGATTGGCTGAGTTTTTTTTTTTTAACTGAGACTCATACAGTCCTGTAAACGTGCACACACCATTCTGTTTGTATATATTGCTTCTCCGTTTTTCAATAAATGGAGTCAAAATTCATAATGAAAATGCCAAATCCGTCTCAACAAAAGGGTGAAATACTGTCATATGAACACAGTGTGCTGGTACCTTGATCCATGTAAAAAGTCATTCGCATGGATTTTCAGCTGTGAAATCCCGCTGAGATTGTTTTTGCTTGCCAGATTTTGTTGCGTCCTACAGTAGATTGCACGGCAAAATACCTTTTTTGACCTCAACAACAAAGGCTATTTTTCTTCTTGAAAGGAAAAAAGCTTCTACTATTAAATATGTGAGGACCTCCCACTGACTCAAGGCCCACTGTTAACATGGGGGATTTTTACACAGGCTTGCTACCACTAGTTCTTCTCTCTTCCACCATGCATGGCTGTCAATTTCCAAAGCTTGGTCTGACAGAATCTAAGACACATTTCACATTCTCTTTGTCGAATTACATCTGAAGTGGAACAAAAATGGTAGGTAATTCACTTTCGATAAAGCGTAACACCCGCCTTCTCTTACTTCCTATGGCTATTATGTAGTGGACATGTTTCCATGTTCTGCTTTGTTTTTTCAGCTGTTGCAAGAGTATGGGATATCAATTACTTCGTGCACAGAGGATGCTGACCAGAGGAACGGCTCCTAGCTCACGTTACTTCTCACCTCTCTATCAATTGCTGTAACATTTAAATTAATGCCTATTTGAGTCTTCTCGAAGCAGAGCTCTCTCTCCCTTTTTCCATTAAATGTCTCATCAGAGTGGATTAACCCTTTTTAAAGTAATATTTTCCACAATGGGATACTTCCTGCTCAGCTTTTAACACATCAAAAAGGAGCAGTATGCTAGCAAAGTGAGGCCCACATTAATATAGATTAAAGTCAGTAGCAAGTATGAATTTTGTTAACACCTACTTAATCATATACAGTTGTATTTTAAACTTTGCTCTGTGGCACAAAGATTTTAAGTGCAACAAGATACTAACACGGCTTAAAGACACAGCTAAGCTTTTAATATCTTTACTGTTTCCAAAGTTATGTAAAACTCCAGTCTAATGGTATATGTATTATATATACTCACATGCACACATGTATAAAGTTTTTATTGGCATGGGCACATTACTTATTAACATTACTTGTGGTGAAGCCAGAATAGCGTTATGCAAATCCTCCCAAATTAGGGTGAATAAAACCTTTGTGCCATTTTACACCATATTGTATATATAGATAAACAATCAAAATTTTTCCAGGGCTAGAAATGAATGTTGCACGTTTCAGGTAAGCAGGGACTTAAATTTTTCTAATGGCATCATAGGACACAACAGGTGTTACTAGCTCCAACTTGTCAGGAGATATGGGATCTTAATGTTAACCGTAACCTCCAATACTGTTACTGGTCTGAACACTACCAATCCTAGATAGGAGCTTGGACCACAATAATTTTCCAGTCCAGGTTTTACTTGATTCATATTTGGGGAGAAGATAGATAGAATGCTGTGGAAGGTTCTTTTGTTTAAAAAACCAAAATAGTTGCTATTTGAAAGGTTGGAATGCTAGGAGCAGTCCTGGGTCGGTGGGCAGAGTATAGCTAAGAAAATCAAATGAGTAAATTCTGTGTATTCCACAGCTCCAGAGTTTAATCACGTTATTATGGAATTTACTGTGTGGTTGAAGAAATGAAGGAATTTATTCATGAGTTCCATGATTGCATTTAGGTCTGACCCAACACCTGCTGAAGTCAATGGGAATATTTCCAGTGATTTCAACTGCCATTAATTCATGCCCATATTGACCTGAATGTCACTTCTTGCTATTACTCAATGTATGACAGTATCAGGTCCTTAGAAAATATCACACTTGGATACTATGCTGATGCGTGCAATAAAAGAACCTTGGATGGATAAATGGAAGAAGAGAAAGATGGATGAAAAATGAAATTTAGAAAACTGTCTTGACATGTTTTTAGTAGGCCGATATCTAAACTGTTCAGAGAAATACATCCCTCACTCATGCAATGGAAGCAGTCTGGCTGCCACCTGTATGAGCTGTGTGGTAACAGCTGCACTACCAACTGCTTTTACTATTAACTTTTACTATTAACTTCTTCAGTGATCTCTCTCAATCCCCAATTAGGTCTGATGAAGTGGCCATTCACCACGAAAGCTTATTGGAGCTTATGCTCCAATACTTCTGTTAGTCTTAAAGGTGCCACAGGACCCTCTGTTGCTTTTTAATATTGTGAAACTTTCTCCACACAAGGTGGCCCATGGTTTCACTGAGAACACTAGTGACCACTGACTTCATTTTTGTTAAGAAGTCTGGCCCTACTGCTTCTATATGGCTCGGTTTATCCCTCCTGGCATTCCATTTTATTTTGCTTTCTTAGTATGTGGTATCATTTGTGCTTGTAGTATGTGTGCTGCATATTTGCTAATGAACCAGAACTATATTTCAGTCGCTGAGGTTTACATGGCCTGTAAATTTCGTAAGCTGTCCAATTAAGATGGCCCACAAAAAACTTACCTTTCTATTTTCTTATCATATTTTCTTCTTTCCTGTTCCATAATAGCATAGTTGCTAAGGGCGCTTTATATGTTTATTATGAGAGCCAGCATCCTGATACTATGACAGCATAACTCTGTGATAAAACCTTCTTTGCTATAATTAAACTACCACATCTGTCCTGTAAAGATTGGATAAAGGCTAGGTGACGGGCGGAGGTTATAAAAACCAACAGCAGCTTGCCTTACTAGTGGACACCAACAGTACAATGGTTGAACAGCTATTTGTTTATTGGAGTCTAGCTGAAACTTGATAGAAGGGGTAAGACATTCATGGATTATGCTGTTAGAAGCTTGCTGAAGAATATTGATGGAGCAAACTACAAAATTGGACCTACTACGTTCTGTGTGTCAGAGCTATGTATTAATGGATTCTTTCCTTCCTCCTTTGCTGGCGGTATCTATTGGGTATTACTGCCATTTTTCACTGGTGAAGGCCTGTCTCTCAACCTTACCTCCAGGTCTATTTATATAGAGAAAGTGAATCTCAAGAGCTTGGGCTGGAAGAGTTGTCTCTTCCTCAACTTATTTTAAGTGAACCTCAAGGAAAAACAAAGTGCCATTTCCTCACTTTAAAAATCCAAGGTCTACACTTTTTCAGATTTCATTTATAATACATCTTAAGTAGCTATGTTTTCACCCTATGTATACAGATCTTCTATTTATAAACCAGCCAGTTGAGTTTCCCGATCTGTTGGTCTCCTGGGCGATTTCAACATCAATGTTGATAATGCAGAGGATACATTTGCATTTCGTAGCACATCTCATTCCCCAGATTTCACTCAGCATGTCACTCTGTTGATGTATTCTGTGGGACATACTCTTTGTTTTTTAATTTGAGCTTACTCTTTTTAATTTGCATTCACTTATCTTTTTTCCACAGATCCTTCATCTCAACCTAAAACGTTTTTACTGACACTTATTTCTTTCATTAATGTTTTGTTGCTGAAAATTTGTTTTGTTCTTGTACTCATTGGAGGGCTGGCTAATAGTGCTTCTTTTTCTGTTAATGAGGCCATGTCTCCATAATTTCACTATGTGTAATATAATATTAACTCAAATGCTTCTCCTTGGAGACAGCCTTTTTTCTAGATCTCTAATTTTTTTAAAGCAGAATTTAGTACCCTTATATTTAGTAGGAGGCCCTTATGCCTCAACATACATTAAATTCTCTACAAGACTCATGCTTTTTGTTCACGTGACACTTTAAAGAATATTTATTTATCCCAACTAATATCTACTTACAACCTAGGCCAGCTGTTTAGTTTCAAAAAATTAATTGACTTTTAAACCATTCCATATTGCATCAACTGGCTCTTCGCTATGAGGAGTTGAGAGGCTTTATTAGAAAAACTGACAAAACCCACCTCTGTCAGCCCCCCTGTCCACCTCCAAAGTATTCTTCTGGGAGATCTGTTTTTTAGTTTTTGTTTTTTTATAAGAAATATCCCTGCTGCTGTAGATATTTTCTTTGCTAAATTTTCTTTAGTTACTCCCATGGAAATTTCAGAGGTGGCCTGACAGCTGCACTTCGTGACTTGATGTCTTGACCCTTGACCTTCTTGACTTCTTAAAGAATGCCTTTCAGTAGTAAAGACCTAATTTGGCTTAGATAGGAAGCATCTTGTTAATTTCAACTAATGTTCCACTCTGTTTTTAAGGAAGCTGAAATTACTCCTAAAAACAAACCGTCTTCACTTTCAAATTCTACGATAAGGTTTTTGTAACTATGATCCTGTTTACAATCTTTAACCCCTCCTTTTAGACAAGAGTTTTGGAGAAGTCATGTCTGCTTAGATGCAAGCCCATTTTGTGAGATATGTTTAAAATAAACACCAACCGTCCCACTTCGCTGCCTGCTTTATTTATTTAAGATAATAAATACACTTGTTTATGATCTCTACGCACTTTTTGGGGATTAGATTTTGACTCTGTGTTTCAAAATAAGACTGAAGCTATCAGTGTGATACTGGGTCACGATTTCACCATAAAATGCTGCATGTACCAATATGCAGAAATGAGAGAATCTCCACGTTTCTGCTTTGAATGGTTGACATGTATGGAACGATCATTGGTATGAGAAATTCCATTCAGGATTTAGACTCTGTCCTCCTCGAAGCATAATGACTTTCTTGATAGCTCTGGCTTTTAGGCAGTTTTTGTAGTAATCAGTTTTATTACCTGGCAGTGGTAAGTACAGTAAGTTAGGTAGTTAGACTCCACTGTGATTTTGGATTTAAGCTAATCTTTAAATGAGCACATCAGCTCAGTTCCCAAGCTAGTGCTCTATCAGAGAGGAACAATCTCTTTTTTTTCTCTGCATGTATTTCATCTTGGCTGTTTAATGACAACTTTTTTCTTGGAGGTCCTTGGGAAGACCAATATTCCCATTAAAACTGATTCAAAACGCACCTGTCAGGACTTTAAAACCAACTAAAACCAACTAAAACCCTACACATATTTTACTTATAATGAGATCATTGCATGGGAAGATATCAGATTTTAAGATTTTGCTGTATTTTCAATAAAAGGGCCACGTTTTGTAATTGCCATGAACCACTAATCATTGGGTACTTTTTTTTACCAAAGGCAGATTTAAAATGCCAATCTAAAATTAAGTGTTATTTTTGTAAACTCACATTTAATTAGCATAGTTAAGTATCCTTTCCTTGACTTTGAAAGCATTTTAATTCTTACAAGAAGTTCCATCATATCATCATCATCTTTTTTTCCCCCTTTTGTATTGTAAAACTGCTATTTGATGTGGCAGAAAATAAAAGTAACAGAGAAGGAGCTAGGCAGAGTGGAGATCAGACAAGTATCACATTAGGATGACTTCATGAGACCACCACATAGAATACAATGAATAGAAGCTCCCTGATTGAGAAACAATGGTTGACAGTGTGCCAAGATGAGGACAGAAGAGAGAAGTATGCAGAATGAGAGTGGCGTATTGAGCAAAACATTTGAGCACAGTCAAGAAACTCAGCACAACAATGATTCCCACAGCAATAAGCAATAGGAGGCAGATGGGAGAGTGACAATAAAAAAGAAAAACATTGAGAGCTCGGAGAATAATATAAGAAATGAGGGAGATCTGGACTTTCCTAAGCATCAACCTAGCTATGAAAGAACCCCATTTTGGGAGCAAATGGGGAAGTACATACAAACATTACAGTCAGGAAACTGACACGTAGCTGGTACCAACTCAGGAGGATTCAAGGCTCCAGATACTGAAGAACCATCATTTTAGATCTTTTCAGTATCAAAAGATTTATTTCTTCCCTAAGGAAGTTTACACTGGAGTAGAGGGGCCAGCAGAGTTTTTCCTGCATCACTCAACCCTTATGCTGGACTGCAGCTGGAGTGACCACATGGTGGTGCCTTATTCCTCACTGTTTTGCACACAAGAAAGGGGCCAGAGAATCAAGTTTTACATGGTTCCAGTAGCTAGATTGCACAAGTGGCATGGAGAAGCTGCAGCCCCACATCCTGGCCCCAACTGAGAATAGTGGACTTGACCTTCTCAAACTGATCTCCCTGCATGATTGCACATATACATCCCACACTTTTGCCCAGTTATACCATTATTAGGTCCCAGTGCACACTACAAACTTTAACCAGGTGATGGACAATCATGTTGTAACCAGTTGTCACGGAGTGTGGGGGAACTCAGGGCCCTGCACCCCCGGCTTCCTGCGATTCACCATGACTCTCAGCCAGCCAGTAAAGCAGAAGGTTTATTTAGATGACAGCGACACAGTCCAAGACAGGTCTTGCAGGCACAGACAACAGGATACCCCTCAGTTAGGTCCATCTTGGGGTCCTTGGGCACTCCAGCCCCCTTGGGAGGTCAGAGCCCTCTCTGCCTCCCAGCCACCTCACAAACCAGCTCCTCAGACTCTGCCTTCAGCGACCCCTCCCACAGCCTTTGTTCAGTTTCCCGGGCAAAGGTGTCACCTGGCCTCTAACCCCTTCCTGGGTTCTCATGTTACATGCTCAGGTATTCTCTGTCAGTCAGTCTCCCATTCCCCAATGCAGACTATCCTAGCCACACTCCCCTGTCAGCATTCACAGACCACATTAAGAACAGTCCCAGTTCGTCACACCAGTCCTCTGACGTTTCTGTAGTGTAGGTAGCCCCTAGGAGTGAGGTGGAGTCAGAGATGTCATTCAGACAGGCTCGAGACACAATAGGGAGAGGTGCTTGGGACTGCATTTTCCATCTGGGAAAACTGATGGAAAGGAGGAAGTTTAATCCTCCACTGTCCATGAACTTCGTTGATTTTTCAAGATTTGTCATGTGTGGAAGTAGAAGGCAAGATTTGAGGCAAGTTAACCAGTTTAGATATGTGTGTGACCACATAATCTGTGTGACAATCAACAGTTTACAGTGCAGTGACTTAAGGACAAGAATGGATATCAAAATACATTAGTATGATATCACTAAGATAGATATAGGATAGAGTGGTCAGTGATGGAGTGGAGGAGGGAGGGATAAAGATTAATTGTTGCTTATCCCAAGATGAGAAAGTTGCCTACCTCTCTACAGAATTTTGCAGGAAAAAAAATAAATGCAGCTAAATCGGAGTTGTTTCAACCTCAAGGTGAACATTTCGAATTCTATGATGACTGTAACAGGGAAGTATATTCTACTGAACATCAAAAGTTGACGGATCGGCTTTATACAAATGCGTAAGATATACTCAGTAACGCAGCTGCCATGAAGGAACAGACCTTTGATAATTCTCAAGATCTGTCTGGACTTGGATTAATAAATTATTTCATTGCTGATAAAAGTTTGGCAAGAACGACAGATTTATAAACATACAACATATGGGTCATTCTGTGCACTCTCCTTTGTCCCAGGTTATTGCTACTAAAGTTGCAGTGGCGCCAATGATCAGTACTGGCATTACTTGGAATACATATCTGTTGAATGTAATATCATTGCCACCCTCTTGCATGTGCTAAAAACAATGCTGCAGTAAGCAAATGGAAATTCCAAGGCAGTGTATAATGCAGATATTAATTGAAGAGACAAACAAAGGAAAACAGAAGGGCAGATAAGTTTTAAGCACTAGGAAAGGTGTCAGAAGATAACTAGGTAGATCATCACAGGAATAATATCATAGGACAGAGTGATTATTTTTTGGTTATATGTGTACCAAAGGAGAGCAGTTTAAATGGGACAGACAATACAAATCAAACACAGAATGCACTGGATGAGCCAGATGGCGGTTCTATCCAAGAAGGGAGCCATTTTTAATTGGCAGGTGACATTTTTACTGAAGCAGGTTAATACAGATGCAGGTTTCAAAAAAGAATTTTAAGGAATTATTCGTATGGAAAGAGGGTCGTTGCCTTGTACAGTGGGAGTGAGAGGCATTTCCAGAAGATGAAGGCAGCATGGAAGAGCAGATGAGATGAGAGTTGAAGGTTATGAAGGGCCAGGCGAGGTGGGGAGTTATTTGCAGTGCACAAGGGAAAAGCAATGGAGCTGTAAAATGAGAGCAGACTTGTAGGCAAAGGAGACTTCACAATCTCGAAATGATGGCAACTAGCGTGAACTTGATGAGGAAGCCAGTAGAGCTTGGTGAGGAACCTACGCCTCCTATTTGTCTCTCTGAGAGCTTCCTTTATGAGGGCAACTGTTATGGAAACTCTTCTTTTGCCCAGAATGGTGGGAAATGGCTTTTGCCTACATGACTGTCAATGCTGCCTCACAAACTGTCCGGCAGGGAAGGCTCCAGCCCCTTTGACAATGCTGTCTTCATGTCTTTAGTGAGAAACGTAAGCAGCTCAGCCTCTATAATTTATCCAAGAGAAGGTTAAGAGATGAAGTGATCACAGAGTACAAGCACCTACTTGAGCAGAGATTACTGATAGTAGGCAGCTCTTTAATCTAGCCAAAAAAGGCACAACAAGATCCAATGAATGGAAGCTGAAGCTAGATAAATTCAGACTAGAAACAAGGCACAATTTTTTAATCCTGAGGGTGAAGAACCTGTGGAACAATTTATCTAGAGAAGTGGTGGATTCTCCATCAGTGAAGTCTTAAAATCAAGACTAGATATCTTTGTAGAAGACATTCCATAGCTCCGGGATGGCCAAACTTACTGACCCTCTAAGCTTCATACGACAATCTTCAGAAGTTCGAGAGCTGGGGCACATCTGCTGGAGCTTGGGACTTCAGCCCCACAAGAGATGCCTGCTGGGGCTTGGGGCTTCAGCCCCACTCCTGCTGAAGCCATGAGGCCCGGCTGGTGCGCTGTGGGGCTCAAGCCCCAAGGCCCGCCTCCCCACTGGGCAGAAGTCCCTACCTTACCCCACCCCGCTGCAAGGCGGAGGTCCTGAGCTCCCCCCCAAGTGTGGTGGGTGGAGAATGGGGTGGGTGGCATAGGAGGCTCAGCGAGCCGCACGTTAACGGTAAAGAGCTGCATGTGGCTCGTGAGCCACAGTTTGGCTACCCATGCATAGCTCAAACAGAAGTTATGATCTTGATGCAGAAACTACTGGGTAAGGTTCTAGGGGCCTGTGTTATTAAGCAGGTCAGACTAGGTGGTCACAATGGTCCTGTCTGGCCTTGGAATCTACGATACCCCTTTTATTTACTGACCTAGGAGGTGCAAGTTGCAGAGTGGATCCTGAACATGAGTCTCCTGACAATGGAAAGGCATTTTGCTGCCACTTCTTTAATTAATACATTAATAGATTTCCCATCTTTATGGTACATATTATACTGAACTTAAACACTCTTGTGAATGTAAAGTGCCATTCTGCTCAGCCCTCTTCTCCTTGGCCATGGAAATGATCGATACAATCTGAATTCATTTTTTAGTCTTTACAGTTATTTTTTAATGCTCTTTTTGCCACAAACACTTGTTCTTGGATCATGAGAGGAACTGAAACATTGACTTTTTTTGGCATCAGCATTTCTTACTAGCAAGGGGACTGAGATTTGTGGTATATATCACAGCATCACCAATCCCTGGGCCTGTCTTAGTGACTGTCAGCCCAGTTACTAGTCAGAGCCTACTATCGAATCCATTAGGAGAAAGGAATAACTCTTCGTGCTTAGGACACAATATTTCTCCAATTGGGGCTGCCATGAGCAAAATTATAGCTTACACTATGACAGACTGCAATGAAATTGAAGTGCAAAAAACAAACAAACCTGTGAGCAAATAAACCAGCTTCAAGTTCATATTTGTCCACTGGTTTAACCAAATGTGTGTGAGAGAGAGAGGTGGGTTACTGAAGACAAACAAACGACCAAAAATATTTTTCTAGCTCCTCATATTATAGCCATGCTCCTATTTCCCAAATAGTACCCCGAGGAGCCTAAGAATCAAGCCCTTTTCCTTCTAAGAGGGAGGATTTAACATTGCTTAATAATACCATTCAGCACTACTCAGCCTTAGCCCTGGGGCATTGCATAACTACTGAGTGCCAAGAACTGTATCTTTCTTGCAAAGCTTTATGTTCTGCCTTTACCATTTTGCTTCCCTTCAGGAGATGATATAGCACAGTGCAGTATGAGACGGGGACCTGCCACTAGCCTGCCATAGTAACACACCAATAACTCAGTAGATAACATTTGCCTCTCTCTAGATGTTTTCAAATAAAGCCCATAATCTGATACTAGCTTCGATAAAAACTTGACCACGTAACTCAGTTGGCTACTGATTAAGCTAGTCACATATTAAAGCTTCCTTTAAGGCTGTTGCCTACTTAAAAAAAAAAAAACAGACAGAAGTATTTCAACTTTTAATTAAAAAATAACCTTACATAGAGCAGATCCTGCTCCCATCAAAACCAGCAGGGTTTTGTCACTGAGCTCAATAGGAGCAGGATTACCTCCATATATTTTAAATTCTTTGCTTCTTTTGTTGACAAGGCAAGCACACGTACAGAACCGCGTTTTCTCTAATTCTGCTATAAAATAGAGGTCATGAGCCAGTGAAGCTACATTGATTTACACCAGCTAAGAATCTGATCCATTGTGCTTTGGTTAAACTTCTCAGCACCCACAGGGAAGGGAAATGAAAACATAAGGCCATAGGGCAAAGTGCCATGGTGTTTTAAAGCTGGGATTTGAACTTTAATGAAAGATATAGCAGGAGAGCTTGGGTATGATGCTACCAGTGACAATCATGCCTTCTTTGTAGGTAGCCTCGCACACCTTCAGAGCTGAACGGGCGCCCTGGGAACGTACGGCTTATTTTTCAAAATAATGTGATGATGACCCTAGTTCTCGCTTGCCCATTTCAGAGGGATGCCAAAGCTCTCCTATTCATTCGTTCATTCCAATCTCTCATGCCCTCCAACATGGCTCCTTCTTGTTGCCAGGTAGCAGTAACAGTTTTATTGCATGGGCATCTCATTATTCCAGCTATTGTGGTGATTTTTTTCCCAAGAGAAATCAGCCACAGCCCAAGCCCGGATGCTCTCCTTTCTGTTGCAGAAGTGTTCTCCCTTCCTCCCTGGGACTTTTGAAGCTTGGCAAATTTAGGTAAGTCCCACGTGCTGGTGACACAGACTTACTTTTATAAAACTGTGTAAGATTAGAAATGTGCTTAATTTGTTAGGAAATGGTCTCTGCAACCTGATTCCGCCACCCCTGTCTAGTCCTAAAAGCCAGTTGTTTACATTCAATTACACCTTTTTGCATTGATTGGCTGATAAAAGGAAGGTGAGAAGGATTTTGATAATTTACCGTTAGATCAGACCACCCACATTTTTTACAAATTTCCCACAATGTTCAAGATGCTCAGTTTGATCGTACTTCCCATGACGAGCTTGGGGAAAACGCTAGCCTATTGCAGACCAGTCAGGCCGCAGTCAGCGATGGGCAGCTGAGCGAGATCTCTAATGGAGAATGTGAACAGCATAGACTAAAATGCCAGCAGTGTGTGGACGACATTCAGCTATACATCACATCCAGAGCAGACGGAAACAGCACCCTCCCACAGGAGTCCAATGGCTTGACTGAGTTCAACAACTGGATGAAGAACAGGATGGAGAACTGGATGAAGAAAAGCTGAGCCCCGGAAAGAAGGAGGCGATACCGATGGGGAGAGGGAAGTACATTGAAGAACATGCCATCTTGATAAGGACATCTATCTATCTTAAGGTTTTGTACTGCTGCCCATTCCTCATAGTATCCGAGTGCTTTCCATGTAAAATAGATTATTAATAATTTGAAGGCAGATTTCCAGAGTTCTCGGCCTTGGTTTTCACCCGGACTCCTCTGTACTTCCAGATATTCAAATGGCCAGCTCTGCAAAAAATCCGCATTTCCATTAGTGGCTGCCAGGAAGACTGCAGCCTCTTCTGCTGGATTCAGACTTTGCCCCGGTGACCCACTCATTTATGAGCTCTGGGCTTGATTACTATGGTGGTTTCAGAGAAGTAAACTTACAAGAGCTCTTTAGAATTGGTTCATAACACAGCAGCCCGTCTGCTGAACAACACATGCAGTCGACAGCACATCACTCCAGTGCTCTGCTCTCTCCATAATAGAAACACTATGGAGGCAAACTACTGATATTGCATGAACCCTGACAGCGTGGATGCTAAAACCATGAGATACTGACACCCCAACTAAAGTACAGTGTGACTCATGGTACAGCCTAATCTTCTTAGGCAGGCACTGAGCAGAAGTGACTCCCTCTTTACACGGATCCCCAAAGGCTATAGAAAGTCTTGATAACTTCCTAAATTCCCCGTCCTATCCAGCTAAACCCTCCAAGCCCTGTCGAGATTTAGGGTATCGAGTCTAGTTTCCACTAGCCGAAATTGAGCTTTTGAGAAGAACATGGGGAGATTAATGGGTTGAATCAGATGGAACTACTTGGGAAAAAAACAATTGGGTGTCATTGTGAATAGCTCACAGGAATTGCCTACTAAGGATGTAGCAGCACTCACAAAAGCAAACAAGACATAGGATGCAAAAAGAACAGGATGGAAAATAGTAGTGAAAACAGTCTAATGTCATATAAAAGAATGGTATGCTCATATCTGGAACACTGTGATCAGTTCTGGTCATCCTATCTCAAAAAAAGATATAGCTGAAATAAGAGGGAATTCAGAGATGGGTAATTAAAGTGATTAGAGGCATAGGAAGACTACCATATTAAGTTTCAGAGTAGCAGCCGTGTTAGTCTGTATCCGCAAAAAGAAGAACAGGAGTACTTGTGGCACCTTAGAGACTAACAAATTTATTAGAGCATAAGCTTTCGTGGACTACAGCCCACTTCTTCGGATGCATATAGAATGGAACATATATTGAGGAGATATATATGTATCTCTGTATGTGTGTATATATATCTCCTCAATATATGTTCCATTCTATATGCATCCGAAGAAGTGGGCTGTAGTCCACGAAAGCTTATGCTCTAATAAATTTGTTAGTCTCTAAGGTGCCACAAGTACTCCTGTTCTTCTTTTTACCATATTAAGAGAGATTGAAAAGAATAGGATTGTTTAGTTTGGAGAGCAGATGAATAAGAGAGGACATGAAAGAGGAATGCAAAACAATGAATGGTGCAGAGAAGGTATATTGGGTATTACTGTTCAAGTTTTTCTCGTGATTCAAGAACAAGTGGATGATCAATAAAACTGAAAGGCAGTAAATTTTAAAACTGATAAAAAGGCAATTTTTTTTAACTCTACATATATTTAACCTGTGGAACTTGCTGCTAAAAGATAACTGAGGACAAGAACTTAGTAGGATTCAGAAAAAAGAATTGGACATATATTATGGATAATGAGAACAGGAAAAAATATAAAAAAAATTGCTGGGAATCAAACAGCACTCTGTTAAGCTGTGTTGCTGCAGCAGTGTTGGTCCCAGTATATGAGAGACAAGTGGGTGAGACTTTTATTGGACCGGCTTCTGTTGACGGAAGAGACACAGTTTCAAGCTTCAAAGAACTTTTCATCAGGTCTTTTGAGGCTTTGTGAAGCTTGAAAGCATATTCCTCCACCAACAGAAGTTGGTCCAATAAAAGATATTAACTCACCCACCTTGTCTGTCTAATATCCTGGGACCAACATCACTAGACCACCACTGCAAACAACCACCAATACAAGTTGATAAAAGGCAGTCATTGAACCACAGATGCATTCTGTGGTTTAAACAACACATCATGCATTAAAAAGTTCTTACTTAAGTCCAACAATGCTGAAGTTTGTGAAACAGCTTTTCTTAGAGAGATCTCATTATTTTCAAGCATTGAGCTATTCTCTATATTCTAGTTCATAGTGGTAAGTCATATTACATTAAGGTCAATCAGCCTTTGCAATAACACATTTAGAAACAAACAGTCAAATGGAAAAAAATAGAAGAAAAGATATAGCTAGAATGCACATTCATTTATTTCCTAAAAATACCAGCACCGATGTGCCATGCCCTTTGGGGTCCCCAGGAAATGTGGCACTAGTTGATTGTCTCACCCTCATTTAGGAAAACTTGCTCTTCCACATCTCTACCTAAGAGCCACTTTCTTGCTTAGCATGCTTGGAGGATAAATATTCTCTATTTTCATTTTCTCCCCACTGCTCTAACCTTTCTTCATTTCTTTTTCTAGCTTGCTAATTCTCACACTCTGCTATTATAACTCCCACAGAATCTGGAGTGTAATCTTTGAAAGGTGTCCTCTTTGTCATGCCCTGCTGATTCCAGACTAAAATTATTCATAAAAAAGCCCCCCAAACCCTAAGAATTCTCTCTCATTTCCAATAGGGTTGAATTACAGTATATAGTTACCATACTGGAACAGGATTGCTAGTCAAATTTTCCTTCCAGCAATGGTGGGACTGTAGGAGCTGTCACTGCTGCAGTGCAAACGCCTCACAGCAATGCTCTGTCATTGCCAGCTATGATTTTAGCACTATAAACTTTGTCACAGTTATGCCCTGCTAAGACCTGCTATAACTCTAGCACACTAAGCTTCCTCAATGTCATGTTCTTCCCCTGTGGATCATGACTCTTGCTGACATGTTCAATGAGAACGACTTTATTTTTTTTTAAATCAACTGTCTAAATTATTAATACAGTTATAAAGATGGCACTAAATCATCAGCAGAAGGCAGCGAGACAAAACTGCAACATAATCTCTCATTTCAGAGCCAGACGGCTGTTCTATGCAGATAAAATCAGTGCATGAGGAAGCCTCAATGATGTACCTGGGTAAGGATGCATATTGCCTTTCCATCCCTTCAAAGTGGAGATTGTGTGAACTCCCATCTGGACCTTTTCCAGGCACCTGTGGAGAGAAGAGTAATTAGAGATGAAGATCAATTATACACCCTGGTTACTGACAATGCATCTCAAAATGATAATCAGAGAACAAATGATGCTGCAGGGTGCCAAAATCAACAAAAGAAAGGCAGAGGCTCAGAGAATCCACAAATCCCATACTTAATCTTATCACTGCTAACAAGAAAGGGTTCCATATCAAAGGACTGTTTAGAACAGGTACCTTCCTCAGTGCGGTTCCCTTGGCAGTAGGCCAGCAGGGATACTGTAAACTTTTTTGGTTAGTCTCCCACCTGTAATTCAGTAAAATCAGGAGATAAACCTGATTAAATAAAAGCATTTTAATATTGCTGAGTAATGCACACATTATTCAAAGGAAAGAATGAGTTTACATACTAGTTCCAGATCTGTTTATCATCTGTTAAGTTTTCTACAGTAAAAAAGGTGATATAAACAACCTTTGCTTTCACTCACAACACAAATCTAGAAGCTTTCCCTAACACTGTTGTAAAGCTGAATATCCAACAGGGACGTCGGTGCATTTATCATGCTCTAGTGTCATTTCAGAAGTGAAGCATTAATGCGCTCAGTGAAAACATCAGTTCTCTACTTGGTTTGTTTTCAAGATGGCAGCTCGAGTTGGCTGGAGTGTGAAATCCTATCAGGAAGACTCAAACTGAGGGAAGAATGCTGAACTTAGATGCTTTTAGCTCATAGGAGTTTTCCCAATTTCACTCACTCAATGCCTGCTGATGGCCCAAGTGTTAAGAGCCTTGTTCAAATGTAGCTATTAGTCTTTTCCTCCATAAATGCAGAAGGCTCACTGACTGCATTCAGTGTTTCCTACATTAAAGTATGTAGTCCTATTCTGGCACTGCTAGAATCAGCAGTTTTATAAAGCAATATACCGTGAGGCCATTTAAAATCCTCTTCCCCTTTTACAGATTCATGGCAGAAGGGAAGATTTAATGCCTTTTCAAACACTTCTTAACAATTCATTAAGAAGAAAAGAATAAATCACACTCGGCTTTCTGTAAATGTCTGATTATAAAAAGAGGAAACACAAACTAAAAGTAACATGTTTTTCACATTCTACAGGTTAGAGAGCACCCTTCTGTCAATCTTGGCATTTATGCACAATACGTCAGTTTCACTAAAGAGATTTAAAATCTGTCGTGATGGAAAGTTTGTGCAGTGAGTTAATTAGGCTTATTCACCTGTATATAATGTTTTCATGTAAAATATCTCTTAGAGAGATCCATAACAAAAACCAAGTCCAGTGTAAACAGATGTATTACACTGGTCTACAATTTTTGAGAAGTCATCTGCTTCAGAGATAAAATGTGCTATTTATTATGTATTTTGATGTGCTGAATTCAAATATGACAATTAAAACAACTGATTGGCTACTGTTTCTAAGACAGTTAAGTTTTTACATTTTATGTCTATGTATATTGTGTAGATAGTAGAGTTTTAATCATAAATTGTAAACCTAGGTCTTTTCATGTGTTTATGGTTGCTTTACATGATAATATGTCACCTGTCCTGTTTATGTAACACTTTAAAAATCAGCAAAAGGATTATATAAATAAAATTTATTATGAAACAAAAGGCAAAAAACTATTATGTACATAGTTTAGTCCTATTCAGTGTCTACTCGGTGCTTCTTGGCTTGTCTCTTGTATTCATTAAATGGAGCATCTCGGCACTGTCCAGCAATAGTCTGCAAGCATTGATGGGCTCCATTTGCCCTGATAGCGTTTCTCCATTGTTGCAATGTCCTGGTGAAATCACTCGCTGTGCTCGTTGCTCACTGCTCCACAGTTCGGTGGAAAAAAATCTAGATGAGAGTGCAAAAAATGTATCTTTAGTGACATGTTGCAACCAAGGCTTTTGTATGCCTTGAGGAGGTTTTCCACCAACAACCTGTAGTTGTCTGCCTTGTTGTTTCCGAGAAAATTTATTGCCACTAACTGGAAGGCTTTCCATGCCGTCTTTTCCTTGCCACGCAGTGCATGGTCAAATGCATCATCATCATCATCTCGAAGAAGTTCACGAATCTGAGGACCAACAAAGACACCTTCCTTTATTTTAGCTTCACTTAACCTTGGAAATTTTCCACGGAGGTACTTGAAAGCTGCTTGTGTTTTGTCAATGGCCTTGACAAAGTTCTTCATCAGACCCAGCTTGATGTGTAAGGGTGATAACAAAATCTTCCTTGATTCAACAAGTGGTGGATGCTGAACACTTTTCCTCCCAGGCTCCAATGACTGTCGGAGTGGCCAATCTTTCTTGATGTAGTGGGAATCTCTTGCACGACTATCCCATTCGCAGAGAAAACAGCAGTACTTTGTGTATCCAGTCTGCAGACCAAGCAAGAGAGCAACAACCTTCAAATCGCCACAAAGCTGCTACTGATGTTGGTCATAGTTTATGCACCTCAAAAGTTGTTTCATGTTGTCATAGGTTTCCTTCATATGGACTGCATGACCAACTGGAATTGATGGCAAAACTTTGCCATTATGCAATAAAACAGCTTTAAGACTCGTCTTTGATGAATCATTGAACAGTCTCCACTCATCTGGATCGTGAACGATGTTGAGGGCTGCCATCACACCATTGATGTTGTTGCAGGCTACAAGATCACCTTCCATGAAGAAGAATGGGACAAGATCCTTTTGACGGTCATGGAACATGGAAACCCTAACATCACCTGCCAGGAGATTCCACTGCTGTAGTCTGGAGCCCAACAGCTCTGCCTTACTCTTGGGTAGTTCCAAATCCCTGACAAGGTCATTCAGTTCACCTTGTGTTATGAGGTGTGGTTCAGAGGAGGAGGATGGGAGAAAATGTGGGTCCTGTGACATTGATGGTTCAGGACCAGAAGTTTCATCCTCTTCCTCGTCTCACTCAAGTGAGAATGATTCTGATACATCAGGAACCGGCAGTCCTTCTCCGTGGGGTACTGGGCGTATAGCTGATGGAATGTTTGGATAATGCACAGTCCACTTTTTCTTCTTTGACACACCTTTCCCAACTGGAGGCACCATGCAGAAGTGACAATTGCTGGTATGATCTGTTGGCTCTCTCCAAATCATCGGCACTGCAAAAGGCATAGATTTCCTTTTCCTGTTCAAGCACTGGCGAAGATTTGTTGCACAAGTGTTGCAGCATATGTGTGGGGCCCACCTGTTGTCCTGATCTCCAATTTTGCAGCCAAAATAAAGGTGATAGGCTTTCTTAACCATAGTGGTTATACTGCACTTTTGTGATGCAAAAGTCACTTCACCACAAACATAGCAGAAGTTATCTGCACTGTTCACACAAGTACGAGGCATCTCTGCTCACTTTGGCTAAACAGAAATGTGTCCCTTTGCAAAATCAAACACTGACAAATAAGAGAGCACGACACTGTATGATTTCTAGAGCTGATATAGGGCAATTTGTTCAGCAGAGTGATGTAAGCTTCGTTATGATTGCATCATCCATGACTTCTAGGAATAACATGATACAATTCATATCATGTATGATGCAATACCAGCTTCAGATTGCATCATTCATTGTTTTGCCTAAAAAGCAAGTACTGTCCAAACCCAGTCATAGATTTATTCATAGATCCAGTCAAAGATGTATTTTAGTCATTTCTGGTTTAAATTGAGATCCCTTCCCTTTATAACTCACTTATCCTCCGCCATTCCCAAGTCAAGGGTCGTATATACTGACCCAATAGCATATCTTGAAAACTAGAGCCAAGCAACAATTTTAAGCATCATTTTCGTTCTCAGTGACCCAGAATTAGTAAAGTTTGACTACATTTATTTCAGAAGCGTTTTGGCTGTAGAGCAGTGTTATCAGGCTAAGTTGCTAGGCAGAGAGAGTTTCAGGAATTATTGTAGACTAGTAGCATTATGCCAAGTCTGCCGCCTAATATTCCGAGCTAATATTAGTAATAATCCAGCCTTTTGCTAAGTGAACAATTTATTCTGGAGGGGCCCTTGGCTAATGCCTCTTGATTTGAATCAAAATGGTAAGGGGACGTTAAGGGGTTGATGAGTACCAGAAAATAATCATCTCTGATTTGAAATAACCCTACTTTAATAGTGCCTCACTGAGGAAAAAAAAAATCACTGTCCTAGATTTCATAAGGTGGGTAGAAGGCCAAACAGATTGTTTTGTTCATTTTTCCACCAGTAAAAGTGAGACACGTTTTATACAGAAAGTGAATACAAAAATTCACAGTCACTTCAGCTGTTCTCACACTTCGGTAATTTTCCTTAAATAGCTGGGTACTCTGGTGATAGACAATCCCAGAACTTTTTGCTATTTTTTGCGGAAAAGCAAAGGAAAGAAAACAGATTTAAGCTTTTGTTTACTGAGCACAAAAATCATGTAAAATACGGTCTACCTGCTTGATTCATGATAGAGGATACAGGATAAATGATACACACGGGTAGTTAATTCCAAATTCTAAACCGGAATGCAAGTTTCCTGGTGATTACTTTTAAGCCTACTAAGTGTAACAGCAATCAACGTACAGCAACACGAAATGATGAAATTTACTGGGTGTTTACCAAGGAAAACGTATGTAGTCACTATGCAAGTAAAAAGTATCTACATTAGATGTGTGCATTGTAACAACCTGAAACATCAATCTTCTGATTGTTTCTTACCGAGAAAATAAAATCAGGTGCCTCCTGCCAGTTCTGTTTGTGTTTGTGCTCTGAGATACAGTTACCATAGAAACTAATTGTGGATACAATTTCACAAATTTGGCTCCACGTAGCTGATGAGTAGACCCCTGTGAAACCCTTTTTCATTTTATAGTTTTTCCATTTCATTTTGGGGGCCAGGTGGGGTGGTCGGGATGCCCTGCAGTTGCAGAATGAGCCTGCCTGACACTCACTGAGCAGTGGCGGCTCCTGTGCCATGGTGCTGGGCCTGCCTGCCCGCTCCGGGCACTGTGCTGCCCTCAGGTTTGGCCCGGCAACCCTTCCATCCTGGTGGGTGGCTGGATCAACCCAGAGCGGCAGAGTGACTCCGTGCGCCAGGTCACAACACCTGGAGCAGAGCCCAGCCCCACTGCACAGGAGCTGCTGCTGTGAGGTTAGTTTTTTTTTGTTTTATTTCATGTTATTTCACATTCATGAAAAACATGGGGCTCTATGATGATTCTCTGCACCCCATGTAGAACTGTCCAATAAGCTTAAAGAGCAAACTCTGTGTCTTTAATTAAAGACTTAGCCATCCCTTCTCATTTCCTTTTCCCCATCTGTCTACACATCAGTAAAGATGATACATTACTGAATCACAAGTAAAATGATTTCTGAAAGAAGATATTGACCTGACGAAAAGACAAAGGAAAAAGTTATTGCACTAGAAATGTCTACCTCTTTATACTGTTCCCAGAACATAGCGAACAATTTAAAGGATGGTTCTGTATCAGTCTCTATGCTCTTTGGGATTAGTTAGGCTAATAATTTGTTTTAGAAGGACTAACTTAAAAGATCAAGCACCAACCAGTAAGAACAAAGTTGATCTTCAGGTCCAAGCATTGGTACACAATAAGTTTTAAACACCGTATTTACTTGCCTTAGTATTAACTATAAATAATTAACTGTATTAACTCAGAAAAAAGACCTAGCCATCACTGTGGAGAGTTCGCTATAGATCTTTGCTCAATTTATAGAAGTGGTCAAAGAACGCAAGCAAAATATTGGGATGCAAAAGGAATGAGATAGAGAATTATGCAGAAACTTTTATAATACAATTAAATAAATCAGCGCAATGGCTTTAGCTGGAATACTGTGCTCACTTTCAATTATTCTATAGAATATAGTAGAAATGGTGAAAAATTACTGGAAGCATAGAATCATAGAAGATTAGGGTTGGAAGAGACCTCAGGAGTCATCTAGTCCAGCCCCTGCTCAAAGCAGGACCAACACCAACTAAATCATCCCAGCCTGGGCTTTGTCAACCTGGGCCTTAAAAACCTCTAAGGATGGAGATTCCACCCCCTCCCTAGGTAACCTATTCCAGTGCTTTACCACCCTCCTAGTGAAACAGTGTTTCCTAATATCCAACCTAGACCTCCCCCACTGCAACTTGAGATCATTGCTCCTTGTTCTGTCATCTGCCACCACTGAGAACAGCTGAGCTCCATCCTCTTTGGAACCTCTCCCCACCCCCTTCAGGTAGTTGACAGTTGCTATCAAATCCCCCCTCACTCTTCTTTTCTGCAGACTAAACAAGCCCAGTTCCCACAGCCTCTCCTCATAAGTCATGTGCCCCAGCCCCCTGATCATTTTTGTTGCCCTCCACTGGACTCTTTCCAATTTGTCCACATCCTTTCTGTAGCAGGGGGACCAAAACTGGACACACTACTCCAGATGTTGCCTCCCCAGTGCTGAATAGAGGGGAATAATCACTTCCCTCGGTCTGCTGGCAATGCTCCTACTAATGCAGCCCAATATGCTGTTAGCCTTCTTAGCAACAAGGGCACACCATTGACTCATATCCATAATCCCCAGGTCCTTTTCTGCAGAACTGCTACTTAGCCAGTTGGTCCCCATGGGATTCTTCCATCCTAAGTGCAGGACTCTGCACTTGAACCTCATCAAATTTTTTTGGCCCAATCCTCCAATTTGTCTAGGCCACTCTGGACCCTATCTCTACCCTCCAGCGTATTTACCTCTACCCGCAACTTAGTGTCATCCGCGAACTTGCTGAGGATGCAATCTATCCCATCGTTAATAAACATGTTGAACAAAACCGGTCCCAGGACTGACCCCTGGGACACTCCGCTTGATACCGGCTGCCTACTAGACATCGAGCTGGTTGATCACTACCCATTGAGCCCAACAATCAAGCCAGCTTTCCATCCACCTTATAGTCCATTCATCCAATCCATACTTTAACTTTTTGGCAAGAATACTGTGGGAGACGGTATCAAAAGCTTTGCTAAAGTCAAGATATATCACATCCACCGCCTTCCCCATATCCACAGAGCCAGTTATCTCATCATAGAAGGTAATCAGGTTGGTGAATCCATGTTGACTGTTCCTGATCACCTTTCTCTCCTCCAAGTGCTTCAAAATGGTTTCCTTGAGGACCTGCTCCATGATTTTTCCAGGGACTGAGGTGAGCCTGACCGGTCTGTAGTTTGCCGGGTTCTCCTCCTTCCCTTTTTTAAAAAGATGGGCACTATATTTGCCTAGTTACAGGCAGTAACTGTGAAATATTAGTATCACAAAGTCTTAACATAAAGTGTGCTTTTATGTATTACTCTTAACATGTTCAAGGGTTTTTCCAAAAGATTAGACACATTGTACATTTTTACAATTCTTGTTATTAGCAACATGTTAGTCACAAAAGTTAACATTAGCATTACTATTAACATTAAATTCATTGCGGGTGTACATTTATGTTTATTTTTGTCATGACACACCTTTGGCTCAATACCATTGTGGTCCTGGCATTTTAGGGATAACCTGTGGCTTTCATTAGCATGATAAACTTTTCCCCTTACTTCCTGTTCTGGAGGGTCAAAATCTGAGCTCTTTTGCTTAACCGAATTCATTGGCCGGCTGGGTGTGTCCTTTTTGCTAACAGCTACAGGCAGGTCTTTCTCTCCCTCAGTCAGTCAGGTAATTTGCATCAACACAGACACTAGCTTGTTTATTAGTTTTCAGATCCTTAACTGTTACCAATTCCAAGGCTGGACTCTGTCTTAAAGAGATTTTCTCTAGCATGTTAGACTCAAGGTTCTTTTGTCCTTCCATTACCAACCTCTGCTTCCACATGGAATCAGATGTCAAGTCCACTAAGACACTACAAGACATTTCCAAAGTGTCTAGAAAAGAGTTTACTTGCCATTCCCTGTATTCTTGAGAGATTAACTGCACAACTGTCCTCCTGCTCTGCAGATTCAGCTGTCCAGTCTTCCCTCTGAACCTGAGATACAGATCATTTACTCAAAGAATCAACATGGAGACAGTTCCAACACTACGGTCTTCCCAACAAGCTGCTTAAGCTTATAGGGCTGTTTAAAGTCCCTAATAATGTTTATTCCATCTGAAATCTCCTCAAAGCTATCCACACTGGGTCTTTCCAAAGCAAAGTCAGTGGCTCTACACCTCAGAAAGACTCTGGCAGTTAGGAACTGAAACAAGGCAAGCTGATAGATTCACTAGTCAAAAGGTTAGAAGCACTTTCTTTCCCTCTGCCACACACAAGCTTGGGAATCATTTCCTCCTTGTTACAAGTTTTCACACTGTTAGTGGGTAACACAGTTAAATCACCTTCATGCTCTCCTTGTGTCCTGGCTATGATATCAACCTGGTTAAACAGAGCTGTTGTACCTTTACCCAGCAACACACTAGCAACAGGCAAAACAGAACTATTTATGACATTAACTGGATGCAACCTAATTACAATGTCACCCTCCCTAGCAGACACAAATTTAGGAATACTTCCTTCCTGGGCTTTAGTTGTATCCAGAACCAACTTTGGGTCAGCTGATAATTTCAACCATCATAGGCTGACAGCCTTCTTCTGTCTGCTCTGCAAACAGAAACAGTCCCCTTTAACAGACAAACAGCTTATATCCTTTCCTTTGTCCCAGAACACATGGCTGTTCACGGACAATTGCTTGGAGATTGGGGTAGCTCTAGGGTGACCAGACGTCCCGATTTTATTGGGACTGTCCCGATATTTGCTTGTTTTTCCCGCGTCCCTACTGATGTGCGATCGGGACACTGGACAAACAAGCAATTTCTGCCCTCCCGGAGGAACTCTCACCCCCCCCCGCCCGATGCCGTCCCCTCCTTCCCCCATTGGATCCCTCCCCAAATCCCCGGCCTGGCCCCGCCTCTTCCCCAAGCATGTGACATTCCTCCTCCCTCCCAGGCTTGAAGCTGTAATGGCAGCGCAAGCCTGGAGGGAGAGGGTGGTGGTGCAGCTTCCACTTCCTGAAGCTGGTGAGTACGAGCTCCGGCACCGGGTGGGCAAGGGGGCTGCTCCCCCAGGAGGGAGACGGGGGAGCTCCGGACCCCGGCAGTGGCAGGGGAGAGCGGCTCGGGCCACGAGCAGGCCATGTAAAGTTTATCGGCTCGAGGGGGACCCCGGCCGGCTCCTCGCCTGTGTAGGGGGGTACCGTCCCCGCCCCGCGCCAGCACGTCCCGCCGGCTGCCACAGGCCAGGTAAGAAGCCGAGTTTCCCCCTCCCCCCCTCATCCTGGCTCCTCAGCTGAGCGGCATTCCTCCTCCCTCCCAGGCTTGCAGCTGTAATGGCGGTGCAAGTCGGAGGGAGGAGGTGGTGGCACGGCTTCCACTTCCTGGAGCTGGTGAGTACGAGCTCCGGCACCGGGCGGGCAAGGGGGCTGCTCCTCCAGGAGGGAGACGGGGGAGCAGGTAAGGTGTAGGGATACTCATGTTCCACTAACCTTGCCGTCCCAAACTGCTGATTAGACAAAGCCATCAGCCCAGAAGGCAGCCTATGCTCATCTAAACTTTCTTTGCCTTCTCCTCCCTTAATAGATAAACTGCTGTTTTCCACAAACAGTGCCTTATTACACTGAGCTACTTTAACCACATCACTTTTACCTGGGTCAGGCTTACTTTCCCAAGCTTTACTAGCCAACAATTTATCACTCATCAAGAATGTACCCTTTCCTTCCTCAGTTAGGGCTTTAACCTGATCACCAATTTTAATTTGTTCTAGAGAAACATCTTCCTGAGCCTTATCTAATGCCAGATTCACTTCTGAGATACCAGACACACACACAGAAATTTTTTCCACATATGCACTGCTTCTTTGCACAGACAAGCAGCCATCTTCCTCAGATAAACATTTGGAGAAACCCTCCATAGGCAAATCCTTGCCCCAATAGACACAGGTTCAGGATTATTTCTTTCTTGTGACTGGTTTATGTCAACCTGACTGAACAAAGCTTTAATATCATCCCCAATCAAAAGATCCTTAGGCAATAACTTCCTTACACCAGCTATAACTTCATGTTTAATACCATTCCATTCAAGATGGATTCTGGGGCTAAAGGCACACTTCCAGTAAACTCATAGAGGATTACAATATTCATACTCTGATTTGGTAAATAATCTTCCTCTTTGACAAGATCTGCTTTAACAAGAGTGATATTAGAAGCTGTAATTTGCCCTAAACAGCGTTTACCATTGACTTTTACATTCTCTGCACAAGTTA
Organism: Chrysemys picta bellii; assembly: GCF_011386835.1. Classification (NCBI taxonomy): domain Eukaryota; kingdom Metazoa; phylum Chordata; order Testudines; family Emydidae; genus Chrysemys; species Chrysemys picta. Next base: position 61,312,758 of record NC_088801.1, on the reverse strand, counting down.
TGGGGTTACCTTCACTCAAACTCGCAGTAAAAGCATTTACATAAAAGTGGCAGTGTTGGGATAAATTTGGTTACACGCAGACAACTGCTCAGAGTCAAACAACATACCAACATTGTTACAAACTGGATAGATTCCATCCCCATCTTTGTTATTGCAAGGAACTGTTTTTTCAGTATGATACAGTTCCTGTTGTTCCTTTATTCTCTTGAGTTGGAGCTTAAGTCTGTCCACTTTTGCCTTAGCTTCTAGTTCCTCAATCAAATATATGCCATTTTTTGTCCATGTTCAAAACACAGGCACATTCTCTTTCAGCAGTTTCTCCTTCCATATCAGCTATTTTTTGCTTTTGTTCAAGTTCTAGGTACTGGTTTCTCACTGCAAGCATTTTCTCTGGGTCTGCTTCCTTATCACTGGCAATTAACAGATTTTTCAGTTCCTGCTCTGGGGCTTTTTGCTTAAAATACAATCCTCTCTGTAAGCACAATTCTTCCAGACTTTTTCTGTCAGGATCTTGATCATGGGTCACTCATTGTAACTGATTTTTAACCCTTAAACTCTCCAATATCAAAATTAAATTTTGACAAGCGTGTGGTTCTGATCCAAAACCCCAATTAACCTGTGGTAATGTGTATCCTGCCGACTACGCCACTGTGCCTGGGGTCCTAGTGGGGAGCCAGCTGTGGTCACTCAGTTAGGGTGAACTGCAAAGAATGGGGCAGCCAAAAAGCTGGTGGATATTCCAATACTTAGATTCACCAAGCCAGCACAAAACAAGCTTCTTTATTACCTTACTGGTTACTCAGAAGTCCAAACAACACAATTCCCTTAAAGTGATCCAGCCTCAGGCCTCCATCCACGTCGAATATAATGAAAATTTCTGTAAATCTTATTTCATCAAATAAAAGAACAGGTTCTACCAATCCCAAAGGATCGGACACATTACCTCCCAGGTTAATGAATGTTTCAGATCTTACCCAAATACGTGCTACAGCCAATTCTTATTAACTAAAATCTAAAGGTTTATTTGTAAAAAGAAAAGAAAAGAAAACAAAAGAAAGGTGAGAGTTAAAGTTGGTTAAAGGAATCAATTACATACAGTAATGGTAAAGTTCTTGGCTCAGGCTTGTAGCAGTAATGGAATAAACTGCTGGTTTAGGTCAAGTCTCTGGAGTACATCCACAGCTTGGATGGGTCATTCAGTCCATTTTTCAGAGCTTCAGTTTGTAGCAAGGTTCCTCCAGAGGTAAGAAGCAGGATTGAAGACAAAATGGAGAAGATGCAGCTGCCTTTTATAGTTTCTTGCCATGCGGCCGATGCATCCTTTGTTTCAAACACAAGCTGCCCAGCACATGGCTTGGAAGCCTTAGAGTTCTCTCCATAGGCATTTCCCTGCATGCCTTGCTGAATCACAAGGTGTATCTGCCTTCTCTCAATGGATTAATTGTATAGCTGATGGTCCTTAAAGGGCCATAACGCAGGCTAGGCAGTGCTGATGCCAAACTGTCTGGGGGTGTCACCCAGAAGCATAGCACAAGTTTGAAATACAGACATACGTACATATCTATAACTCATAATACAAGGGTGATACAAATATATAAACACAATTATCATATCTGGCAAATTAGGACATCTTTGCAGATATCTTACATGGCATATCTGGTTGATTACTTCGTGGGAGTTAGCATCTTACTCGACAACCTTTGTACAATATTTGCTGCAAATATGTAACAGTGGTTGCAAAATGATCTATATGGTCATATTTTTAAATCAGCTGACGTCACAGTAAGCGATGGCCCTGCCAACTACGATAGCTGTATGGTACTTTATCTGAGACTTCTAAGAAGAAAAAATGATAGGCTGGTTGCAAATAATTTCCCCAACCTGCCAATTCTTCCGAAGAAAACTGCCCCCAAACCAAAAATTATGTGAATATGCACATAAAGATTAAACCCAGTGAACAAATATCTTAGAGCAGCAGAGGGCCTGTGCTGGAATGACAAGCCATGAGTTGTCATGTGCCAGCGAGTGTTGTCATGAACTGACTGTTAATTGGGTATTTGGAAATACTTCCTTGGATTTACCTACAAATAATTGGTGGTACCAAAAAAGAGTATGGCCACAAGCAGAGAAGTGCTCTCTTTCATGCGGAGAATGAGACTACTTTGCAAACGGTAGTCTCACTTCTTTTGCTCAGGAAGGGTTTCATTTCATTCCTCCTTGTCCACACTTGACTTGTCTTACGGTCTGTTCTCTGAATCCAACATAAGTTTAGGGCTAGGAAATTACTTAGCCAGGAACTATTTGGGCTTTGCCGTTCAATACAGGGGCCAGTGAGCACGCCTGGCGCTGGTTGGGTATTTTTTGTACACAAACAAACCTCTAAAAATCTATAGATTGACATAGGGAGACCATTAAACGTCTCAGTGCAGGGACTGTCTATGTGTTTGTACACTGCCTAACATGAAGGGGTCCTGGGTTATGATTGGGGTCCGAAGGTGCTACCACAATATAAATAATAATAATAATAATTCTCTTCCCATAACTCCCATGCTCCCTTTTTGGGGGGAGATCTCACTCTGGATGGCATTCTACTTCTCTCTTGGGTTCTACCTTGCCTATTTGATAGGTCATGAATTCCCTGGTGAGCTACTGGAGTTCCCTGCTATGTCCTTTCAGCTTGTGGTTTGTTAGAATGGAGTTATATGGAGTGTAACACAGCTCTCATGCTGACTGAAAACTCCAGCTTCCACTGAACTACACCAGAGAAGGCAATGATACAAAGCCACTGCCTGGGATGGGGTAGGACAGGCGCATGTAGGACACACAGGACATAATAATAATAATAAACTCACCTAGCTCACAGGGGTGATGTGAGACTTAATGGGTGGGACCCAGTGCATGAGTCCTTAGACTTTCAATGAGACTTGTGCTCCTAAGTCAGTTTGGGTTTTTTGAAAAGCCCACCCAATATCTACCCAGCACCCTGAGATCTTTGGACAGGAGGCTGAAAATAAGCATAGCATGCTATATGCTTTGCTGCTTAGTACATTTCTTGTGATTATCTGTTAAAGGGCTTGCTCCAGATGCTTGTCTGACCTCCCTTCTCAAGGCTCTCCTTTTGTCTGTGAGCACTTCTAATCACATAGGTTGCCATTCAGCATGCGAAAAAGAGCCCTGGTAAGAGGAATTTGCTCTTTGACCTGCAGGTCTCCCCTCTGCTGAGACACACTTGGTTTTTGTTTTCTATTAGGTGAAAATTGAGAAAAACTGAAGGAGGTAAAAATGAATTTGTCCCCATCTCCCTCTTAATGTTTTGTGCACATGTCAAAATTCAAAACTCACCATTTTTACCATTCACACAGCTCTAGCGACTGGACATTTTAAAAAACAGCCATTTGACTTGATACATTTTTCTTTTCTAGTCAAAGTGGAAGAAAGGGTGTTATACAGGGAGATGGATTTGCTGAACTCAGGGAGTTGGCCAAACAGGTCTTTTTCACCCCTGGATTCTATGATACCCTCATTACTATGTCTTTCAAGACCTTCATCCATCTCTGTTTAATTTTTAAATCAAAAGGCAAACATTTAAATTTAAAAATTCTAACTGTGTCCCTAGTTCAAAAGAATATTTCGGATGTTTTCCTTACAGACAGAAAAAGGGATGTATTTTGGTTTCCTGGTTTTGCAATGAAAGTTGAAACAGTGATTTTGCGTTATTATAACACTCATCATTTCTCCCTCTAATTTGGATGGTTTTTAATAAAGCTCCATTGATTTCACTGAAAGAAATCCCTCCTGGCAAAAGCAGAACACACACGCTGATTGCTAAATATGCGGCAATTATCATATTCAGCAGCACACTTTAATATCTTATTTATAGATGTATCTATCTATAATTTGCTTTAATTAAGTTGCATTGATTTTAATGACAGAAGCAGTCCTCAAAGAAGGGGCGAGTGTTATATGATCCCATCAATACCGCTCTGCCATTGTTTGGACATAGGATAGCACCTTCAATACTTCTCCATTGTATACTCTTTTCTTTTTCAAGTGGCTGTGATGGCAAACCCAAATGACGTTCAATGGAAAACCTCAGAATCGCCTCTATTTGACTGAGATCACTTTGACTTCCCTAGTAAATGCTAAACCTACATACAGGATAGTTTTGGAGAATGAAGAAGGAATCAATGTTTTCCATGTGCTCATGGAACTGCACTATGGCTTCTGAGGAATTTCTTGCCTTTGTTTCTATTTTAAGTTTGGGGTGTGTAATTTTATATTTATGTCTTAAATTATTACATGATGCCCTGAATATCTTATGTTGGGTGGGGAGGCAACTAATTCTTACCCTTAGCATCTCCTTGACAGCTCAGAATGATGAGCAAATATTTTAGGGACCTGATCCAACAATGGCCCTGTGTGGGTTGACCCCTGTGTCTGCACAGAGTCCCAGGTGCAGGGTCAAGGCCTCACTGATTTTTAAATTAATGCTCTATGGGCTCAGGCTTATAAGGTGCCGAGCATTCTGGACCTGATCCAGCAAAGTACTTAAGCATGTGCTTAACTTTAAGCACATGTATAGTCCCATTGATTTCAATAGGACTACTCACATGCTTAACAAGTTAGGGGTGTGTTTACATGCTGAATCCGGGCCAGAGTACTCAGCACTTTGCAGGATTAAAGACTCAGAGTAATACCTCCTTTGCCCCTCCTACTATTTTTGACAATGTTTGTCATCATGTTAATAGCATCAAATTCTTCTTGGAAAAATCCTGAGAACTGAGATACACCTGCATCTCTCCTCAGGCTCACTTCCTTTTCTCAGTGAAAATATATAATTAAAGCAGGAACCAGACATGTTTTCGCACACACTTCACCACCATTCTAACAGTGGAGAACCCTGTGTCCCTATGTCCAAATTAATTCACAGATGCTATGCTGATTACCCCTGTTGATGATCTGCCTCAAACATTTTTAGGACAGCAAGTAATATACTGGAATGTCTTTAAAACATTACCTCTCACTATCTTAATCTATCGCCCACTCTTAGTGTGTATATATTTTTCCACACAGGGTGAAAAATAAGCACTAGTTTTCTAAATCACTGCATTTCAGAATACATCAACATTAATTTTGTAAGAATTATCCATTTTAAAGAATTATCCATGTTAAAATGCAAGGGCATGATCTCAAAGGAAGATCTTCAAGGCAGCTATGCTAGCACATTTTCAGTTTCTGGTCATCATTTTTCATTCACTGATTATCACTATAAGCGTTGATTAATAGTTATGTTCATGCTGCTAGAATGCATTTCCCTTGGGTGAAGAAAACATTCTTGTATAAAGAAAAAAGATGATAATCACACCATCCTTCCTCTTTCCCATAAAAAATGCACAGAGACAAGCACATCAGAGTTACTGATGATCTTGGTTTCCCTGGTTAGTGGTTTTGAACAGTTTTGCTTAAAAGATCAGCCAAAGCAGTCAGAACATTAATTTGACAATCAGCTTGCTAGACAATTAAGTGTTTCTTAATCTCATGAGCCCTCTTCTTTTGGAAAACAAACAAACAAAAAGAGATATAAACAATAGGGCTTAGATAGTGGTGTTGCTGATATACAATGATTTTGTTTGTCAGCATCCCTCTTCCTTATCCCAAAACCACCAGGAAACTTCAATGACAACTGTGCATCAAACTTGAAACTAGTAGGGCTGATTAACTTAGTATTTATTTTTTCTCCTCAGTAAGGCCCTAGCTCTTACTCATTGAGGTGAACTTGTGACTTAGATTTAGATACAGAGAAAAAAATCTTTATAAAGACAATAGACTGAGGGACTACAAACGTAGATGGGAATTTTAAAAGAGAAACAGGCTGTTCCTATACAGTGGTTGTGTTTAAAAACATGGCAATTGCCATAGATGAATAGCAAACATGATCTCATCATTTGCCGTATCCCCTATAACTAAATATAGAGATTTCAGCAAAGGGGGAGATGAAGTTATCTAAGGCAAAACTAAAAAAGGTTTTGAGCATAGTTACTCTGAGTGGATATTCTGTTTTCTGAACCTCCGCTCAACGATCCCCTGGTCCCAGATCCTTGAGGGCTATCAGTTTCCTTTGCCCAGGCTAAATTAGATAATTTCCTGGCCCGTGACTTTCTCCCTGGGTGGTTTTTCTTTCCATTAATCCTATAATGTGTTTTTGTTAATTCTACCTCTTAATTGTCTTTAATGAACACCAGACTGGTGATCCTCACTCACAATACTTACTACTCATGGTTAAAACAGAGACCCTTCAACTAATAATAGAAGAACATTAACCCTCCCCCCACCCCCAAACTTCAGTAGAGAGACTTATATCATATCTGCCGTTTCTTCCTCAGACAGTAGGTGCATTTCAATTACTTTAACATGGAACCAGATCAATTCACATAGTCTCATCCCAAACCTCTAAGAGGAGGAGCCATTTAACTTATGATTAACTTTTTTTGGGGGGTTGGTGGGGGGGGAAGCAGCATAGGCCATCTCCCTTTTAAGTATGTTACAAAATGCTGTGAGCCAGTTCTTCCCATCGCTTCAAAAATCTACCTTAAATCCAACTCTTTGTGTTAGCCTATGATTGAGACTAAGCCCCTTTTTGCTCCTCCCAGTCTTGCATTCTTTGCTTTTCCCTTCACTGTAATTAGTTTACAAGACTACTTATCCACATGATTACCGCTTTTAAATTACAGTCTTCTTTTCTTTTACTCCAGTTCATCATCTTGCATCATTTTGACTTGCTAGCCGTGTACCCAGTTCTAGAAGGCATTTTCTCATTATGTTATCTCTTAATATAAAGCATTTTGAAATACTTTGTATAAGAGACACTGTATGGAGTAAATTGAATTGAATTTTTTTTCCCCTCAAAGTCAGGGGCTTTCAGCATCTTTCTTCAGCTAAGTCAGCAGAGTTCTCAGCACCCAATGCCAATGTGCAATGGTTACTCTTTGTAGCACAGGCACAATCATTTAACTTTACTAGGGAAAATGGGATTGTGATGTTAGAACCTGGGGAGCAAACAGGAGAGCATCTCAAGATTTACATTCATTATGGTGATGGCAGACTAAAGTCTCCAGGCCAGCTTTTGTAGCATTTAATGTTCAGAATCTGACTCTGATATACTGCCATATCTGCCTGCATCTGGTGTTGATGCTGGATGCGGGGGTGGTGTGTGTGTCTGTGTTGGAGAGGGAGGGAAATAGCAGGGCATGGAACAAAATTGCAGAGCAAGTGGTGGAAATAGACAGTGAAAAGCTTCCTACAGTTAGGCAGACTCACAGGGGAGAGAAAGCCTTTCATTGTCTATCAAATCTTGCCTTGCTGGAGGTCCTCAAGAGTGGAAGGGGTAGCCTAGAGGCAGTAAATCTCTCACTTGTATTATTACATTCTAAACACTTAGCTACTGTACCAACCAGTGCACTACCTCAGGGAAGAAAAGGAGATAGAGGGGGAAAACCAGAACAAAGAAAAAAGCAAGCAAGCCAGCAGATAAAAGTGGAAAACAAACCCCCTCCACAATCCCGCCCCCCAAATAGCTCATGTTAAAGAAAACAGCAAACAGTTATCATCAAGTTGTTAAAATTTAACCCCAATTCCTTCTATTGTGATTTAACAGCACACTGGAACAACCTTCTTAGAATTTCAATGGTTAGTCTGTATCACGGGGTATTAAATCCACCTTAATCCTGTTAAACACAGATATGACTAAAGAGAGTCTCTCTCTTGCAATGGCATTATGACAAAAGCTCTCCACACTGCCAATTCAATCTGTCTGAAAAAAAAAATCCCTGGATTAATACTGAGCAAACTGCATCAGCATGAGCAGGTTTCAAGAGCAGTTGCTTTCCATATGCTCTGGCATCAGGTTCTTTTGGATCCTGTGGTACCAGTCTGCAAATGCTACAGACATTGTTTCTCATGCTTGCAACTGCTGTCGGGTGGCGACCTTCCTTGCTTGCTGATACCAGTTGAGCAGTTGGTATAGTTTCTCTGTGATCTGGTACTGTCTGTTGTTTGCTGGTACCAGATGGATACCAGATGGGGTATTGTGGGCAATGCCTTCCCTGTGTTCCAGTCCCAAATTCACTGCCGAGAGGGTCAGTCTGGTCAGTTAGTTGACTCCTAAATGGCACTTCAAAGCAGTACTCTGAAAAATCTCAACATCTGTTCCTTACTCCTAATGACCTTAAAAAATGTTATAGTCATACTTTCCTTTATCCAAGGAGTTACAATACATCTGCAGGAAAATACAACCTTCCAACAGCTTGCAGACATCATACTCACTCCTGGCTAATGGCAGCTCCAGAAGCTACCACCTCAACTACTACGGTCAGGACTGAATGTGAAGTATAATCAATATATTCTTTTTCTGTAATAGTGCCACAATATAGAAGTTCAGAGATACAGTAGGGCAGCTTTCAAACAGTATTTTTAGTGGCAAAATGGAATAACAAGAAAACAACAACTTTAAGTGCCTTTGAACAGTATCAGGGATACCTTAATACTGAGTACAAAGCATGGAGAGAGAAGAAAAAAGAGAGAAAGCAGTGGAAGAGACCTGTTATAAGTATTAATTTTTGATTTGGGTCTTTCAAGTTGTTGACCTGATTGTCAAACTGGAGACAGAAGTAAAAAGGTCAGTTAGTGGTTTTAAATGCTGCATACCACAGTTACTTCCAATGCCATTCTGTAAGATTTTTTTCAAAGTTTACTTAAGAAAATACAGTTGCGCTTAGTTAAATTATCTATACACTCAGCACTAGAATGATGTCTGATGGAAAATATAGCTGACATCAAAGCATATTCCCCACCCCCCAATTTGCTTCATAGAGAAGTTATGATAAACAGGTTATGTGTTCCCTAAGGTTACCATGGAAACTCTTTCTTTCCAGGCCATCATTTACAAAGGTAAAATTTGCATTAAAATATGATGGAATTTGATTTTTTTTTTGTTAGACTCAAGTGGGGTCATGCTACCATACAGTATAGCTATTATTTCAAACTTGGGAACATATGTTGAAGGGAGAGATCTATTAATCCCTGTAAGCACCTGGGTGACCAATTACAGTTTAATTGCTAACTTGACAGGTATCTCCCTGGCAAATTAATGGAAAATACTTTGAAAATTAGCCTCTAATGCAAATAGAAATGTTAATATGGATCTGCTAGTTGGTAGCCACCAAACAGTACTTTATTAATTCCCTATGTAATTCCTCAGGAAAGGCAGAATTTAGATTGTCAAAATTTCTGTTTTGCTGATGGCAGGACGGATATGTAGGGCACCGTCATGTACTTTGAATGATACATGTGTACCACTTTTTTTGGAAAATATGTTGTGAAATTACTGTGCCTTATATGTAATTCAAGTAGAGGTATATTAAATAGAAGGAAGAGTGTGGGATGTCTGCAGGGGTCAGGCTCTGCTTACCTTGTTTGGAATGACCTATGGTGAAATAGGACTTCTGCCATTGACTTCACCAGGGTCAAGATTTCATCCTGATCTTTATCCGCTGCTGCTATGATTTGTTCTTGGGAATACCTTAATGTGTAAAAAACTTACCCACTCTGTTCTCAGATACCAACGGCCTCCAGGTCCCAAAGTAACTACTCTCACATTAATTACATATACAGTACTTTCAATAACCTACAAAGGGGCACATCTAATAGCCTGCTGAATATATGATTATATTGTTCACAATAATGCGATGTATAATAATTATGACAATCACAACTTTTGGCACAGCAAATATAAACATTTAAGAGTAGAACAATGTACTCACGACCAAAACTGGACTAAACAGAATGTCAGAAGAAATCCTGGAATAGCCTCTCTTTTACACCGTCTCACACGACTAGCAGATACTGATGGTATTAATACAGAATTTAATACACCTCTACCCCGATATAACATGAATTCGGATATAACGCGGTAAAGCAGCGCTCCGGTGGGACGGGGCTGCGCGCTCCGGCGGATCAAAGCAAGTTCAATATAACGCGTTTTCACCTATAACGTGGTAAGATTTTTTGGCTCCCAAGGACTGTGTTCTATCGGGGTAGAGGTATATATTATTGGTAACACATCGGTGGTGACCTAGCACTTCAGGATTAACAGATTATGCACCATGACTACCTGGGCCTTAGTGGAGGTGGTAGGGATAGAACCCATATCTTTCTGCTCCAAAAAGCATTCAAACCTCTACCACTTGATATAAAGGAGAATTTAGTTAGCTATTGCCAGTATGGGACATACGACATGCAACTCAGCAGCAATGAGTCCATGCAGTGGCAGTGAGACACATACATATTAGCTAGACTATTATTTACATGACTACAATAGAAAAAGGTAACAAAACAAACTGTGGCATTTGCCACACTAATTGCCAAACAAATAAATGGCTGATCTGCAAGTACCATAAAAAGACAAAAACCAGCTTAACATCAAGGTTGATCCCTTAGATCAGTTTACTTTGAACAAGTGTCTGTTATCATGACTCAGACAGAGTCCTTTTTTGTACTGGTAAATTTCTAAGCACAGAGACTTTAAAAAAAATCCAATTTACTAAAGTATACATGAACATTAAAAAAACAGATTTTAAAATTAGAAATGCAAACACAAAAAGAATTAACTAAGAATTTGTGCAGAGCTCCTTAACACAGCATATTCACTAGATGGAATGCTTTTTAATTAGATGTTTGCAGTGTTGTGGTTGTCATATTGGACTCAGGCTATGAGAGACAAAGTGGGTCAGGTAATGCCTTTTATTGGACTGGTGAAAGAGACAAACTTTTGAGCTTCACAGAGCTCTGTGGGGACCTGAAGAAGAGCTCTGTGGAGTTTGTCCCTTTCATCAACAGAAGTTGGTCCAATAAAAGATATTACTTCACCCACCTTGTCTCTCTTTTCATTACATCACATCTTTAGCATTAAGAGGTCAGTGCTCCTTTTTCCAAGCTCCCATTAACAATTAGAGTTGGTCACAAAAATGTGGACCGAAAATTGAAAAAGAGACTAGGTCTTGGACAAAAGAGCCAAAGTCATGTAATGCATCAGCCTGACCTGGTAAATGGAGTTTTCTTCTCCCATTTTTTGTACTGTATTTTAATGCTGTCTTGTTATTAGATTAGCATCTGCACTTCAGACCTTATACTAGGAACTAATAAAGTTATCCACCCAATCTCTCGGTGTCTGAGTCACTGACTTTATTTTTCATTCTAAATAATTATAACAATGTCGCCTGTTTGCTGAGAAAAATCAACCCTCTATATATTCATAGATAATTGCTTATACACAACATCCAGCGATACATTCTAATTACTTTTCACATCTTTGCTGTGAAGAAATCTTGAAAACTCTAGTGTTCTCAACTGCCTGACAACAACATACCCACGCTACTTTCAAAGCTCAGTGCTACTGGACTTGTGGCTATGATGTAATTTAACAAACAGTTCTGCTAAATGCATTTTGCAGTGAGCATTTCCTTCAGAGAAACTTTAAGGAAATACTTTAACTTTAAGGAAACTTTAAGGAAATATATCTTACAGCTTATGCCAGGGTTTTTTAATTTGTAAGGGGGGGTTGCACTCAAAGGCTTGCTACATGAAAGGGGTCACCAGTACAAAAGTTTGAGAACCACTGGCTTATGCCGTAACATTAAAAAAACCAAAGCACACCACAAAAAACAAAACAACAACAAAAAACCCCCACAACCTCCCAACTATATAGATATATCATAAAAAGGTCAGTTCAAAAAATTCATGTTTTTGAAAATATATTTTAAAATATCTTCAATAGCTATAATATTTAACTATAGCGATGTTATTTTTACAAATGAGAGAGCTGTACTTTGGCATACGCTCAATGAAATTGTTGCTTTGTATGATCCAACTCATTTTGGCCTCTACGTTATTCCATGAGTTCTGTATAAACCACTGTGGGCTGCTGAACCGACGTTATTCTGAAAGCTGCCTTCAATTACCTTAAATGGACAAAGTTTTGAAAGTCCTTACTCAAAATGCCTATTGATTTCTGGAAGTTTTCCTAAGTAAGGACTGCAGGGATATGGAGCAACATTTACCTTCTCATTCTACAGTAGCTAGGTAGATCTTCTGTAAGCTATTTTAGGGAACTTGACAGATCAGTATCGCATAAAAATGAAGACATACAATATAGAGAGATTTGTATATAACACTGCAAGAGTTAGGAGCCAAAAAGTCAATTTATTTTAAAATACACTAGATATTTAATATTAAAAATAAAACCTTTTGCAACTCCTTCCATATGGGGATCTGACTTTGAGCCTTGATTTTGGTCTATCAGACCCCAACCCAACAAAGTACTCAAGCACCTGAGTAGTCCCACTGATTTCATGTGCTTAAAGTTAAGTGCTCTGCTGACCAAGGCCCCATTCCAGAAGTCAGAAAAATCCCTTACTAGTGGAAGAGGGAGGTCAGTTTTTACTTTTTGTCCCCACTGTAGTCAGAGTTGTGAGCAGCTGTATTTGTTCCTATGGTATGTGGGGGCACTCACTTGCTGGAGGTCAGGAATTGAGCTGTCATGCAGGAATACATTTCTGCAAGGGAAAGGGAAGGTTCACAGAGAGAAATACTAGCTCTGACAACTTCTCATGAAGGCTCAGCATTAAAACCCCCATCCTCTTTCACTTTCACCATGATTCACGCTCTCTCACATATGAGGCAAGCCTGATATCTGGCATGTTTATGAGTGTGCACACATGCTCATGTATGGAGTGATTCTTAGAAAAGCCAGCAGGTGGCTAGAAAATTGGAAAAGCTGGACTAGAAATGGTTTGCCAAAAAAGGAAAGAATTCTCAAAGAGCCAGCTACCTTACCACTCAGATAAACCACATTGCCCCACTAGCAAATACAAACCCACAAATAAATACACATAGGTCCAAGCTTTTAAAAGCCCATTTTTGTATGCAGAAAACTGTGCACCAAATGACATGCAAACGCCTGTTTAAGCACACAAGTGGCAGTAATTGCTCACACCTCCCATGGCATAATCACTTATTCAGTAACTCCACTGATCGTCTAAATCACCAATTAGATGTTTGTTTCTGATGTCCCTTAAATGTTTCAGCTAAGTGGGTTAGTTTGTACTTAAAAATTATAAAATAAAACCTCTGGGGTTCTTTACAATACATCAACACATGCGGCAGCAGCTGTTACGTTTTTTGTGATATTGTGCTCAAATTCTCAGCTTGAGAGAGACGAGATGATCATTCACTAACTGCACGAGATGTGACCACTGCAGCATGCGTTAATATATAAAGTTCTCCTGAGTGTGCTGGGAGCTGTTTAAAGATGACTTCATCCATATATACAAGAGGCATTGTTGATGTATCAAAGTAGTAGTCTTTTACAGCAGTAAGCAAAGGAAAGAAACAGGATATTATTTGCTTCTGTTTATTTAAATCATTCACTTGGAGATGTAACAGAGAAGCTTTAATATTTGCTCCCCTCAGACGCCAACTTCTACATTTAAATATTGTGAAAAGCAACATCTTGATTTTCAGAATAAGCGACACTACATATTATTGGAATTCAACATAATTTTTAAGGCATGCATGCTACCCAGTGGAGTTTATTAAGATGGTATGTAATAGTATTGCTTCCCTTGGTAAAGAGAAGAGAGTACTTTGACAACGTTAGCTAAGAGACATCAGCATTTCAGATTCTGCTCTAGTTTAGATATTTTGTGCCTAATTCAACTTTGGCATAAGGAGGAGTGACTCCAAATTATGGAGTCACTCATGCTTACCACTAATAATGGGTAGATTTGGGTCTCTTTGTGTGTCCTTTCTGGAACAGTTTATTTTTCACATGAGGTTTGGCTAAGATTTCACCACGACAATCCTCCCGCATCCCCCAAAAAATCAGAATCTCATTGCTTGTCAGAGCAGATGACATCATTTCAGAATTATCCCAATCCAAACTCTTCACAGGTCAGACAGAATAGAAGCTTTGGCCAAAGAGGAGTTCTTGATGGGTAAAAACACATTTTAATAGGAGGTTTTAATCTTCATTAGTCATAAGATGCTTTTGTAATAGCACAAGTATTTCTGAATGCTAGTTTTCAAAGTTGCTCTACTCTAAACGAGTTTACTTTTCCCCTAAAAAGAATTAAATGTATTCAACTGAGTAGTCGTCAGCAGCCTTTCAGAAAATCTGGAATTCATAGGAGCTCTCCTATGGTTTCCCTTAGTACATAAAATTGTCATTTCTCCCATTGCACTAGAAGACAGGAATGTTATTATTCTAGAAGTTGGAATTTTGGTTTTTAACCATGATCCAAAACAAACGTTTGTGGTTTTTTGGAACCTAACCTGCTTTAAACTCAACATCCTGAAGCTGGAATTAATTGCTCATTAAAACACAAAGAGCTCCTTTTTCACTCCAAAGTAAGTATAGAACCTTTTGACACATTATGGAAAAATAATGCAGTTCTCAACCTTCCTTTTCTCTGTTTGATTTTTAGGTATGGACCTTTGCCAGATACACAATAAACTGCTTGGCCTTTAACACAAAAGGGTATGATTCTTCTTTTTGTAACCTTAATTGGGAACTGACAAAATTCACTACATTACAAAATTGCTTCAATCAAAACCCGTTGACAGATAATATATTAAGGCCTAGTGCACAGATCTGAGTGGAGATCAGATAGCTGAAGAAAGGATTTTTTTCCTTTAATTTTTTGTCAACATATAAATCTAATTTGCAAATGAGGAATAAAAAGTCGTAAGATCTGCTATATACAAGGTATCCTATAGGATATTGTCAGGCTGCTGCAGTTTCCTACAGGTGAAGAACCACACTCGATTTGTAATGAATTATACACAGTCCCTGGAAGAACATGAACAAAATAAGGCTGCAGGAAGAATTTAATGTCCCAGTGAAGACAGGACTGAGGTTTTAAGTAACAGGATAGGTATGAAATCTGTGACACAATCCAAGTAAATCCACAAATAGGTTTTTTATTCTGAGTTTTTCAAACTTTCTCTCTCTCTCCCTCCCACACACATACTTTATTGCCTTGACTGAACATTCGTTTCCCCCCCTTATTTTTTGTTTTGTTTTCTTGTTTGTGAAGCAATGGGAAGGGCAGCACTCATAAAATGTGCCTGCTGTAATTCCCTCCAATTCCTAAAGTGACTGTCCTAAATTCCTATGGCCCATCTCTAACAAAGTTCTCTTAGGATTTGAACAACAGCTCATTTTAAGTCAATGGGACTCTCTAATGGGCTTTGATATTGTCATGAAAATGTGCATTATTTAACGGGTGGGCTATTCAGACGTATACATACGTGCACACACGCACTCACTGACATGGGAACCAGTACACTCCAATAATACACCCACATGGTTACCAGTGGACTTCAGTTTTTTTCAATGAAAATAAAACAGCCATTTTTTTTCTGGAAAGTATTTATATTTTATAATCAACATCTCCCTTTACTTAACTGGCCCTAGAGAAATAAAGATGTTTCACTTTAAGCCATCTAACCCTTGTGAATCTGGCTTATCATTTTTCCCTAGAGTAATGAAGCTGGAGAGAGAGAGTCTAAAGAGCACGAAACCAAACAGCCACCCAAAAAAACAGAGTAACTGGAAACAATTTTGAAGTTTTATGCTAGATAGTACAAACCGTGCCATATAAATGTATCTCTTTCCTTAGACATACTAAAACTGAATTATTCAGCTGTTCCTTAGAAAAAGAAAAAGCAGGCTGAGAAAGAGGGAGAGCAGAAAAAAGAGCGAGGGAGCAAAAATATATACAACAACAAATGAGAAGAACAGAGGAGAATTGAAAAAAACATGGAGGTGGGGGAAGGAATGAAGAGCGACTAGAAAGCTTATTTAAAATGAATTTTTGACCTTATTTTTAAAACATTTATGGATCCCAATTGCCTGTCATGAGATTATGTTCCCTTACAATGCTGGCTTTTCAGCTGGCTCTGCACTTTAACTTGATTTATCCCATTTTTTAAAAAGTAGATTGTTAGAAATACCCTTTCCACCAGAAATTCTGTCCCATTATAGTGTCAGCTAAAGGCCACTTGTCAATGTCAGCTTTGTAAGATAGAAATGTGCGGTGTGAGCTCTCAGACTTATTTTTTGGAGGACAAGCCCTAACGTCCATCTCTGAACCTCCTGCTTCGCTGTGGATAGTGTCTTCTTAAATGATCTTATGTTATTTTCCAATTTATCTGAATGTTTCATTAGCTGGTGTACAGTGATTACAGCAGCTGCTGTACATTAGCAAGACATCTTAAAGGAGAGCTGGCTTAGGTATCATGCTGACTGACAAAAGCATAGTATTAAACTTATCTAGTATTAAAAATACATCAGGAGGCCTCTCTTCTTCTCCAGCTGTGAGAAGAAAAGCCCATAAAGCCCATAACAGCAGGATTTCCTCCTGCTCAGCCGCCTGCTGCCTCTTTAGGGGAGAGATCTGACAAGTGGAGACTAAAGTAAGTTTTTCTTTATTTACAGTGATGGAATTAGTCATCAGATTGTCTTTTTACTGGCGAACAGAGGTTGAGGAAATTGGCTGTTGCTCAATCTGTGTTACCATAACGCTGCCAGGGATCAGTGTTAAAACCAGCAGTGGAAGGGCCCAAATCAGAGGGCTGCTCTTGAACTACCAACAAGTGTGAGGAGAAATGGAGCAGTGGCCACCATTTTTCCTGGTCCAGAATATGGTGCAATACCAAACTGGGGATGGAGAGATTGTGGCAGGCAGGAGATTTCGCTCTTGTATCTTCCCAGTTGTTGATACTTTTTAGAGAAGGTCAGGCACTCAAGGCCTTTGAAACTGTACAAGTGACTTCGACTGGTGGAACTATTTAGGTGTTGCAACAAACTTCAGCCATCAAGGTAAAGTTAGAATTTAGAGCAGACACTATATAGCAGGTCTTCCTCTCAACAAAAACAGTTAAAAATTCATGCCTTAGAAAGAGGAACAGAAACTATCTTGATGCCTCTGATATTAATCAATCTAAGACTGAGAGCTTTAAAGCTCTCTCGGGTGCTTTGATTAAGGACATCTTGCCTCACAGGAAAAAGGAAGCTTTGGAAATCGGTAATCTTTGGGCATTACATTTAATAGAAAAGGCTTAAAAGGGATTACCTATAAGGGACCTTAGTGAATCTTTGGAAATTATATTGGACCATAAATCTGAACCTCTTTGGAGGGGTAATAAAGCCTTATCAGTTTCAGATAAGAAGTGGAAATCCTCAGTCTGCTTTAGGTGCATCATTGGCCAGGTCTGGAGTATCTGCCAAAACACTGATTATTTCTTTAGCCTCTGTCTTGGATAGATAGATATATTTTATTTAGATTATAAATTTGGTTTGTTAAAAGATTTTTTTAAACCAAGAATGGAAATTTAACAGATTCCCAAATTTGGTTCACAACCTTCAAACCCACAGAACAAAATTAATTGCTCTAAGGGATCTTGCTGGGAATGATATTTCTGAAATTCACACATGCGTAATATACACTTGTGATTGCGATAAAGCCACGTTTTGTTTTTTAGGAACACAAAGCACAGTAACTGAAGATTTCAATTTTTCATTCAAACTGATAGTCTGGCAAGTTTGGGGAATACTGGAGACATTGATGATGTTAGTACTTATAAAAATTCAATTATACTTGGGTTTTAAAATGTTTTAAATTGTTACGTTTGTTTTTTAAAACAAAGTTTGAATTTAGTTTAAACTGCACCACGAATGGCAGCATGATAGAGAGTTGCATGTCTGAACATTGATTGGCCTTATTTATTTTTAGAGACCAAGCACAACCCTGAAATTCTTGTCCAGGCAGAACTCAGAGAGCTGCAGGCCCCCATAATGGTCTCCTATGATATTAAGATATTCCATATATTTAAGGCATCAGAGGAGTCAGGAGCACTGGATTCTATTGCTGGCTCTATCCCACACTGGCACGGTATGCCCTTGGGACAGTCACAGCACTTTGTTCCCCAGTATCCCTACCTGTAATATGGGGAAAACGGAATTTTCCTACTAGACAGCTGTGTTATTAAACTTAATTCAATCCTATTGGTAAACCACTTAGAGATCCTCTGAGTGAAGGCTCTATGAAAGGGCAAGGTATTAGTTTCTTCACTTAAAACATGAAACAAGGGGAGGCAAGGGAAGTTTTTGGCCCGGACTGTTAATGGCCCTGGCACAGGTGTGCAAGGGGAGGGTGAGAGTAACCTTGCCCCCCACACTTGCGTCTCCTCATTCCCATGCAGCAACCAGGCACAATTTGAGTCTGTGTTCTCCTAATCCCCACGTCACCCCAAAGGGAAACAGCTTGACGAGCAGAGGGACCGTACTGCATCCTGCTAAGAGACCTAGTGCCGCCTTGTGTGCCTGAATGTTTTGGGAGGAATCATGCAGGCTGGGACCACCTGCAGCGAGTTGCCCCAGGGATGGGGCAAATCTGGGCCAGTGCTTACATCTAACAGTGGGTGGACATGACAGCATTGGAAATGACTCACTTTAGTAGAAATTAAATTATATAAATGATTTGTTTGATGGGCTGAAGTTACTTACAAAACCCAAATAGTCATGTTAAACTGATACAGAGACACAGTATCTGGAAAACAAAAACAAACCAGCCAATGTCTTCTGCAAGCTTTCTATACTTCAAAAAGATTTGCTGGATAGCAACCTACCCAGTGCTGATCATAATCAGATGACCGTGTTCTCATCTCATCATCCTCGTAGAAAGGTAAACCGTCTCGCCTGGCCTGATGGTATTCCTTCCGTAGCTTCTGGATACGGTCTGCATTCCCACCAGCTGGACAGCCACTGGAAAATAAAATAATAAATTACATATGTACACTCCCCACCCTCCATATAATGCTGATACCAATGTGATGAACTCTGACCCTCTCACCTGTACCCTGCACAGGCATTTCTATGAACAATGACCAATGGCTACCATATTTAAATAAATAATAATAATCAACTGCCACAGAAATATTTACTTTGTCACTCTAACTACGGAATTTTCCCTGAAATTGCGTATGACTGAGGTAAGTAGCACTCAGACCTGGAGCAGTATACACTTTCTGGTCTGATATTTCATGAGCTATCAGGGCTAGGAACAAAAAGTTCTATACCATAAAAAAGGCAGGAATCCCACTCTCAATTACAGAAAGAACTAAGGTTCCAGCCTTGAGAAATGGTGGGGGAGTCAAACTATAAAATGGGGACATTATTACATATGGAAGAGTAGCATCTGGTACTTTTAAATGTTTGTAAAATGTATTCAACCCTAATACTGCAAAGACTTATACATGCTGAACTTTATGCACTGAGAATAGTCGTAATCAAGTCAATGGAGCGACTGACAGCGCGCGAGTTCAGCACATGCGTAAGTCTTTGTAGGATTAGGGCTGAATACATTTGACAAACATTTAAAATGATCAGATACTACGTTCCCATTTATAATAATGTCACTATTTTATAGCTTGACTTTTTTTTTCTTCCCCTATTTCCCAAGGTTGGAACACTAGAAGCACTGTCTGCATACCTATTTTTAGAGCACTAGCGCAAGCCCCGCTAGTCCGAGTCTATGGAACTCTTCTAAAATAGTTTTTCTGTAATGTATCATATACGGCAAATGCAGACTACATGGCAGAATAAAGGTTTTATTGGCACTTATTTAAGACGTGTGCCTAATGGCTTTGCAGTAATGTGGTCACCCCAAACTCATACGAACAAAACTTTAATATTGAGGCACAATCATATATTCTCTTATCCTGCAACCTTAACTCTTCCATTTTGTGTGTACGCAAAACAATAAAGATGCTAATCACATAAGCACATGGACCATGCATAGATGTGCCAGGGCACAGTGTAGGGAATCTTCACCCTCGATATATGTTAAAGACTGTATTTGGTACCTTTTCTTTAGCAAACCCCAGAGTCAACCCAAATTCACCTGCAGGTTGCAGTGATAAGATTCAACAGGCAAATATAAGCTAAAGATGCTTTTGAAAGAAAAGTTACTCATTTAATAAAGGCAGACCTCAGCAATGTGCCCTATTTTATCCATAACATATAAACAATAAGCATAGCTTTTGAGGGTGAAAAAATCCTGATTTTTCTCTCTAGCAAAACATTTAAAGAGATTCCTGCTTTTTAAGGCTCAAGTCCCCCTCTTTATATTGGGAGAGAACTTAGAGCTGTGCTAGTGTAACATAAAGCAGTCTCACTCACTCTGGAGAAATGTGAGATGAATATGATGCCTTCTCCAATGCTCATGCAACAGTTCTGAATTTCAACTTGGCTCCTGACAATTATGTGAATATATGAACCACATTCAAACTCACCAGATGAATTCAATCAGTGCTGTGCAAATATCGCATACATAATCTATTAGTTTACCCCCAAAGAAACTGAAGCATTGAATTCAGAGAGAATGAAGTCATCAGTAATAAAAAAAAGAAACCGATAAGGCAATATTAAAAAAATCCACAATTTTCCGACATTTGCAGGGAAGATCATATGTTGCCTGTAAACTATTCTCCCATCTGCCTATAAATACATAATTAAAAAATATGGGTTTGATCAGATAGCAGTTCTCAAGTAGGAGAACAGTAGAAGAATACCAATTCAAATGCTTAGAATGCATGTCTGCTTATGCTGAAAAGAAGCCTGACCTTACAGAAGAAATATAAAAACAATGTCCCAATCAAAGTCAATTTATATTAAATAAACCCATTGGAAATACTCATTTAGGCTTGTGAGTTCAGAAGACAGAACTATTGCAGGAGGCCAACCTACAATTTGGTGCTCACATCCTGAAAGAGCTAAAAATGACCACAGACATTGCCACTTACACAATTTAGTGCCTAGCTAATTTAATTGACTTAGCTTCTCACACAATAAGCTCTTCACACATAGAGTTACACAATACACCTGATCACACACATTCACACAAAAAATTTAAGAAAGCTACAGAGTTGTCACCTGTTGAGAAAAGATTTCAAGTGAACCACCCACTCCATATAAAGCCAGAAGACTTTGTAGCAGATTTCAGAATGATTTTCATGAATTTAATGCGATTGAATTAGAAGTGGCTGAGGTTGGCATGAATCACAGAATCATTGAAATGTAGGCCTAGGAGGAGTCCCCTGCACTGAGGCAGAACAAGCTAAGCCTAGGCCACCCCTGACAACCTCTTCTTAAATACCTCCAATGATGGGGCTTCCACAACCTCCCTTGGAAGCTTATTCCAGACTTAACTGCTTGAAAATGTTTCCTAATATCTAACCTAGATCTCCCTTGCCACAGATTAAGTCTATTACTTCTTATCCAACTTTCAGTGGAAATGGAGAACAATTGATCTCCGTCCTCTTTATAACCATCCTTAACATTTTGAAGACTCTTATTAGCTCCCCCCACAGTCGTCTTTCCTTAAGACTAAACATGCCCAGTTTAAACCTTTCCTCGTAGGTCAGGTTTTCTAAACCTTTTAACATTTTTGCTGGTCTCCTCTGGACTCTCTCCAGTTTGCCCACCTCTTTTCTATAGTGTGGTGCCCAAAACTGAACACAGTACTCCAGATGAGGCCTTCCCATGGTCGAGCAGAGCAGGACAATTACCTCCAGTGTCTTACACACACATCCCAGGATGATATTAGCCTTTTTCACAATCGCATCACATTGCTGCCTCTCATTCAATTTCTGATCCACTATAACCCCCAGATCCTTTTCAGCAGTACTACCACCTCGCCAGTTATTCCCCATGTTGTAGTTGTGCATCTGACTTTCCTCTCCTAGTACTTGGGTTATTTGGACTTTTGTTACCCTGGAAGAATACTGTGACAATCATCCAGCTGGAGAGTTGAGCCACACGACCCCCCTGGGAGACTCAGTAAACCCTGGCCACACCTCTTAGGGGAGAGTGCTAGACAGAGGATCTGCACCCCAAGGGTGTGCACAGTGCATGGACTCTGTTCAGATTCCAGAGGCCTAAGACACCTGGGGATTCAGTGGCTGGATCCGCTCACAGCAGTCTGAGTGGCCAAGAGGAGGTGCTTGACTAGATTTGTGTCTCTGCACACTGCAAAATTACAAACAAATGTAGCATGTAAGGACTCAGCTGAATCCTTTAAAGACATACATATATTTCTAAAAGGCAAAGAACATTTGGTTTCCAGTGGGTTTCCTAAATGCATTAATATTGCAAAGCTCTTCTTTTCGGCCGCTTACCTCAGGATCTAATTTTCCTCAGTTGACTGGCAGCCTATAAGCAACTCGTGATTACATTTTAATTCCCCCCCCAACAATTATGAAAAATGAATACTTGCTGAAGCTTTCATTCACAAATGAATAATATACAAAACGAATCTCATGTTGATTCAAAAGAATGGGCTGAATCTTCCATTCACTTCCTATTATAACACAAAACTAATTATATCAAAGCTACTGAAAAGAATTTATTGCCTTGAATATACATATAGAATATAAAGAAACAATACACCACACTGCAGATTAGTACTGTTCATCTATGGTACCTCTCATTTAAGAAGTCAAGACCAAAGCATTTCAGAGGATACAATATGGTGCCAGCATTTATCTCCCTACACTGAAATGTTACGTTGTTTATCAAAGTGTTTTAGCAACCTCAATAATATGGGGGGAAGAGGAAAAAATGGTTGAAAAAATGACAAAGAAAATCCATAGTCAGAACATAATTCTACAATATTTCAACGTCCATCTTTGTCAGCCACCGAGAAAGAGAGAGTTTAGGAAGCAATGAGCTTTTGTTATTGACATCTGCACTTGAGTAAATGAATGATATTCCAATAAAAGGCTTGTCAGAAAAATTCTCATTGACAATTCCAGAACCTGCAAGATAATAAAAGTAATGTCTTAAAGGTTCATAGAGACACAACTCAAGTTTTAGGAATATACATCAGGCACTGACAACCAAATCTGGGAAATATAAATCTTTAGCGTTCTGAGCTATGGAAATTCCCTGAGCTTGATGGACTCTGCAGCACTTACCTTTCTGCTCTGAGCAGGAAGGTACCTTGTGTGTATGTAATTACAGACTTCACCAGTGGAAAAGGGGCCACAGCAGGACGCTTCATTTGGCAACTGTGAAATGCTTGTCAGATCCTGGGAACAGAGTCTGTGATTCCGCCTAACCATTTGAATGGGGATATATTAAGAGGTGTGTGCATAGACAGGTTGATAGACAAGTAGCAGATAGATACCGAGAAGCATACACCTCTCTATATCTAGAAACGTACACAGATACATCTCAAGCTGCATGCGTACACAGATAATTAGAGAAAAACCAAATTAGAGATAACTTCCTTTATAAGTTTAAGTCTACATACTAAAATTTCTGACGAGCATCCTTGAGTCATAATTTGCTCTACAATACCTAAAGAAAAAGTCATAAAAGTTACTCAGCTGCACATACGTTGTCACCTTTCAACTCTGCAGAGCAACATAAAAGCACTACAACCACTTATGTCCAAAAGGTCAAAGACTCCTAAAGCAGCACATGACCATCATTTGTCCGGATGTAAATTGAGCCCGACTGACCTTATAACATCATCGCTGACCCTTTGACATTAGGAGCTTAGTGGATAGAAGGCAGATAATATTCCTAGGCTCCTGTGGATTCATTTTTTTTTAAAGTTTTCTCTCTTTCCTATCCTTACCAGGGCAATTAGCTGTATAATTAACCCTTTCCTGCCCAAACCAGCTGACAATGTATTCACAAGAACCTCGCAGAATTATTTGAAGACGGAGACTGAGAGATAACTTTTATCAAAACTGTTTATAAACCATCTCTCTGTGACTGGACATGAAGCATCTATTTATTGTCCCCCCCTTTCTCGTGACATGCAGCACCGTTTCTTATTTGTGGTGGCAGATGGCCCAGCCACTCAGGCGAGGACCATCTCTTCATTCAGGGCCACATTTTGTCTCCATCCCTGTTCCTTTTACAACCTGTAGCTGGCTATCACCGTGTCACATGAAAATGGGAAGTCAGCCTCCTTTTGCCTTAGAGAAACAAAGCTGGCATACCAAAGGGTTAACCTCATCATGAGCAGGTATAAAAGGGAGAGACATATGTAATTCCAATTAAAACAGGTTATTTGTGATCAAATGGGAGGGAAAGACAATTTTTTTAACATTTCTTGTGCATAACAAGCATGTATTCTTTGTGATGGAAAGGGATTGTTTTGTTCTGCTCAGTTTATTATGCCTGTTAGGGGGAAGCAATCACCAGATTTTAATTAATATAAAAAAAAAGGTGGCTTACAGTTCAGTCTAGTTAGTGGTAATGCCTGAGTTTCTGGCATGTGAAACAGTTTACTTCTGTCTTGTTGATCTGAGATGTGAATGTGTCTCAGAAGGGTTAGGAAGAGCAGACAGATTAGGGACTCGGGTGCTGATTACAACTGAACTCTCCATAAACAATACACAGTAAAAATAATGAAAAACAGATTTTCCTGGTATTGTCAGTAGCCTCTAGACAATGCAACAGTTTCTGGTTTCTTCGGTAAAGATGATATCAATTATGCATTTTATCCATCATGATAAAGTCACGTGCTAGGCATAATTGAGGGCCTTCTCTCTGAGGTAATTTCTTTTGGATTTATAAGGCAAAGTACTTAAATTGCCTTTTTTGGCACTTTGTATTACAACAGGGTTTTGTTCTTTTATTTTACTGAAGAAAAGCAGCTGGCATATTTGCAATGTATAGGTCACACCAACACAGAGTGCATGTTTTCAACCCTCCCACACCATTTACAGCAGCTTTAACAATTCAACAAAGCAAATGCTGAATGTTAAATCATTGCAAGGAAATACAGTTACATTTCTTAATGGCTATCGCACCTGTATGTAATTGGCAACTAGGTTTTTTTTATTTGCACACTACTGCTTTTCTGCACTTGAGTTTACTAACCTTTTTTTAAAAAGGCAGAAAAATTAAATAAAACACCTTGAAGACTTCTCGGAAGAGCCCCCCAGCAAGCCACTTACTACAAAAAACAAAAGCAGGATAGATACTGGGTGACAGTACACTGCAGCATTCATTTCTGAGCTCCCATGTGATGTACGAGATGGAGGATCTGAGAACTCAAGCATAGTGAGCAATGCAATCCACATCCTAAAATATATTTTGCTGAAAACAGCAAACCCAGAGTTGACTTTATCTATTATGTCAAAGAAAGCACCTCTCCAAGTTCTTCACAAGGGACTACATTCCGCTCTGTTACACACATGCAAACCCATGCTACTTGTAGAGCAGCGGGAACTAATTCACCGTGTGGATTCTTTCTACAATACCTGGCCTAAGTAGAAAATACTGAACATTTTAAATGTCATCAGTGAAGTTCCCTAAACTTAAAATTACAATTCACTGAGTTTGTAACCCTGTCGAAGAAATAATGGACTCCTCTCTTCTTTAAAAAAAATTATTTATACCCTGCCCAAAATGTCAGGGGTGGGGAAGGGACGATAGATCATATGGTCAAAATGCATCCCCATTATAAAGTGGTTTTTTTAATGGATGATCACTACTGGGATAACATTAATCTAGTATTAGGACTTTTACGGGAAAAAAAATACAAATGTAATTTATCTCTTTAACTGTCAGCTGCATTTCTAGAGCTTTAAAGTCTGTAGCTTCCAGGGGCCTTTTGTCTTTCTGCCATGGCAGGAATATCTTGGACAGCTGTAAGAGCTTTGTAAGCTATCTTTCTCAAAATCCATTAGCTAATTCAAGGAACCTAATTAGAGCTGCCATTTTGATGGAGCATACTGAATGCTTAGTACAAACTAGTAACACCATCAATGTTTATTAAAAATCACAAGAACCAAAGCCCTCAGTTCCATATAAATATTATTAATGGACAAATACACAGTACTTATTAAAACACACATGGTGTTAAATATCTATACAAATATACCTACACTAAGACTACACACACGACCAGATGGAAAAAATATATTCATAAATACTGAAAAATGGAAGTAAAACCTAAGGACTATTTTATATAAACTGTTGAAAACTAAAGTTGCCTCCTTTGGCGATATCGAATGTGCATTAAAGAAAGCAAAGCAGGCTAAGAATGATCTATTTCTCATGTTTTTACTGAGCGGCATGCTGACAATTTGGAAAGAATTTTATGCTTCCCTCAAGAATGTTCCCCAGCTGGAGCCATTTCCTAGCTTCTCTTACATCAGCCACTCCAACTGCCATACTGTGCAGACGTTTACACATAGTCCAACATTGCCCTGGTTAGGGCATCCAAAAATTTAAAGGGAATTTGCACTGTTGAGCTGAAACTGAATTTTGCTGCTGACAGCAACGAAAATGGTAAAGGGAGCCAACAAATAAAGACATCTGGAGTAATGCTCTCCTACGCTTCACTGTATAACAAGCCAAATATAATGAAAGAACAAATCTGGACTATTGAGACAGTAGTGGATATACGGCCCACTCCTAAGAAATCAGAGATCTAATTAGGTTAGGATGTACTCTCATACACCTTACTGTGTAAATAAAGATGTTATTTGGAGACTTCATGGCCTTGTTTTCAATTCAGAACCCTGACAATCTGAAATACAGAAGAGCTGATATTACTTGTTACTCTTTCCAATTTGATGTGCATCTTCACATACATCTAATTCTACTTTTATGTACAACCAACCACGTGAAAAGAGAAAATCACATTTTCTATAGAAAGACAATAGATATTCTTAAGCCACCAGCATGTATAAGGTGAAAAGTGTAAACCTTACAAGGAAGAATATACTATTCTAACTACAAAACAAAGAGGAATAGTGTAAATAGCAAATGAAATAGCTTTTAATGTATTTCATTAGCTGTCAGTGCAATGTGTGGCAAGAGAAAACGATACTACCTAGTATCCAAACATGCTAGAATAGCCCTTAGAAACATGGGGCTTCTTATTAGAGATGCATTTACAGGAAATCTTTGGAACATCCCAGGTCTAATATAATGATCCAAAATTCACTCATCTTAAATATATCACTGAAATGATACAAGAGGGTTTTAATACAGATGCAACATGGATGTTCAAAATTACACTTAATACATAGGGTGGGCTTAAAAGAGTTACTTTCTTGGGGAAGCTGCAGTTCAAGGGACTAAAATCTCTATTGCAATACATTAGCTCTGCCATGGGTGGTGCAGCAAGACAAATTCATTTTAGCTGTCAAAATGATATGGTCACATTTTCAAGCTATGGCTCACATGTATGCATTCTCACAGGTGTGCACATGATAGACAAAGGGCCATGTCTGCAACTGAGGCACAAACAGATTTTACACATGTAAGATCTAAACACTGTCTCTTGTGTGCACAAAAGCTAGCGTGCAAAGTTGCACATGCACGTTTTCTAGACGCATCTTAGTTTACATCAACAAAGACTGACATATCTCAGGGGATAAAATGCACTTTATGGTAAATTCTGTAATTTAAAAAAGGGTTTGATTGGAACTGCATTTTGGCCAAATATTTCAAACCTGGAGGCCCTAATGTTTGATGTGCACTGAAGGTTTGCAAATTTGGCTTCTACCTTTCCCCCTCATTTATATATAGGGCACGAACAAGGCTCTGCCATTCCTGGGCATTCCTGTCTGGGCTACTCTTTCCATGTCCTTTATGTTGTTAAGTCCCAAAAGTTTTCCCTCTCTAAAAGTACTGTTTGATGGATGGATTCTTTCGGCTGGCCCCTTTTATGTGTTCCTCTACCTGCCCAACGGCACATCTGCCCTGACAGATGTTCTAGCTTCATTCTTATATATAGTTATTATGACAATGTTAAATTAAATCAGGCGGTCAAAAATGTATAAACTACAACTGGACCACACCACAGAGTTTGGCTCTGGATTCAGACCCCATTCCAAATTTCCCCAAAGTTAAAGGTGTTTGCATTGGTATGACCCACTGTAGAGAAAGGAACAAGCAAAACATTTTGGCTTTGAGTTGGAACTTACTCCAAAGCTGTGGTGGGCAATCTGCAGCCCGCGGGCCGCATGCGTCCCATCAGCGTAATCTGCTGGCGGGCCGAGAGACATTTTGTTTACATTGACCACCGCCCATAGCTCCCAGTGACCGTGGTTTGCCGTTCCCAGCCAATGGGAGCTGCGGGAAGTGATGGCCAGCATTTCCCTGTATCTTTCAATGGGTCTTCCTCCCCCCTTCCACAGAGCTCCGTCCTTAACCCTCTCCTCTTCTCCAATTACATCTGATCACACTGTTTCAGTGACCATCCTTAGGGATATGACTTAGAAATCTATCTTTCCATACTTGACTTGTCTTTCTCCCCTCCTTCTTGCACCTCAGCCTGTCTTTCTGACATCTCCTCCTGAATGCCCTGCAGGCTAGGGGATGCCAGCCTCATCCACCCATTTGTTAGCTTCTCCCACCAACTCTTTCCCTTCCCCTAGGCTGGCCTTACACATAAAGCCTTCTCTAGTGGGTGAAGTGACTACCTCTCTGCCATCAAATCCACCTTTGAGATCCATCTCTCCAGAGATACTCATAAAGCAGTCAGTCGGTTAATAATGGATAGATTGTGGGGCAGATGGGGATAGTAGACACATCCTTTATCTTTCTCAACAATTTAAAAATGCTAATGGCTATAATGCATACTTCATTAACAACTACTTCATCAAAATATTAATACTGTCAAGTCAAACACTTAAAAGTTAGAAAACGTTCTTCAAGATCTGAAGAAGAGCTCTGTGTAAAGTTTCTCTTTTTTACCAACAAAAGTTGGTCCAATAAAAGAAATTCTCCTCTTCTGCCCTTGTCTCTCTATTGAGTATGTGAGAACTGCAAATTCTCTAAGGCTTATAACTTGGCCAAACTGGGGTGGATTTTCCTGGGCAAAAGGCACGTCACTGAGACTAGACTGACTCCCCTCCCAAATTCCAAGTCCCTATTCCAAAGCATAGAGGCACTACGGCTTACACAATGAAACAAGATTCTTTTTAAATATGGGTAAAACAATATATTTCCCCCTAATCTCTCTGTCAAAATAGTGAGACTGAAAGAGCTCAATCTCTTTAGTTTAACAAAGAGAAGGTTAAGGGGTGACTCGATTACAGTGTCTAAGTACCTACATGGGAAACAAATATTTAATAATGGACTCTTCAATCTGGCAGAGACAGATATAACACAATCCAATAGCTGGAAGTTGAAGCTAGACACATTTAAACTGGAAATAAGGTGGAAATTTTTGGCAGTAAGGGTAATTAACCATTGGAACAATTTACCAGGGACCGTGGTGGATTCTCCATCACTTTTGACAATTTTTAAATCAAGATTGGATGCTTTTCTATAAAGATACATGCTAGGAATTATTTTGGGGAACTTCTATGGCCTCTGTTCTAGAGGAGGTCAGACTATATTACGATCACAATGATTCCTTCTGGCCTTGGAATCAGTGAAAACGGAAAAACTATTTTAGCTTTCCAAAAAAATTCAGCCTGAGGCAGACACCCAACATGGGAAAACTGAATCTGAATGGTTAAAGTTCAGCAAAGTTATAAACAAGGGAGATCAGGATCTTATAATGGAAAGTGTCACTACCAGCTCTGCTCATAAGAAGAGTGGAATATATTTGACTGTATGATACTTCTTCCACTCTTCATATGTGAACTGTCTTCGGAAATTGTAAGCTTCTTGGACCAGGAACAGAGTCATCATATGTTTTGTACAACATCTGTCACCGTGGAGACCTGATTCTGACCTTTCAGCACAACCGCAATATAAATATTACAGAACAACAACAAATTGGAGGGCTGGCTGGGTGAGTAGGTACCACTCCTGCATGTGTTCCATATGAAGCTGCAGTCAGCTTAATGAGATAGCTAATTGACGAGTGCTACTTCCTTCACTTGTCCATTAGGATAAGTACAGCACATGGATATCTCACCCATCAAAGACAAGAAAATGCATTAATTTTGGACTTCTTAGAGCTGCTAATAAATCTGACACTGTCTGGCAGTTTTCTTCATTTCCTACCATTTGACAGATACTGTGATCACAAGTTACAGAGAATGTATTTTCCTCTGTGAAATTATCATTCCAGTAAAACTAGCCAGAAGGAAACATTATCAAGGTACAGAAGCAGGGCATAATTTTATTTTATTTTATTTTTAACTTTAGGAAGCTACTCTGCGAATGTCTGTAGGTGGGAGCACAATATAAATTCATAACCCTGCACTATGCTGTATATATGAATTTATTATAACAAATAAACATACCAGGTGCTTGTTTTTGCAGCAAAGTTAGTATTCCTCTCACAAAGAGCCAGCCTGGTTTTAGACAGACCCCTTACTGTAAATCCCTGTGTCTTTTTTTTCCCCCCTCTCTCTCTCTTAAACTGACATTTGTGTGGAATCAAGCAAAATCTTCCTCATAATATCACATTAACATGATAAAAAAATTATCTGGCACAGTTTGACAAGCGATTGGTCACTGTGATTTGCCTTATGAATTTACATTTGGAGGGGTTCTAGCTATCTACATCCCAGAGTTGCTTCATCAATTAGATACCACAATGATGGGGATGATATAAGAATCAGAGTGGAATAGACAAAAAAAAAGTCTAGATTAATTCTTATGCAGGCTTATCATCACACATTACCATGATCTTTGCTGCTCAGATCAATCTGAAATGTAAGTGTTGGTGGTGACACAAAGCCTAGCAGTCTCATTGTTTATTATACCGTGATGGAAACCTTAGCCTTTGGGAACATAGCTGAAGCTGAATAGTGAATGTTAAAGAAGAGTTACGGAGTGTTGAAGGGGGGAGGAATAGCTCAGTGGTTTGAGCATTGGTCTACTAAACCCAGGGTTGTGAGTTCAATCCTTGAAGGGGCCACTTAGGGATCTGGGGCAAATATCAGTACTTGGTCCTGCTAGTGAAGGCAGGGGGCTGGACACAATGACCTTTCAAGGTCCCTTCCATTCTAAGAGATAGGATGTCTCCATTAATTCATTCAATTCAATTCATACATTTATTCCAGGCTGTAACAGGGTTGGGACTCGCCACCACAGCGCCCCACTCCTGGTGGTGTCCCGTCTGTTATCTGGCCCTCGGTTGGCTTCTGAGCCCACGTCGCTCACCAACTCGCGGCGTCCTCTTCAGGACCACTGCCTCCGGCAGTGCCCCTTAGTCCTTCCACACACCCTTCCGGGGCAGGGGTCAATCTGCAGTCCCTATGTTCCAGCCACTGCGGTCAATCACACACCCCCAAAGTCTAATCCCTCTCGTCAGGTATCTGGCATGGTCTGTAATAGCCGCTCCCTACGGCCAATGGCTGGTTGTACTGCTCTACTCTGGGTCCCAACCCAGGGACCCTCTGGCAGCAGCCTCGCTGTCCTCGTCTGTCCACTTCCCTGGGCCGCTTCCCCTACGGCCCCTTGCACCCGCTAGGCCCTTCCACTCAGGGCCTTCAGCCTGGCAGACACCAGGCTGGAGTTTCCCTTTACTCCCCCGGGCCTGCCCAGCACTGCACTGTCCGCGGTGCTAGCCTCCCATTGTGGATAGACCTTCCCCTCTCGAAGGCCTGGGACAGACCGACTGCTCTTTCCCTGAGCAGCCTTTTATAGAGCTGAGCCTGGCCCTGATTGGCTGTCTCCAACCTGATTGGCTCCCAGTAAGCCCTTCTCTCATTGGCTGTGCATCTGCACAGGCCTCCTGGTCTGCCGCAGCCCATAATCTCAGGGAGTGGGGCAGCCGCCCCACTACACAGGCAAAGAATCAGAAAACGAAGAAATCTCTTCTTCTCTTGCTGCTGAGCTAACACACATAAAATTAAATACTGAAAACTAAATTTGGATAATGTTAAGGGTTATTGGGGACACGCACTCCAAGGTAATTTTTGAAATAAGCACTTAAAACAAGCAGCTGATATTGCTCATTTATGGTCAGTAATGGGATATGCCACCAATGGCAATGGGCAATCAGTTCTCCAGTGTTAGCAGGCAATGTAGCATATACAGAGCCATATCATCCCACAGCATTGTGAAGTCCCCTTATAGATAGGGCCCTACCCATTTAATGGTCCACTTTAATCAATTTCACGGTCATAGTTTTTTTATTATTGTAAATTTCATGATTTCAGCTATTTAAATCTGAAATTTCACAGTGTTGTAATTGTAGGGGGTCTGGCCCAAAAAAGGAGCAGTGTGTGTGGGGGTGGCTATTGTAGGAGGGTTTGCGGTACTGCTACCCTTACTTCTGTGCTGCTGCTGGCGGCGCTGCTACCTTCAGAACTGAGCAGCTGGAGAGCGGTGGCTGCTGGCCAGGAGCCCAGCTCTGAAGGCAGAGCCACCACCAGTAGCAATGCAGAAGTAAGGATGGCATAGTATGGCCACCCTTTCTTCTGTGCTGCTGCCTGCAGAGCTGGGCCATCAGTCAGCAGCCAACATTCTCTGGCCACCCAGCTCTGAAGGCAGCGCAGAAGTAAGGGTGGCAATTCCACGATCCCTCTAAAATAACCTTGCAACCCCCCCAGCAACTCCCTTTTGGATCAGGACCCCCAATTTGAGAAACGCTGGTCTCCCCCGTGAAATTGGTATAGTATAGGGTAAAAGCACACAAAAGACCAGATTTCATGGGGGGCGGGAAACCAGATTTCACAGTCCGTGAATTTGGTAGGGCTCTACTTATAGAGCTTAATAAAGGTTAAGGGCCAAATTGTGCCTCCATTTTACTGTGATGCAATTGATTGCAGTGAGATTGCAAGGAGTGCACACAAGGGCAGAAGGTAGCCTTCAATCCTTGAGGGGGCCACTTGGGGATCTGGGGCAAAACCAGTACTTGGTCCTGCTAGTGAAGGCAGGGGGCTGGACTCGATGACCTTTCAAGGTCCCTTCCAGTTCTAGGAGATGGGATATCTCCATTAATTTATTTAATTTATTTATTTATTAGCCCTTAAAGATTTAGACACACTTTGGGTTGGGTTAAAGATGCCATGCTGCCTTACTGTTGGGAATGGCCTTTCTTTTATCATCGTATATGGCCCTCAGTATGAAGTTTTGTATTTACATTTATATTTGTTTCAGTACTGTTTCTAGTGAAAGTAACTTGGTATTGGGGAAGGGACTGTCTTTTCATTCTGTTTGTACAGCACCCTGCACAATGGGGTTCAGGTCTATGACTAGGGCTCCTAGGAATTACAGTGATACAAACAAACAACAATAATATGAAACACAGTATATTGCTATGCAATAGGTGATACCCTAACATGTAGAAATGAATAATGCTGCAGCCTCCTCCATTTGAATGGGATTTTTTGTTACTGGAAGACATCTTTAACAGGTCTTAACCAGAGGATTCTCTTGGCATGTCTACTGAATGGTACATTTCTTACTGCAGTGATGGATATTGGCACTGTTCGATAAGCACAGAAGTTGCTGTGAAAATGCAGAGGCTGAAATATAATTATAATTAAAAAAAATATTTTCAGATGCCAATAGAGTGATCCAATTTAACATTAATACCCATGAACGTTTAAAAAACAATGTTTAACAGTGTCTGAGGTAGCTACAATATTATTAAAGGGCTCTGACGGGGAGGAGTAATAATTTTGGAAGTGCAAGAGATATACACCCACTTTCTCTCTCTTTCCCTCAAACATTTGTTTCTGTTCCAAGATTTCACTTTAATCATGTAATTCAGGTCTTCCAGACTGTTCATGCAATTTTCAATACCTGAATTAACTTTTCTTTAGGCTAAACTCCCTGTCTGTCAATGACAAGAAGTGCACCATACACATTTTCTCAATCATTTCATTCCTCTTTCTTAATTTCTCTCCTGTTTTCTATCTTTGTACCTGTTTTTTTTACAATTTATCTCAAACTTCACAGCCCCCCTTCCATTCTCTTCCTCCCTTCCTTCACACTCATTCTCTCCAGTCCTATCTTCTCTTTTCTCCTCTGGTTCTATTTGGTTTGATCAACTAAAACTAGCCCTTGTTTATGTTGGGAAATGTATAGTTCAAGGGTAATAAGATATACATAACCTTTCCCCTCTTGGACACAAGTTTGAATCTGGCTTTGATCAATTGTGACCAAAATTCATTACCATCAGATGGTTTTTCAGTGTCATTTATGTGAAATGCAGTGCGGGTCTTACTCCAGTTTCTAATGGATAGCATACTTGCCTACCCACAGGCTTTTGGAAATTTCTCTGGCCTGTGAAACTGCCTACAAAATCTTAGGATTTTCAGTAGTACAAAACATAAAAGAGACTATTATTATTTGTATTGCAGTTGCACCTAAGATCCTCAGTCATGGAGAAAGCCCCATTGTGGCACGTGCTGTACAAACACAGAACAAAATAGGCCGTCCCTGCCCCAAAGAGTTTACAATCTAAGTATGACATAAGAAGCTTATGTGGGAGTAGACAGATACAACAGGAAGATGGGGCGGGGGGGAGGACACAAGGTAGCACTATGTGTGACAGTGATGCTGAATATATTAGAAGAGAAAGAAAGATGTGTCTTGCCTAGGCAGGCTGCAAAGAAGACAGTTCATGAGCCTGAGACCCCCTGTTGTCTGGATTCTCTTTAAAGTCTACCGTATATTATTTGCCTGATTTTTTTTTTAAATGACTGGATATATTTTCTTGGCAAACTGGAAAAAGCAACTTTGGTGGAAGGGAAGTGTGTAAGGGTCAGCCAAGAGTAAAGTCTCAGGCATTTCAGTTTCCCAGCGTAGGTAGTAATGATGGACAGATGCCCATATCACAATTGGCAATCTCAGCAGAAAAAATCAAGGACCAAATAAGCATACAAATGGATCAGAGCTTCCAACCCCAGAGTATCACCCATCAAGGATGTTCCTGCGGGGCTGGTATGATGCACTTTGGCAGATTGGATTGAGGGAATTTGCACTGCTGACCGCACTATATCTGTTCAGTGGACAGAGAATGTCATTATTTAGTGCTGTCTATCCAGCATCCTTCATGAGCACTAATTGTAGGGAAGAAATAAAGCTGGGTCATAAAAAAAAACGTACAACCAGACTGGAAAAAAAATTGATATCAAGTTTCCATCTGATGCATTTTGTAATGACCAGTGATTCTAAACCCCAAAGGAGGTAGATTATTACTGTCTAAAGCACAATCACCTTAAAATTTCTCATTTCCCTTGAAACCCATTTGTCGATAATCAAATGGATTTCTGATCTTATTAATATGCACAAAATTACCCTTCCTTTTCTTTCCACCTGAACAGTGCTCCCTATGGAATAGTCATTAAGGCTGTTCCATGAATTAGCTCCATTTACAGGCAAAAGCAAGAACAGAGATACACTCTCACCATCTTACTCCTCTCCAGTGGAGAGCCTGTGACATATTGAATATGTGCTTCTTGAATATACCCTGAATCTTCAGGCATGCAGTCTGGAAATCAGAATCTGATCTTGGTCCTGGGTTTTCTGTTTGGCTGCAAAATGTGCTTTCCCTAATCCCTCAGGCTGCTTTGCACTGTCAGTTTTGTTTTCTATTCCAGATTTCTGCTGTATCTTTTTTATTAATGTAGGAAACAAAACAAAACAACTGACATGAAGGAGACAGCCACAGAATTCACACCCAGGAAGAAAACACGGGACTATATGTTCACATTGGCATTGCAATATTGTGACCACCTGTAAAATATTGACCGGATCCTGTGCCCACTAAAGACAATGGCAAAGGTTCCATTGACATCAGGCCCTATGAGAATTGTGCCAATTACAAGCTTACTACGACGAACAGAACATTACAAAATAGTTCAGTACTGCCTATGGTAGTCATGGAGACAATGATGAAGTGCCTATGGCTCACTCATCACACTAACTAAATCCTCCACCCCTAAATCCTAGGGCAGAATCAGTCAATTCTTTGTCCTTCAGAGAAAAATAAAATAAAAGGCGCTATATTACTGCAGTTCAGCTGAGCATTCCAACAACATATACTCATGTGGGTGCAATCTGGATCCGTGGGCAAATTTCCTTTAAGAAAACAGATCATATTCCAGTGCTTTGCAAGTGGTATAAAAATAGAATCCTTGCAGAATGGTATTTCAACTTTTCATTTAATTAAAAGGGAAATAATATCCCAAAGAATGTATTAACTTACTCGGGTATTTCATAGCTCTGATGTTCCAGAGGATGGTGGTCTGCACCAGAATAGCAGTTTTGAAACTAGCTTCCTAGAGTTCTTATCTGCATCTCTTCATTGTTTCTTGGCAGGAATATATGCTTGGATAGTAGATTTTATAATTCAGATATGCGCTCAATGTGCTTTCTTAGGAATTCTTAAAAATCTGTAACAAGGTTATGGGTGACATAGTGGTCCTGTGGAAGTCAATGACAATGACAGAGTAGCTGAGCTCTCACTGCATTGTTAGCTGGAGCATCAGCAGCCCTCGAGCTTCAACCCCTACTCCCGGAGGGTCAGCTAGCTCGAGTTGAAAGCACCACTTGTGCTGGAGATTTTTGTGCGTGTACGAGAATCGGGGTAGGGGCAACACTTGAGATATACTTCAAGCTAACACTGCAGTGAAGACAAGCTCGGAGATTCACAATGAACTGTGTGTCTGGAATAGAACAAACCCAGTTCAACTCTTCCCTCGTTTCTTATGCTGTCAGTCGTTTTCCAAAAGATCCGCAACAAGTTATCTCAGTCTGCTATTGCGGGAAAGCTTACATAAAGAGATGAATTTCATAGCATGCTTAATATGCAGACTCATCCTGATCTCCAGTTGTGGGTACTTCCATAGCCAAGGAGGGCCTTTCGTCTAGAACGCTCTTGGATAACTTGCTTGGAGATTGTCAGCTTGTTTAATCATAGCTGCTATGATGGGGCATACAGAGGGACAGAGGCAGACAGAGAGAGACACGCACTCAGGTGGTCTCTGAGCTAGCATGGACCTAGCCCATCAAGGGATTTAAAGATCAGGACTGACACACTGAAAAAGATCCAGAAATGTACGGACAGCCAGTGTAAGATACAGTGCATCAGTCATATGTGCTTCCTTCACTTGGCCGTTGTCTAAAGCCCGCGAGACAACATCACAATCCCTCAAATCCAGATTAATGCTATGCACAGACTATACCCTTACTCCTATGAAACTGAGCATTTTCACCTAGACTATGGATTGTCTCAGAGATCAGTTGAGCGGAGGCAAAGCCCATGAATGATGGATTGGAACAGAAGTCAGGAGACAGAAAAATTATATTTACCTACCTCAAAAGGGAGTTGAGAGACTACTGTAACATTTGTTAATTGTGTTCAGATCCTAAAATGGCAGACTCTCTCTACAGAAGTACAAAGTACTATTCATTATTATTACATCTAATGAAAGGGAAACAATTCACAAAGAGGGACGCATACGAAATCAAACATACTCTGCCCAAGGTATGTTTTTTTTAAACTTTCTTATTTTTCATTAGTGCATTCCTCACTCTGACATCCTCCAATGCATACAATACTGGTCATACTGTAAATCACTGCCAAGGAAAAATATTTTAATAAATAAAGACCTATTAATCAATTCACACTTAACTAGATTTTCTTACTCTCCATCGCTTTTGTAAAACACTTTAAAAACATTTGTCCCTAAGGAGTCGATGAGTGCGACACCGGAGGATACTAGCATCTACAATAGTGATGGAGAATCCAATACACACAGGTTCTTGTTTCACAGGGCTGTGCAACCATTTCCCCTCTTACACATAACTGTGCATATCAGTGTGTTAGTGATGCTTTTGCAAAGAGGGTTTGACAACAATAGAGAGTCCCTTGCCTGCTAAACAAGAAGTGACAACTCCATTTGAAAGCTGTCCCTGGATGTGTTTTATATGCAGAAATTATCTGTGACAGTTCAGATCAAAATAGAGTTTTCATTTCACATAGGAGGTAAATGGACGATAGAACAGGTTACTTTAAATGCTACAGTCTAGTCCAATTAATGTTGCAGACAATTTGTTACGAATTTTCTCTGTATTACTAGTTCTAAACTTTGAAAACAATGTAAAACTCATTTTCCCCAATAGCATGACTTTAAAAGAACAGGTCAAAAGGTAAAAAATACAGTTAACAAAAAACAGCCCTGCAGGAATATGGCAAAAAAAGAGCTCAGGTTACAGTAATCTGGCTGTGAAACTAATGAGTATAAAATGGAAAAGAAAACATCACTTCATCATTCTTTACAGGGAGATCCCAGGGACTAGGGGTGAAATCCTGATCCTTCCATCGTAATCAACAGGAGTTTTGTCATTTACTTCAATGAGGTCAGGATTTTATTTTAGAATTCAGCCTTCACAACAGACAACATGAGTCCATAGGCAACAATTATTTGCATTTCAGGCTGCAGAAAGGAAACCTACAACATCTGGACTAGATAAAGGTAACAAGGACATAATTTGCAATTTTTTCAAATGTCAGGTCTAATGGATCATTTTTGCCTCTGATATTGGATACAAATTTCTGTGTATTCTGGAAAATCATACCTGCTGATTTTCAAAGATACACATCCTTAAGCACCAGCATGCTATCTTAGCTGAAATAAGAGAACAGAGAATGAAATCAATAATGATTTCACATGTTACTGTATGCGGTTATGTAGTGTGGTAATTCCTTTTACCATACCCTATACCGCTGTGATTACATGTTTACTGTCTATAGTATTTATTAACTAAATTTATAAAGATGCCTACCTGCATTCTGACACTGGATTATCACATTTCTTCCCAGTATACATGTATTCATATATATTACATTTAAATCAACAGGTTGATTTTCTGAGCATTTTAAAGAACTACTCTATTAAAGCAAATTATACCAGTCCAGATTCACTACTGCATTACTCCAGTTTTACACCAGTGCATATTGCTGAATCAGGTTCACTATCGTCTTCTCACTTACCCGGCAGAGTTGGTGGGGGAATTAATGTTTTGTACATTGCTTTTAAGATGTAAAGTGCTACATAAACACTAAGTATTAGAATCAAACAAGTGGTGAAACAAGAAGTGAGTTAGGTCATCCCAAACAAGTGCCAACAAACCTTATGTCATGTATTTTGTTATGTCACACTTTACAGAAAATGTATTCTGAAATTTTTTTAATAGAAACATTTTTTCTTGGCACTATTTACATCATTTTGTATGTATAACTGGGATTTTGTTTTCCAATATGCTTTACTTTGAATTTATCAATACTGAATTTCAGCTGCCATTTTGTTGCCCACTCACCCAGTTTTGAGACCCCTTTGCAACTTTTTGCAGTCTGCTTTGGACTTAACTATCTTGATTAATTTTGTATTGTCTGCAAATTTTGCCACCTCACTGCTGATCCCTTTTTCCAGATCATTTCTGAACATTATGAATGGCACTAGTCCCAGGACAGACCCCTGGGGGACACCACTATTTACCTCTTTCCATTCTGAAAACTGGTCATTTATTCCTACCTTTTGTTTCCTGTCTCATAGACTCATAGACTTTAAGGTCAGAAGGGACCATTATGATCATCTAGTCTGACCTCCCGCATGATGCAGGCCACAAAGCCGTCCCAACCCTTTCCCTTGACTCTGCTGTTGAAGTCCACAAATCCTGGTTTAGAGACTTCAAGTAGCAGAGAATCCTCCAGCTAGTGACCCCTGCCCCATGCTGCGGAGGAAGGCAAAAAACCTCCAGGGCCTCTGCCAATCTACCCTGGAGGAAAATTCCTTTCCAACCCCAAATATGGCGATCAGTAGAACCCCGAGCATGTAGGCAAGATTCTCCAGCCAGACCCTCATTGGCCATTGATACTGCTGTCTTTTAACCAGTTATTGAATCATGAGTGAACCTTCCCTCTTATCTTGCTTAAGAGCCTTCCGTGAGGGAACTTGTTAAGAGCTCTCTGAAAATCTAAGAACACTACATCTAAGAACACTGGATCACCCTTATCCACGGTAGTTGACCTCCTCCAAGAATTCTAGTAGATTGGTGAGGTGTGGTTTCCCTTTACAAAAGCCATGTTGACTGGTCCCCAACAAAGTGTGTTCATCTATGTGGGCACACCATGGATTTGTATAGTGTCATTATGATATTTTCGGTCTTATCTTCTATCCCTTTCCTAATAGTTGCTAATATTCTGTTAGCTTTTTTGACTGCTGCTGTGCTCTGAGCAGAATTTCTCAGAGAACTTAGCCAGGGTGATTCCAAGATCCCTTTCTTGGGTGGTAACAGCGTATTTAGAACCTATCATTGTATCTGGATAGTCGGGATTATTTCTTCCAGCGTGCATTACTTGGCACTTATCAATGTTGCATTTCATCTGCCATTGTGCTGCCTCGTCACCCAGAGGCTGATTTCAATGACAAGTTACAGACTACAGGTAGCAGCTTTGCACTTTCCTATTTGAGTATCATCTGAACTCTTGGGTGAATACCATCTGCTTCTGGTGACCGATTACTGTTTAATTTATCAATTTGTTCTAAAACTTCTACTGACGCATCAATTTGGGACAGTACCTCAGAATGTCACCCAAAAAGAATAGCTCTGATGGGGATCTCTTCCCCACATCCTTGGCAGTGAAGACTAATGCAAAACAATTCATTTAGCTTCTCTACAAGGACCTTGTCTTCCTTGAGAGCTCCTTTAACACCTTTGGCGTCTAGTGGCCCAACTAGATTCCTGCTTATGATGTACTTAAAAAAAAAAGTTATGATTAGTTTTTGAGTCTCTGGCAAGTTGCTTCTCTGAGGGCTCGTCTACACTGGCAGCGCTTTAACGTGCCTTGTGTGGTCGCAGCTCTCTAAAAAACCACCTCCACGCGGGGCGTAGCTCCCAGCGCTGGTGCACTGTCTGCACTGGCACTTTACAGCGCTGGAACTTGCAGCGCTCAGGGGGGTGTTTTTTCATTCCCCTGAGCCAAAAGTTGCAGCACTGTTAATTGCTAGTGTAGACAAGCCCTAACTCTTTCTTTTCAATTTACTTGCCAGGTTTGCGCTCCTTCCTATTTTCCTCAGTAGTATCTGATTTCCAAATTTTAAAGGCTGCCTTTTTGCTTCTAATGACCTCCATTACTGTGCTGTTTAGCCCCGGTGGTATTCTTTTGGCCCTTCTACTGTCTTTTTGATTTGGGATATATATTTAGTCTGAGCCTCTATTATGGGCTTCTATTTTATAACTGAGACAATTTGTAGCAAGCAACATGACTTAATAAATCTTTAGTACCCGGTTTGCAGAGGTTCAGACTAGAAAGATCAGTGGTGGGGTGTTCACTGGGGCAATGGCATCAGCACATTCCCTTGAACTACCCGGGCATGCATAAAGTGGCTGCCTAGAAACCCTCTCTCTGTTTTCCCTTTATTGGAGAATGCACACTGTAATCCTTCCAGATTACACATCTATGTAAGCGTAGTAGTGAACATGCTCTTAAATGCCGGTCTCAATTTGGGTGCCCCAAAGATTTAGTAGGTGCCATGCACTATGTTGGGGAAAACTCAACAGACTAAAACCATTTTTACCTGCATAACATCAATAGTTTGATCCCTAGCTCTGAGGGGGAAAAAAAACAAAAAACCCAACAATAAACATTCTGAAAAATGGCTATTTTTTCCAGGTCATATATCTCTGCAACCTATAGCTCAAATGATCCCAAATCTGGGTCACAAATCCTATTCTGCACTCTCCTGAGGTACACCAAATTTCAAAGCAATCCAACTAAGCATGTTGATTTGAGAGGACTTAGAAAGGTCAAACTTTAAACAGAACTTGACACAACTTTAACTATAGTGGTGTTGCCATGTGCTATAATTCATTATGAAAAAAAAACAGGACTAGATTAAAATGCTTTGTCACTGCAAACACTCTCCAGTGGGATAAAGCATATGATACCTCAATCCTTTCACTAGCCAAGAATTGAATACTGTTAGTCTTGGATCCATGGGAGGGGATAGATTTTCACATCTAAGGAGAAAGGAAAATACATGTTTGTGTGAAGTTATTAAAAAAAAAAACAACAGCGGTTAGAAGCTGTACAGAGGTTTGCCATATTAGAAGTAGACCTACCAGAGATGAATTAGTGGGCAGAGTGCAGGTTAAATGATCAAAGATACAAAATAAATATTGCTTGTCACATGGACACATGTGGTATAAATGGGAATATTTAGTTCAGATGAACTGGGTTTGGTGGAGATAGATTGAGATACTGTACATCATTGGCAAAGAACTGGCAAGTTGGCAGTGGTGCTCCAGAATGAACATTAGATTTCTGCCTGTTCAGCTGTGGAGTCAGAATGTGTTGGTAAGGTGCACAAGACTTCTCAAGCTGTGCAGCAAGGAGGTCAAAGCATCAACACTGATGTAGACGGTGGCATTTACAGAGAAAAGAAGGAAAAGATCAACCCACCCCCTTTATTCTCCCTTTTCTGAAGCAGCTGCATAAACACTGTATAAAACATAAAGCAACTGTCCTTTGTATTTTTTCAAACCAGGGATAGCAATAACTGAAAATTTCAAAGAAAGAAAACACTTTCTTCAGGTGAGGGACTGCAGACCATCTGCCTGTAATTTGTGTACTTAACAATCAATAACAATTAGGAACAGGCGCTTTGCTGATTTAATGCTGTTCCCCAAGCCTTCCTACACTAACCCATACCCCTGTCACATTATTATGGAAGTAGCTGCTGATTTGTAAAGCAAGGACTTGCATTGCAACAAGCTTCCTCTATCATTACCTGAGAACAGAGCAGAAGCACTTCAGGTTCCCTGGTTAGCGGCACACTTACTGCATACAAGTGCTCAATTAAAGCAGCCCTTTCAGACAATTATTGAGCATTACAGCAACTCAGACATAGAAAATAGCCCCAAAAAATAGAATGTGCTTTCACCCCTCCATCAAAGCTGTACATTTTCTAGCTGGGCAATAACAAAGCTGCAAGAGAATCACCAGGTTATTCTGTTTTGAAGGTTTTCTTTAAACCCCTAAAGTTTTTTTACACACACACACACACACACACACACACACACACACACACACACACACACACACACACACACACACACACCCCTTGTGTCCTGAACTATAAACTTCTAGACTATCCTCAGACTCATTATTTGTTTTTCATGGATTTTATGCAGATACCATAATGATTATCTGAGGCTGATTCCCATTTATGAGGTAATAATGGGCTGAATACAACTCTAAGGCCCAAGGCGGACGTGTTTATGGTAGATAAACTCTGAGGCTGAAGGATATACTTTAGTTAATACCACATTGATAGGAAACACCCTCAAGTTGTTATTACACTGAACATTTTAATTTAAAATTGAAATTTTAAATGAACAAAGCCCATAAAATTGGGCTGTCAAATGAGTGTTTAAAAAGTTAAAACACTTGTTTGGCCCTATCTTGCTCCATTAGCCCTCCTCTCCTCATGATTCTCTTGCTCCCAGCCCACACCTTCCCTGCAAATCAAGAAAAGTCATGCACCCTCCACCCTGAATTGGGAGGGAAGAGTATGGATTCTTCCAATGCAAGCAAACAATGCAAACACAACATTTGACTGCTATTCTGCGGAGAAGAGCCTTGATGGCCTGCGGGACAAAGAAGAGATGATCAGGGGAGAGATGGGAGGTAGGAAGGAAATGAGCCAAAGACTGGATGAGCTTGTTTTTGTTCCCACAGTTGCATTCAAACCATTCCAGAAGTTTCTAAAGTTGGTTTGCTTTGCTTTTTAAAATTTTTTTTTAAAAATCTTTTCAAATTAATTTGAGAGTTTTTCTCCTTCAGCTTGAAGGAGTGACAAACAGAGGCAGCCACCTGTTTTGTAGGTAACTGGACAGCACAAAATGTTTCATGTGAGTGCTCTCTGTTGGTCTCTAAAAATGGACTCCAGACATCTAGGATGTGTAGTGATATAAAGATACTTGCCGCTGGGTTAGCTGAAGCAATATGACTTTCCCATGTCCCTGTGTCCTCACAAGAGGCCTTGCTTTCTCTGGGATACAATCCAGACTATGGTTACAAATAAGTTATTTTTCTTTCTGTAGCAGTCCCAGTGTCAGTCTCTGTACAATGGCC
Source organism: Chrysemys picta bellii (assembly GCF_011386835.1). Taxonomy (NCBI): domain Eukaryota; kingdom Metazoa; phylum Chordata; order Testudines; family Emydidae; genus Chrysemys; species Chrysemys picta. The sequence goes on along the minus strand of NC_088801.1, from coordinate 61,268,602 downwards.
AAAATTCTATTGGACTACCAATGTCAACAACAAATCTGCTGCAGAATGTCACACCTGGCAACGAATCTGTTAGTGAGTCAAGCCCCTCAGCAGCACTTACTTTGGTTGCCATATGGTGCCAGGCTTCCCTTTGTAGATGTAAGCAGTCAAAGAGTTCAGAGTCTTTACCAGAGTAGCTGCTCATTTATCACTTCTAACATCAATAGTATGCCTGAGCTGATGAAGAAAAGAGAATGATACCATACCGCCTCTCAAAGTTTGCTGTGACCCTTTGGACTACTGGCTATATCAATGACATCATGATCACTGGTAGAAAAATAACGTTTCTAAGTCTATCATCAACTGCATGCCCTGCACAACTGCCAGGCAATATCACAATTTTTCTCTTTTTATAGTGAATCTTGCCTCTACCCAGTTCTTCCACCTCTCTCCAGTCATCCAAATATTTTTGTTAGCAACATATAGTAATGACTACATTTTTAAAACAAGATAGATTCTTGTTTTTTCTAGTGACTACAGGATCCAGTTTTTTTCCTCCTGTCTATATTTGCCATCAATACTACTGCAGTGTTACTCAGTCTTTGCTTGTCTTTCCATCAATTACATCTTGACACTATCAGGGTCCTGGACTCTGTTTAGGAATAATAAGGCTTTTCCATTGATCTCTCCTAATGTCACACACTTGACACTGCATAAAGATGTAGTGTTATTTTTGTTGACTCACTCTGAGTTCTGATCAGGTGGATCCTATTAGTTCTAGCCCAGGATAGAAAAGGATTTGACTGATTCTCCGAGACAGAGGAAACTAGGGGCTGGGACTGATTGGTCCTGCAGGGAAAATTCTAGAGAACAGCCAAGCTGGGGAGAAAGCGTAGGCTGAAGTTTATGTTTTGTTATTATTTAAGTTAACAATAAATGCAAGCCCCAAGAAGGGGTAAGTTTGCACTACTGTAAATCCAGTATTTGTCTATTCTGCTCAGAATAGAGCAAGAACTCTACCTACTGTACTTATAGACACCTAGGCGTATGTCTCCACTTCAGAGTTAACTCAAGTGATTGGCATCCAGGTCTGCGCACCCAGGTTAGCAGCCACACTGCAAAGCCGTCACTAAGTTCCACACTGGTGCTTCGCTCACTTGAGTGTAGATTCCTTGGTTCTTTGTGCTGCAGTAAGGTGAGTTGCTATAATTCTTTCCAATGAATCATGGGAGAACTTGTCTGTTATTCTGGGCACACAGGGGGGAATTGTGCGAAAACATTGGAGGACCATCAGCACTCGAGTTATTTAGCATGTGTCCTCACTAAAAAGTGGGTGTCCTCACTCAAGCTTAAGCCTATACCCCCAGTCAAGCTAGCTAGCTCAGATTGAAAGCACCACTAAACATGGGTCAGAGATTTTTATGTGTGGACAGGAGAAGAGTTAGGAGTGAGACCCAAGTAAGAGCCTGAGTCAACTCTCAAAGTGAAGATATAACTGGCAGTCAATGTCCCATCCAGAACTGCAAGCAGGTAAAACTTTTTTTCTTTTCTTTAAAGATGTAGTTTAATTATTGTGTTCTCTTTTTCTGGTACCTCAACTTTCTCTCATTCAAATCCATTCAATCCATGTCCACTGATGTCACTCTTCCTTGCCAAGTCTAGGAACCACTTCTCCATATTTATTGGCCTTGAGCTCTGTGCTGTCTTAAACACAGCTAGACTTTTGGGGTGGGCCAGCAAAACAATGTTGTGTCTACTTCCCCCTCTCCTCCACACAACCAAAAAAAGGCACCAGACAGCGAGAGTAACGATTGTGGCCATGGCCTTTAGAGGGAGCAGAGAGCCAGGGTTGCTTAGACACATAACCGACTGGAGAGACAGACGTGGAAATTTTGAGTAAGGCACTATCTGCTGTTTGTATCTACTGTCTTCAGGGAAACAGGACTTTGTGAACAGTCTTTGTAAACAAACAGGATTGTACCAAAGAATATACGTAACTTGTATCATCAATTTCTCTCCCTAATGGAAACAATCCTGTAAGTCCTGCAAATTGGCTAGTTCATTGGGCCAATGAGACAACAATTCCCATTGACTCCAAGAGGAGGAAAGGGGTGAGAATCCCTTCCAGTATTAGTTGAGAATAGAGATGACTGTGAATTTTCAATTCACTGAAATAAAATTTTTTGCGGGCGTCTCTCAGTTTTGATTAAACTTTCATTGGGAAAGGTTAAGGATGCAATTTCTGGACAAAACTAGAGTGAGAGACACCTCCTCTCCCCAGAATAGCCAACTGTCCAGTGGTTCAGGAACTCAAATAACGTGGAAGAGCCAGGTTCAGCTCCCGACTCTGCCTGATTCAGACCAAGGATTTGAATCTTGATCTCCCACATCCCAGGAGAGCGTCCTACCCACCAGACTACTGGCTATTCTGGGTAGAGAACATTCCTGTTGGAGTGGTTCAATTTTTTAAAAATAAATAATTAAATATACACTGGAACAGGGACTTAAATTGGAGTCTCCAACATCCCAGGCGAGTACCCAGACCACTGGGTTATAGAATCAGCCTCTCTCTCTTTCTCTGGCCCAATTTTTTATACAAAGCAGAACAGCTCCAGCAGGAGAGAGACTGAAAGAGACCCATACTAGACTAGCCAATAGCCTGTGGCTAGGGCACTCCCCAGGGCTGTAACTCCCCATTAAAGTTCTTGCTCCAAATCAGCCTGGAGCTGAGCCTTGGTCTTGAACAACCCAAGCGTGTCCCTGAACTACCGAGCTGGTACGAGGGGAATCTCATTTTCTCTTATTTTTCACAAAAAGCTTCAAAAGGTATCGGTTTTGTCCTGATGTGAAACAGGAACATTTCTGAAATCTCAAAATGTCTTGTGGGACAGGAAAATCATTTTCCGTCCAGCTCTAGCTGAGAGCTACAGACCACTGGAAACTAGCGGGAAAATAAAATTACATGAGAGTTTTAATAATTTTCTCCACTTTTTAATTAGAATTAGATTTGGTATTTTTATTTAGGATTACCAACATCCCAGAGGTTATGTATTTCTCTGTTCATGTTCCCATTGTGCAGCTATTAAGTATGAAAAAAAATGTAGAAAAAACGTATTTCCTTACAGCACATCTACTAAGGTAGATTTTCCTGTTCAAGAAGAACTGTTTAGTTAAATTGCTAGCCTGCTAAATGGAAATACCACAAGCTATTAGAGGTTTGCACTTTCAATATGCAAGTGACTGGCCTATAAACAAGATTTTAACAGCTTCTCTTTTGAACAGCTCTGACTGTTTAATTAATCTTTAGCCATTAACCATTCATTTAAAATGCCACTTACGAAATCTTAATTTTGCACATTATCAGCTGGTACACAAATAGCTATCCATGAGCAATAGCGTAATGATCTCCCTCTCTCTTTCTTAGAGCTCACCAACCCTATAGTCAATTTTGGCTTCTTAATTAATCACATACATATTAGCATTTAAAATTAAATGGCCGTTTTTTAAAAAGACTTAATGTGCAGAGAAAAGTTAATACTCAGATTATTCTCCTGCTTGTTAAAGGTACAAAAACCAGCTTTTGGTCAAACAACCTCCTGCACAAGACAGAAATTGGGACCTTTTGCCCTCAGCCAGAAAAATCATCAATGGAAGAGAGACAGGCAGGGCCATATAATACCATTCAAGCTGTATGGAAAGATCTCAACTTTCGCTTTTATTTATACATTTAAGAAGCTGGCAACACCATCCTCCAACACAAGTGAGGACAGATGCTCAGACACATATATGCCTTTTGCATATGTGTCCAAGGACTGCAAAAAAAAGGATGTGGGGTTAACAGTAAATAGGCAAAGTTATCACAGAATGATACCAGGCAGTATTATCACATAAGAAAAGGTGGATCTGGAGGGGAAAAAATCTGATATACATGAATGCTTATCACATCTGCAATAACAGACTCATCAGCCTCTGTAGCAGAGCAGTTCCTAGGGAGTTGCTGGATTATAGTATATAAGATTTTACACATCTGTCAATAAGGAAAATGATCCAAATGCAAACCTAGCACTCAGGATGTCCTTGGCTGGATTTGTGACCAGTCCCAGGAGATATTAGGTCTGCTAACCAGTGGACAGCTTACAGGAAGAATGTATGTATTATTGTAAGCTCTTCCAGGCAGTGACCATCTTAGTACCTACCACAGAGGAACACTGGTTCTGACTATGGCTTGAGACTTTACTGCTATATAAATAAAATAGTGAATTTTAATCTGCGGCAGATGCAGCTTCAAAGTTATTCATGTTATGTAAAGGAAAACTGTACTCATTTTCCTCAGACTAGCACTTTGAAATTTCCAAAGATAAGTAGCATAAATAAATTAAGAACTATATTTGGCAATGAATTTGGCATACTTTAAAATGCATACTACTGGGCTGAGCAAACACATTGAGCGATTTGTTCTTCTTTAGCACCGTTCCTGAGATATATCAAGTGTTTCATAAATCTTTTACATCACTATGTTTTAAAGGAAAAAGAGGAAATTGCTTTTTTAAAGTGTGAAATGGGGTTGCAGCATGCACCATGCGTGTCATCTAAGGGATAGGAATGTGGACTATATCACTTTTTGACTATGATGTGACACCTGATTAAAGTATGACCATGTATATCATTGTTGCTACCATTGTTATACAATTGGAACAAATCTTGTACAAAGTATGTCATAAGGTGTCAATGGAAAAGTTATGATTTGATGACTATTGTATGTGCATATCATTTTTGTATTGAAAGTTATGAATATTAACTATATACCTGTGTTTCAAATGTGTTTGCTCCTGTGGTAACACCCATAAGGTGGTTAGTTTACATCTAGTCTAGCCAGCACATTGTGAATGGACCATTCAAGTTGATGGCCCATCAACAAACACAATGGGCCATGGAAGAAGCTTATCTCCACCCGATGGGCCTTCCTGAATATGGGAATACTTCAGCCTCAATATGGGTAATGGCTGCTCCTGAGTCATCGAAGCATGCAAGGACATGTGACTTGCTCATGTGACCATGAACTCCATCTTGTGCATGTACTTTTCCACAAACTAAGACTGAGAGTTTTCCCTCCACATGGGAGAAAGTATAGAAGGCCGAGGAAGCATCTCCATTTTGCCTCTTTCCGGCTCTGATTTCTGGATTATGGATTTACACTAGCAGCAGTATTACAGCCAATGGACTGAGGACCCTCTAATCTTTTGGATGTTACCAGAGACATTATAAGCCAGCAGTTTATTCCATCACTGCTACAAATCTGATCCAAGAACTTTGCAATGATTGTATGTATTTGATTCCTTTGACCATTTTAACTCTCTCCTTTTTCTTTTCTCTTATAAATAAACCTTTGGATATTATTAGGGTTACCATATTCAAACATTTAAAAAAGAGGACACTCCACAGGGCCCTGGCCCCGCCCCAACTCCGCCCTTTCCCCACCCCGGCCCCAACTCCACCCCTTCTCCGCCCCCATTCCAACTCCTTCCCCAAAGTCCCTGCCCCAACTCTGCCCCCTCCTCTGAGCACCCTGCATTTCCCCTCCTCCCTCCCGCTCTGATCTTGGTTGGGGGTTGCTAAGTGCTTCCCTGCTCCCCACTCGACCCGCAGCCCCTATGCCCTTGCCTGCCCTGCTCCTCCTCACCCAGCAGCCTCTGCACCCCCCCGCCCCTTCAGCCTCTGTGCCCCCTGTTCCCCACTCGCCCTGCAGCCTCTGCACCCCCCCGCCCCTGCAGCCTCTGTGCTCCCTGTTCCCCACTCGCCCTGCAGCCTCTGCGACCCCTGCTCGCCACTTGCCCTACAGCCTCTGCGACCCCTGCCTGCCCTGCTCCTCCTCGCCCTGCAGCCTCTGCACCCCCCCGCCCCTGCAGCCTCTGTGCCCCCTGCTCCTCCTCGCCCTGCAGCCTCTGCACCCCCCCGCCCCTGCAGCCTCTGCACCCCCCCGCCCCTGCAGCCTCTGTGCCCCCTGCTCCCCACTCGCCCTGCAGCCCCTGCACCCCCCGGCCCTGCAGCCTCTGTGTCCCCTGCTCCCCACTCGCCCTGCAGCCTCTGCACCCCCCCGCCCCTGCAGCCTCTGTGCCCCCTGCTCCCCACTCGCCCTGCAGCCTCTGCACCCCCCGTCCCTGCAGCCTCTGTGCCCCCTGCTCCCCACTCGCCCTGCAGACCCTGCACCCCCCGCCCCTGCAGCCTCCACACACACACACACACCCCCCGCCGCCTGCCCTTCTCCCCCCCCCCCGCTCACCCGGCAGAGGGAGAGCTGCAGGCTCCACGTGGAATCAAACACAGCCCCACTGCTCTGTGGGGGAGGAGGGAGCGGGGGAGGGGGAGGGACTCTGGCAGCTAGAGGCCCTAGTGGCTGCGAGCAGCTTTCAATCAGGCCAGGCGTCCAATCAGCTGCGCCGCACGAGGGGAAGGGGGAAATCCCGGACATTTCTACTTGATTAGAAATCTCCCCCGGACAGCCATTTAACACTGAAAAAGCCGGACATGTCTGGGGAAACCCGGACGGATGGTAACCCTAGATATTATATACTAAAGGATTGGCAACAACATGATTATTGAGTAAGATCTACATTATATATTGACCTGGGTATGTGGATGGTCCTTTGGGATCATAAGAACCCTTTGGTTGATTACACTGGTTTTAAATAACCACTCATCATTAAGTCTAGTGTCTGGGCAGTGAAACAAGGGCTGGGATATCTGAGGATACTGCATTTCTGACTTCTTGTTAGCCAGTGTGGTGAGACAGAAGTTTACTTTTGTTTCTGGTTTGGTATATCTTATGGAAGAATAACCACCAATTTAGGGTGAGTCTGCTCTATTTCTCAGAAGTTTGTCCTAAATCTGGCATCCTCAGCTGTGACCCACTGAGGCACAGTGACACCTAGGTTGTGCTATGGCAGAAGTTAGCAATATTATGAGACAGCCTAGATGAGTAAGCACTGTAAGAGATGTGTGACTCACTATTCCTTTCAGTAACATATGTACCACAAAATACCGCAGCCACTATTGTATATTGAGACAATACGCATTTGTCTCAGGTACAGTCCCTCCTGAGTTCCCCAGGTGCACATGGTGATGGCACAGACTGCATCACCCTTTGCGATCATATAGCTTTCTCCTCTTGGTAGGGTAAAGGTATTCCACAGATTGGTAGGGTGATATGAGTGGCATATGGACACATTAAGTGAGAAGACCTTGTGGTCCTCCCAGTGCAATAAATATAACTGTGGCTGGTCCTTATATAGGGCATACAAGAGGGATTGGAAGTTCTCTGCTCAGTCTCCATCCCAACCTATACATGGTCCATACAAGCTATCCCATGGTATTGACAGGAAAGAGGCGAGTGTGACCCAAGGCACCTCTGTATTCACACTCTATACACGATTGCAATGATATTTGTACCTTGTAAGGTACATCTGAAAACTAACACCACACTGGTCAATAATAAACATGTGTGACAATGTTGTATGTGGATTTATGGATACTCACTGCTATTATGCTTTACAGTCTGTGACTAAAAATGTTTAAACTCCTCCAGGTATTTCAAGGGGTGTTGATAAACAGGCTTTCTCCAGACAAAGGAAAGAGGTTAACTCCTCTGAATTTGGCCATACCTGGTTAATGGGCTAGGCATTTGTATCAGAAGTTGCAGGAAGAGATAATTTGTATTGTAAACATTACCAACAGCAGAAAAGACAACATGGAGTCTGCACCAGTGTGATGGAGTATATACCCCACACTTGCCTGGAAAGGGTTAATGTAGGCTAAGAAGCTGGCCAATTAACCAGACAGGCCATAGCTGACAGGAATCAGGTGGTTTAAGTAATCCCGTGACTGAAGGAGGGAGCCCAGCTGAGGAGGAAAGAGCTGTGCTGGATTTATAAAGCCAGGAAATTGGTTGCGGAAGGGGGCAGTAGGGAAATATGCTGCAGTCACTGCCTGGAGAAGGGAGGAGTGTTTCATAAGAACATAAGAATGGCCGTACTAGGTCAGACCAAAGGTCCATCCAGCCCAATATCCTGTCTACCGAAAGTGACCAATGCCAGATGTCCCAGAGGGAGTGACCCTAACAGGTAATGATCAAGTGATCTCTCTCCTGCCATCCATCTCCACCCTCTGACAAACAGAGGCTAGGGACACCATTCCTTACCCCATCCTGGCTAACAGCCATTAATGGACTTAAACTCCATGAATGTATCTAGTTCTTTTTTAAACACTGTTATAGTCCTAGCCTTCGGAGGCTGCAGAGACATGTAGGCTACAGCTGCTCCCTGGGAGGAGGGAGTGGTGAAGCCAGCAAACCCAGAGATGGCGGAGTGCCAGACGGTAAGGAAAGGGGCTCAGGGAAAGGCCTAAAAGGAAACAGACCTTGACTGCTGTCTAGAGGGTGCTTGAGGGTGGGCCCAGATTCCCCTGCCAGCCACTGAGGGAGTGGCAATAAGGCACTGAATGGGACAACTTCCTAGGACTGCTGAAGGAAGATTTTGATATCCCAGAAGGGGAAAACATGTACAGGGATCTGGCCGGAGGGCTGAGTCGTGAAGAGGCAGCAGCAGCTCATGGAGTGAGAGGGGCTGCAGACCCAGAGAGAGAGAGAGGCAGAGCGATAGCATGCCACTGCAGAAAGGAGCATCAACCTCATGAGCTATTTCCCAGTGCCAGCCTAGTGGTGAGTTGAGCACCCATCACAACCAGACAGCACGGCACCCACACCTAGCTGGGAAAAGAAGCTTTATGTGGGGATACATTTCAGAAGAATACATTGCAAAGGTTTACTGGACTATAAAGAGGAGTGAACTTTCTAATGGCCAAGACATTTTCTCATCAGGTAAAGGATAACTTAAGGGTTCGCCTCCTGGTCACTGGTGATTTTTCCTATGGAGACAAGCCCTTCGACTTCTGAAAATTTTACACTACATGGTTGTGAATGGACTATGTCCTCTGAAGAGACAACTATATGGCTTTTTGATACTGAAGTCCTACCTCCTCTACCGTCTCATAGAAAGTTTGCACTATTAAAAGGCATAGCCCTGGATACATACAAGAGGCTGCATTACCAAAAATTTAGGGTGATTAGAAATAAACAGAAAAATGCTGGTTGACAAAGAAATAAGTGTGATTTTTTTTTCAAGTTAATGTGTTTCTATTTTTAACTTATGTCAGTTCTTAGGATTCCCAGAGTGCACTGATCATACTAATGCTTTGGCTACATTCACGAAGAAGAACCACTTAAATTTCTATAGCACCTCTCATCTCAAAAATCTTGGCAAAATATACATAGGATTACTTCACCTTCACTGCAATGCAGCCATCACTGAGAAGAAATGCACCAACTGTTTAACAGTGCACAGGAATGCTACATAGCAGTTTAAAACAAGAAGAAAAGAAAACTATGCAAAACTGAAATTACAGATGGAGTTTTAGGTAGAAGGGATGTAACTATGCATGTTGGAAGTACAAGAGGAACCTGCCCCAAATGGATGCATTTATATAGCAGGGGTTAATCATGTACTTCCTAATCACCTGAGTAATAATCTCAGCACATGCGTAGTGCACTGCAGCCTGCATTTTGCACTGTAGAGGGTTCCCAGGTCGGTATGGGACAACCCATGAGTGGGTCACTATAGTAAAAGAATAAATTCAGATCGTTATGTGTTTTTTAGTGGGGGAAGGGAAAGGCGGTTAATTATATATCAGCTATTAGTAGCACTTATCTGGCCACAGAGATTCTCTCATTATAAGTGGCTTTATAATTTTATAAAAGTCATAAAAATGATAATACATTTAAAAAAAAAATCTGATTGCTTGATTCAACTGATGAGTTTTAATTCTCTCTGGCAATGACACATAACTGGAATTCCCAGACTAAAATGAGATCATCTACGCTTTGCTGAAACCAAAAAAGATTTTTTTTTTAAACTTTAGTCACTACTCAAGTCCCCACACACTATATCACCAGCTGTGATTCAGAAGTGGGAGGGAAAAGACAGTATTCTGAAGAAAAATTAACAGCAAAAAATCATGAGAGAGAGAGAGAGAGAGAGAGAGGGAAACCTAGCAAAACATGAACTATTCCATGAACAACCTGCTGATAAAAGCAAAATAACTTTTGTTTGGCTAATAAGCATCCATTATCCACCTCCCCATTATTCTGATGCAGACAAGGTCATTTTCACACCTGACCTAAGATAGATTTGTTTGGTAATGTAGTTTTTCTTTCCACATCTTCATCTCCTCTCAGTAGCCCACACTGGCAGGATTTCCTTGCCTCCAGTTGTCAGTATTTTCAGTAACTGTTGGTTTAGATGTCACAAGCCATTCTATAAATTCATATCCGTTTATTCAGGTTGGGCACAACTCTAATGGCATATGTATTCTCTCTGCTCTAGATGCACAGAGATGGTGGAGTGCTGTGCTGGAGGAAGGAGGGCACAAGAGACATAACAGGCAGCCAGGAGAAAAGGTGAGAGGGAATAACAGAAAGCAGCAGGAGCTGCAGGGAGAGAGAGGAGGAGGAGCCTCTTATGTACCTCGCTAGCACCCCCAGGAGCCTGGACTGATTAACACCACCTTCTCAGGGAGCTTCCTGTTTCCTGCTGCTTCCCTGAACCCACTTGAGGAGAACAGGCAGTCAACTGAAGTACTAGGAGCCAGTTAGGCCCTTAAGACGCTGATATCTTCCCTCACTCAGGCCCTGCTACCAGCCTGCTTATTTGTCCCCTTCAATTGAGTGTTGAGAGCCACTATAGCTGGACAGAACAGCAGTCATGAGTGAAAGAAGAAAACGCCCCTCTGGGGCAGCATTCAGAAAAGGAAAGAAAGCAAAGGAAGCTTTTCTGTCTAAGCAGGAAGGAGCTCTCCTGAGATACATAGACACAAATGTTCACGGTGAGCCTTCCGCCCCAGGGAGGGTTAGGGTGACCAGATGTCCCGATTTTATAGGGACAGTCCTGATTTTGTTTTTTTTTTCTTATATAGGCTCCTACTGCCCCCCCACCACCAGTCCTAATTTTTCACACTTGCTGTCTGGTCACTCTAGTGAGGATGTGAGTGGTGAGGAGATGCCTGATCTTCCAGTTAGTCAGAGTGCAGGTGACCAAGCCGCAACTGCAGCGTCCATATCTCCATCTCAAACGTATGTAACCATGCACATTCCTGAAGAAAAGTGTAGATCAGAGAAGAGTGTGGTGGAGGCGCAAGAAACAGCTGCTGCTGAGTTTAGTTCCTTAAGTCTAGATGACCCAGGACTGTGGACCCACTTGAGCAGTAGCCTGAGGGACTTCTTTGTACTGCATGGGCCACAGCAAGTGAAAAACTTTATGTTCCCCAAAGACAATGAAAATAGAAGTTTCCTCCTACACATTACTGGCATGAAATCCCCAATGGTGACAAAGTGGAGAGGCCATGGCTTATGTACTCAAAAACCCAGAATGTTTTGTTGCAAACTCTTCCAGTCTAATGTTCCAGCCACATTGGGTTCTACAGGAACAAAGGACTGGAAAAATCTGGCTAGAAATCTGATATGCTATGAGAAGGCAGCAAATCACCAGAGAGCATTCCATAGGTGGAAAGAGCTTGAGATGAGACTAAAGTTAAAGGCCACCACAGATGATCAGCATCAAGAGAAGATTGCATCAGTGTCTCTCTACTGGCAAAACATTTTGAAAAGGCTCATTGCCATTGTGAGAATGCTGGCTACCCAAAACCTAGCACGGCGTGGCACTTCAGATCAGCTGTATGTGCCAAACAATGGAAACTTCCTTAAAATTGTGGAGCTGATGGCTGAGTTTGATGCTGTACTCCAGGAGCATCTGAGAAGAGTCACCACCCAAGAAATATACACACACCATTACCTTGGAAAAACAATTCAAAATGAGATCATACAGTTACTGGCAACAAAAGTCAAACAGAAGCTTGTGGCAGATCTGTTTATTACTCTGTTATTCTGGACTGCACACCTGACATCAGCCATACGGAACAAATGACTTTAATGGTGCGTTTGTAACAACAGAACCTAGTGAAAATGTCCCTGCAATGGTGACTGTCAGAGAGCATTTTCTAGAATTTATTGACATTGATGATACTACAGGAGCTGGTATGACAAATGTGCTTCTTAAAAAGCTGGAAGATACAGGAATTGCGATAGCTGACATGAGAGGTCAGGGCTACAATAATGGTGCCAACATGAGAGGAAAGAACAGAGGAGTGCAGACACGGATCTGAGAGTTAAACCCTTGAGCTTTTTTTGTCCCATGCAGTTCTCATTCACTGAACTTGGTGGTCAGTGATGCAGCATCAGCTTCTAGTGAGGCTGCTGAATTTTTTAATGTAATTCAAAGCATCTATGTATTTTTCTCTGCATCAACTCATCGATGGCAAATTTTGAAGCGACATCCTCTCTGACACTGAAACCACTGAGTGCCACACGATGGGAAAGTCGAGTAGAGGCGATAAAGCCTATCAAACACCAAACTGGGAAGATAGATGATGCCATAGTTGCCATTATGGAGGATAATGCTATGATTTAACACTTAATGCTATGACAGGAACTGTTCGTGGGAGAACAGTGGCAGAGGAAAATGGAATCACCAGAAATATACATAACTTCAAATTTCTGCGTGGCTTACTGTTGTTGCATGACATACTGTTTGAAATAAATGTTGTAAGCAAGAGACTCCAAGGTGTTGACCTTGATATATCTGGAGCAATGGAACAACTGGACAAAGCAAAGTCATACCTACAGTCTTACCGGTCAGATGAGGGATTTCTGAAGAGTGCACAGAGGAACTTCACACTGAAGCTATTTTCCCACCCATTCAAGAATACAAGAGTCACCGAAGAAGACGACGACATTTTGATTATGAGGCACAGGATAATCCCATAAGAGATCCCAAACAACAATTCAAAGTTGAATTCTTTAACCAGATGCTAGATTGTGCAATACAGTCAGTTGAAGAATATTTCATGCAGCTCAAGGAACGCAGCAGTATATTTGTTGTATGATATTCCAAAACTCCTCACTATACCTGAAGAAGACCTACACCAGCAATGCAGGGCACTAGAGACAGTGTTGACACATGATGACATGCACGATATTGATGCGAGTGATTTAGGCGATGAACTGAAAGCCCTTTCAAGATACATTTCAGCAGGATCAACTCCAAAGGCTATTCTGGAATATATGTGCACAAATAAGATGACCACCCTCTTTCCAAATGCTTTTGTTGCTCTGCGCATACTTCTAACACTTCCTGTAACAGTTGCCAGTGGAGAACGCAGCTTCTCCAAGCTGAAGTTAATAAAAACACATCTATACTCCATAATGACACAGGAGAGGCTGGTCGGCCTTGCAACCATCTCAATAGAGCATGAGCTGGCCCAGACTGTGGACCTTCAGGAAGCAGTTCAAATCTTTACAACCAAGAAGGCACCACTTTGGTTATTCAAACAGATAAAAATGCCAGTGTTTACTATGCAGACAAGAAAAGTTACATTTGCTGTTCAGGCATTTGAAAGTTAAGTGTTACTTAAAATTTTTGAACGAGGCATTTTAAGTTGTTAGTTCTCCTTTATTGGGGTAGGTAGCAGAGCAGTACCACTAGAGGAGTAGAACAGGAAGAACGCAGAATTGAGACCTTTCTAAGTTTTGGCCCAAGCGAGGGGGCATGGGGCGTCATTTGAGCTCCCCACCTCAGGTGCCAAAATGTTGTGGCCTGGCCCTGCCTAAGACATATCCAAAGTATTGTATCTCTACAAACTCAAAACTCTCCCAAGTCTATGCTCACACAGCCTCTCAAACACATCCAGCATAGAATGTGGCAGTGAGGAACCACATTACAAGCCACAGTACAAGATTCATTCACTAATATTTAAACTGCTCCCCCATCCCATATTCCCAATTCCTCTAATGTCCATTCACCCATCTTCCTTGCACAGTCACATACTGGCCAGAAAAATCCCATGTACATTTATTAACACCATGACACTAATGAAATCATATATTTTTTATACCCCCTACCTCCAGAAGTAACCAGCTTTAGAAACCTCACAGTGATGGCTGCATCACTGAGTCACAGGGTTTTCTTTTTAATTCAAAGAAAAACTTCACCATCTTTCTTTAATGCTATCAACCCGGAAGCTTGACAGTAAGGATTAAAAATTGCTCCTTCTTTCTCACTTGGTTATTGGAAAGGCTGTGAAAGGTAATCAGTCTTGTGAAGCTACACTTTACAGTCTGCATAAAATGCCATGATTCCCAGTTCTCTCCCCAACCTAATTGAAAGTGCATAATATCTCACAGCTGGGGAAATGTAAACTGTAAACATATGCAATATATCACACTATCACAAAAAAACCCGTTACGAATGGGCACTGGGTGATCATCAGGACCAAAAGTCAGAGTTTTGCTGAAGAAGAAGAACTTTTCCTGTCTAAAAGAGAAAAAAACACTTTCTCAGCAGCATAGGAATTGGATAGGAGGCAGTTCATTCATTCTGTTTGTGAAATATGGACCTTTCTATAATGATTTTTATTTGTCTGCTGCTTTATGTAGACCCTTCAGGGGTGCTGTTGGGGCAAAGGCTGTTCTTGGTTAAAACAATGTAAATCAAGAGTAAAACCATTTTTTTCTATTCGGTAAATACAAGTGCACGTGAAATTGAAAAATCAGGTGATCTGCAGCCATTGGGAAGTATTACCTGTCAGCAGACGTCTGGGGATGGTGCTGCTTGTTTATCTTTGCATACAGTCCTTCCAAATGTTCCCTCTCTCCTGATACTGAAGGGATATCCCGTGGGTATCCAAAGGTTTCTGCTACAGGTGGAGACGATGGCCTGTAGACATTTGCTGCTGGGTAAGCCTCTCTGAAGTGATTCACTCTGGCATAATTTGGGTCCATATCATCATCATCATCATCAGGTGGTGGACCTACAGGGCTTGTGGAGTAATCAGCAAGCCCTCTTGCCTGCTTTTGCCGTAATTCCTGATGTTTTGCACCAATCCTAATCATTAGAAAGAAACAAAGAAAGACAACACATTTGGATTTACTCCAGCAATGACAGCAAACCAGTGATGCATCAAGGAAAATTTTAAAAACATCTCTCAGCTGTTATAACTATATGTATATTTCAAGACAGTAGAACTCCAATGCAAGCAGAAATCTCTAGGTTCTATTCCTTTGGCATGCATCTTTGTAAACAAGTCTTGTTATCATTCCGCACTCTGACAACAGATTATTGCAGAACAGGCTGCAATTTTTCACAAGTATTCCTGGTAAGTGCTGTTTGTGTATATGTGCACAAACACAGTTTTAATCATACACAGATCTAATATTTTAGAAAAACATCTCTACTAAAGGTTTGTGTTAAAACCACAACGCAGGCTTAAATATCTAACCTAATCTTCAAACTTTTCATCTAAATTAGCTAATAAAAATATTATTGCCTCTTTGGCCTCTTGACCGACACATATTCTTCTAAATAAATTAACTTGCGAAAAGTGGATTAAACATGAAATAAATGTGAAGATGGCACAGTTGTTTGCAAAGCAGGAGCAAAAGCAATTTGCTTGAGATTTAAAATATATATATATATTTTTTTTCCATAAATGGAAGACCTCATGCCTCATTATATAGGGGCTAGGGACAGAGTAAAACAGGGAAGAAATTAATAGAAACCTGACAGAGATGGATTGGTACATATAAGTGAATTAAAGACTATTACTGGCAGTGCTCCACTGTGATAAAGCCTTAAGTGGTATTACAAAACGCTTCTGCTAATCAGTGCCATTGTGTAATCTGTGGGGAATAGGAATAGTAAAACATATTCAGGTAAATTTCAAACCCAAACTTCAACGATTCAATATTTACTCCTGAATCAAAAAAATACAATAAAGTTCCATGAATGTGCAACTTCTGTTAAATGTTCAGTTCCTCTTTAAGATGGCATAATTAAACACAAAGAGAAGAATGACAGCAGCGTGCTGACCGTAGTATGGAGACTGTACTTATGGAAGTGTTTGATGTAGGAAAAGATGCAAGGCAGAAGCATGTAGCACACCTGTAAAAGTCAACATTTACCCACTGTCACTGTATCTGAAGTATAGTAGCATTTCCCCATATTTAATAAATATAGCGACAGAGTCCTGTGGCACCGTATAGACTAAAAGATGTATTGGAGCATAAGCTTTCGTGGGTGAATATCCACTTCGTCAGATGTATTCAGCCACGAAAGCTTATGCTCCAATACATCTGTTAATCTATAATCTGCCACAGGACTCTGTGTCACTTTTTACAGATACAGACTAACACGGCTACCCCTCTGATACTTGATAAATATAGTGAGTCTATAGAAAGAATAAGAGGTAGGAAAATACTTAATGTGGTTAAACATTGGTGATGACTGTGGCCAAAAACACACAGAGTGTGCAGGACAAATAGTCAGAAGCCTGGAGATGAGAAAAGAAGAGGTTTTGGAGAAAATTTGGAAGGGCCCTGAAACATACATAGCCCTGGAAATAAGACGACTAAACCACACTGAGATATTAAAGCATTGCTGTACATCCAGTTGATCCATTCTTTCCAGATATGTGCAACCAACTGGAATATGTACCTGAGGATTTTTATTTTGCTTCATTAGAAAATATATTTCAGTATGAAAAACCAAGATGCATCTTGTGGTGGGGAGGGACGATGCAGCAGACAGCTTTGATGGGTGTCAGTGAGGTGCACACACCAAGGTTTTGGCAGCTGGCGGGAGGGAGGGATGGAAAAGAGGAAAGTGTGTTCAATTTTTCCTCTCCCACTTCCTCAGCCATGGAACACTTCTCTCCTCCTCCTCCCAGGTCACCCTTCCTCTTTCAGAATAAAACCTAACGTGTACAGTCAGTAACAGGTGGGTGAAAGAACAGTAGTTTTCTGTGTCCTCTCTACTGTTTTCTCCAAGTCCTCTAGCCCTCATCCATTTACTGCATTTTCTGCAGATAAGGCTACATTTATTTATTCTGGCTCTTAGTGTATTTCTTCTGTTTCCTTTTTTATTTCTTTGTTCCTACTAAGTTCCTCAAACCACTTGGGCTTTCTGTTCTTATACCTTCTATGTTTTGTTTTTTTCTTTTGGCCTTTTCCTGTTTCTCTCCTCTACCCAATCCTGCTCTCTCTGTACCCTTCAGTCTTCTCTGCTTTTCTACTCCCCTCATTCTCTCATTCCACCACACACATTCTTTGTCTCTAATTCACATGCTGGCCCAGCCAGGTCAGTAGCCCTGTGTGGATGGTGGAGGCTGACCAGCCTGTAGGCTCACAACTCATAGCACTGCCAGGATTCAGAGTGTCTTTGATTCCACATGGATCTGTTACTATGCGAATGGGAGATTTCACTGGGGGGGGGAGTGGGGCGTCTCATGGAGGGTATATCATGGGGTTGACATACAACAGACCTGGTCAGTGAGGCACACATGCTCTCAGCTAACCTGCTGTCAATTTCATTGGCTCAGCTAGTTTCTGACTCCTTTGGAGGGCCAGAGTTTGATGGGGTTTACATAAAGTGGGGGAGACGTCTGTTTTTTGTAAAACACACAGGGACACTGGGATAGATATTGAGGAAAAGGGACATTCCTTTACTCAGGGACACATGGGTACTCTGGGGTGGAGAAAAAGGCAAGCATGGATATACAGCTGAAGTCTATGCTGAAATTACCACAGATGAAAACAAACACTAATAAGCAGTGATTGGTTTTCCTTTCTATACTGTAGCATCAAACCTCAAACCAGCCCTAGCACGAATAATTAGTGAGTAGATGAAAATATGCAAAAGGCTTCATCCTCTACGGGTTCCTGAATAACGATAAAAGAAAGACTACACAGCAGGAGGGACCCAGCCTGCCTGCGTCAGAGCTGCCAGAACAAACTCACCACATTTTATGTTAAGTCATTTTGGAAAAAGTTCTAATCCGATCAATTCTTGCAACAAAACAATCTTTCCAGGGCGAGTGCAGTATGGATCCTGTTGTCAGGGAGTGCTTACTGTACTATGATGACAGGGATGGATTTCCATTTGCAATACAGCTACAGACATCAATACAGCAGGGAGCGGGGCTGTATCACTGGTTTCTGTCTTTTATCCATAAAGTGCCTTCACAAGAAATCATCTTGCAGAAAGATTAATATTTTACATGCCCCACATGGTGTTCTGTTTAGAAATGGAAAGATGAAAGCACTCTATTTGTTTAACCCCCACCCACACACCCCAAATAGCTTATAGCTATTGGACCCAGTACATTTATCAGTTCTACAGTCCCTATCTCTGAAAGTTCTGCCTTTTGCCCATTAAATGCTTTTATAGCAATTTAAGATTATTTCTGCTATTGGGCCAAATCCTGAGAGATGCTGAGCATTTGCAAATATATCCAGGAAACCGAAGACAATAGACCAGATCCTCAACTGGTCTAAAATGGCATAACTCGATTGACTTCAGTGGGGGTGCGCCTATTGACATCAGCTGAGGAGCTAGCCCAATACCTTTATGCTGCACATCAGGGAATTTCTACGGGTGGGATAACGTACAGGTTTTCTATTAGCCTTAATGATGGGATGTTGTATCTCCTTGGATGGTCTCATGAGGGAGGGCAAAAGCAGCAGCACATAACATTCTCTAGAGGAGAAGACTTGGGGCAACTCATGGGAATTGCAACGGTGAACGGAAATGGACTCTGAACTGATACGTACGATACCCCTTAGAGATTGCAGACTTGACGGTAACAGAGTAGCACAACACAGTGGCATCATGTGTAACTTGCTTTCATGTTTGACAGTGAAAGTAATTTGTTCTGCCATCAATACTGGTACCTTCTGCACAACAAAAGCTGGAATTAGGTTAGCACAATTTTCTTTTGTTACTGTGAATAAGCCTAGCGTCTTCAAATTTTCCTTATGAATGCAGCCTACAGTCACTTTCACTGCTATGATCTGTACCTGCTCAAGAACAAATTACTTACTTTCTATATTATGCTGACCAGTCAATGCCAGTTTATGTGAATTTCTTGATGATCAATGCCTCATCTTTTCAATAGGGCTATTGTAATTGTATTAATATTTCTTGTTTCTTTCTCACTCTTCCATGGAAATCTATAACATCTGCTCAATGATCTCTCTTTTACTGTTTCTGTTTTTCATTTCAATCCAAGCTCTACCTGATGTGAGAATTGAACTACACAGGCTGTATAATTTCAATTTTGTATCTACCTATTTTACTAAACCTTCCTTTATTCCTCTTACCATTGTAGTTTCTATTTTCTAAAGTTTTTCCATTTTCCATTTTCTAAAGTTTTAAATATCCTGATTGCATAACATCACCATGTTCTGACCCAATCTTTAAGAACATTTGTTTTCTACAAAACATACCAATAAGTGCCTAATAATCTTTTATCCTGCTTCACCCTATTACCTTCCTCTCCCATATAACATTCTGTCTTGCCTCCCCAACCTGCTATGTGTTGCACATTTGTACAGTGTTTTGCCCTGTTCCCCTACTCTTACTTCTCTTTTGTTGATTTTTCTTATAATTTAGACTAGTTCCACCTCTTACCCTCATCACAGAAATCTGCCAAATCAACAGAATTGTCACCGCAAACAGCCTTGAAACTACAACTAGCGTACTACAATTACAGAAGAGACCAACATGTATCACAGGATGGGTCTGGTTAAACAAGTGGAAGCAAGAGATTACATGTCACTCACCACCCTGACACCAGCAGTGAAACTAAAGAGGAGAGGCACAGGTCACAATCTGAACAGTTTAGCCTAATACTAAGTTTATATAAACTTCCTGATGAGGGAATGGGAAATAAACCACATAGGATGGAAGGAAGCCAGTCACATTTCCCTTCTGTATCCCATATCAATTCTGCTCACTCTATTCTGCCACCTGAAACCAAGCATCCAGTTAAATCACTGCATGACGAATGCATCAACTTCCGTTAGCTGTGCATCTGTGAAAACACAGCCCTCTCACCTAGGTAGCTAGAGCATAGGCATCTTAGAAATGCTGTAGCATGTCCTGCCCTCTTAACCTCCTGTGATTCCCCCTCTCTTTTAATTGTCATCCAAAGCCAAACACATAGTTCCTGCCTAAAGATTTTCCGTAGCTTCCAAATCCCAGAATCTATCATGCATAACTTTTCCTAGCCACATATAAGCCAATAATTTTGGGCTGCAAAGGCCAAATGCTCACATTGCAGATTTTTTATATAACCCTGATAAGAATATGGGTAAAGTTTTCAAAATAACTTAAGTACCATTTTCAAAAGTGGCTTAAGACATTGAAGGAGTCTAAATCTCATTGAAAGTCAATGGGCCTTAGGCTTCTAAATGTCTAGAAAAATTCAGTTCTGAAAAATTGAACTTATGTGCATTTGAAACTTTTACCCCATATCTGGGGCTGCTCAGCACAAGAACAATAATTTATGGTATACACGTTCATTTATTCCTCAGACCTCCTTCCAATATGACTAGGACCCTACCAAATTCACAGTCCATTTCATGGTCATAGGATTTTTAAAATCGTAAATGTTGTGATTTCAGCTATTTAAAGCTGAAATTTCACAGTGTTGTAATGGTAGGGGTCCTGACCCAAAAAGGAGTTGGCAGTGGTGGTGTCCCAAGGCTGTTGTAGCGAGGGGTTGCAGTACCGCTACCCTTACTTCTGCGCTGCCTTCAGAGCTGGGCGGCCGGAGCGCGGCAGCTGTTGGCCGGGCACACAGCTCTGAAGGCAGCTCGCCACCAGCAGCGCAGAAGTAAGGGTGGCAATACCATACCATGCCATCCTTACTTCTGCACTGCTGCCTTCAGAACAGAGCAGCTGGAGAGTGGCGGCTGCTGGCCAGGAGCCCAGTTCTGAAGGCAGAGCCGCCGCCAGCCGCAGCGCAGAAGTAAGGATGGCCTGGTATGGTATTACCACCCTTACTTCTGCGCTGTTGCTGCTGGTGGGGCCCAGTGAACAGCTGCCGCTCTCCGGCCACCCAGCGCTGAAGGCAGCGCAGAAGGAAGGGTGGCAATAAGGCAACACCCCTAAAATAATCTTGCAACCCCTCCGGCAACTCCCTTTTGGGGTCAGGACCCCCAATTTGAGAAATGCTGGTCTCACCCATGTAATCTGTATAGCAGAGGGTAAAAGCACACAAAAGACCAGATTTCTCAGGGAGAGACCAGATTTCATGGTCCATGACGTGTTTTTCTTGGCTGTGAATTTGGTAGGGCCCTAAATATGATCCATTAACACAAATTCCATAGCTGGCACCTTTTTTGTGTACCACAAGTATGAACTCTGTAAGGAACTTCTATTCAATAACCACATCTTTTCTTAGTGGGAAGGAGCAGAACATTCCAGCCTTCAAGTTCTTCTCTGTTGTATATCTCAGGTGAGAAGAACAACTGGTTAGCACAATGTGCAGCATGCAAACCAAATGCTGCCAGTTACCATCTGTAATGAAAACATGAACAAAAATTGCTAGCTACTGCAGAAAGGCTGCAGTTACAATTGTGGCCATGTAGACACAGCTCAAAGGCTCCTACTGACAGCACTGAAATTGCTTGAGGGATCCCAAAAGGCAGATAATGTACTATTTTCTTCTAGCCAGCAAGAACAAACTTTCTGCTGAAAATGTACAACAAGAAGTACAACAATCTGTTTTATTATACGTCAAGTACAGATTGTGTGCCTGATGCTGTGTAGAGCACATGGAATGCCATGATCCATGCTCCAAGGTGCCAATCTAAGTAGACAATACAGTCAAACAGAAAATACACCTGGTGACCAAACAATGGTGGTGGGGAGGGATTGCTTCATTTTTAATAGAGTACAGCAATATATTTAGATACAAAGGATTAAAATTGATAGGCTTTGCAGAAAATGTATGTTTTAAGCAGCGATTTGACCAAGCATTAGTGCATCAGTGAAGGAAGTTCCCAAAGGCAAAATAGGAGAAGGAACAATAACTAGCAAAGGTGAAGTGTACAATAGGAATAGATAGGCAGGAGGCATAGGTCATTTACGATAATTAGTATTCGATTTGCAATTAATATAGTGAAAAGGGAGTGGTTGTGAAAGCGGCTTGAGATGCAGCTGGACTTTCACAAAAAGGCCCAATCCTGTGAGTCTTTTAATCAGGTTAATTGGTGTAATACACATTCTTCCATTCATTCGCTCTTTCCTTGTGTGCAGCAGAATAAAAGCCGCTGCATTTTTCCACTCACGTGATGCTGCCTGAGATCTCCAAACCGCAATGATTACTCAATTTACATCTGATTTAGAGTCTTAATATCTCAACTGTGATTTTACATAACATTTCTGCTTTTGTCTCTCATTTCCCTAATTCATACATAGACTGAAAAAAGCGTTATCTAGGAGAAAGTACCCTACTGCCCCAGGAGGTCATTTGGATTTCAGTTGGGTTTAAGGTTTCAATACTTTTTTCTATCTGGTAGCACAATATATTCCAATGGTTAAAACATCAGATTTTCATTCATCTACATAAAAGTGGACCAAATAAATTCTGCCTTTAGACCTTCATATGCAGCACTCACTAAAGTGAATTGAGTATTTCATGTGACTATCTGAGGCAGCATCTGGTCAAATACTTTAAATTTTTTATTTTATCATTATTAATATGCATGAACTTTTCATACAAGTATTAACAAATCTTATTCATAACCTGAATGTGTTACCTTTAAAAGTCTCATTTGTGTTTGTCAATCTTTTATTCTCTGGTGAGGCCCAATATTTTAAAGTGGAAAATTAAGTATTTCTCATAGTTCAGTGCTTTAGTCTTCAACCCCCAAAACAATGGGTAACTGAAGGAATCATCTGAAGGCAGCTGGGTTGGACCAGTATAAGTGTGACTGCAGTATTGTTATTACTAGGTATATCAAGCATGAAAAGGAAAGAACCCAGCTTGACTACCAGGGCTTCTTTTCAATTGCTTTGCACTGTGTATAGTAATATACACAAGTGTAAAACTCTACTATTCTAAGCTGGTCGAGTACATTACACCCAGTTTGCATAATTGTAGGCAACTGTAACAAGATGCATGGCAATGCTTGCAGAGCTCTGCTT
Source organism: Chrysemys picta bellii (assembly GCF_011386835.1). Lineage (NCBI taxonomy): Eukaryota > Metazoa > Chordata > Testudines > Emydidae > Chrysemys > Chrysemys picta. Next base: position 61,245,473 of record NC_088801.1, on the reverse strand, counting down.
AATGCAGATTCATATTCCCTGCACCTCCTCTCCTGCTCATCACTCTTTACCCTGAGCTCACACTCCCACCCCGCACCAAACCTGTGCTATGTAGGATCAAACATTAATTTAGTAAGCGTCAACATCCCTGTAAGGTAGCTAGGAGATACATACTAGAGAGATTACTTTGTCCACCACTGAAGTGCAACCATCTTTGAGGTGACACATGGCTGTTTAACAGTGAACAGCAACACGTCCAATTGAAATTACAGGAGAAATTTAGGTAGGCAAAACATACTAGAACATTTGCTACTTTTTGAACAGCAGGGTGAAGGCTATATAAGGTTTTCCATTAATGTAATTTCAATATTTTTCAGTGAATTTGTTTTGATCATGGTTTTATCTCTTGTGTGTGTGTTTCAGTCAATTTAAAAGTGGTCAACTTTTACTGGAGCAAATAGCCGTAGAAAGAGAATTGCAAATGGCACGTATTTGTTGATGAAAATATTCTCCCCAAAGTCCTTGCAACTTAACCAATCAAGGAAAAGAAACAAACAATCACAACTATACAACACAGCTCAAGTTCTGAATATCTATGATCTTTCCATAAAGTAAATATTTCATAAACAAACAACCAGATAAATTGAATGATGACTCAATGTGAGGAAATTGTAATTTACTTGCACATTATTTGCTCAGCTCTAGTGAGTATCGGATTTGGAATCTGGCAAAAAAAAAAAAAGAGATTAATACCACTGTTCTTAAGAAAAATACCATGTGACCTGTACTGATCCCAGGATGTGAAGATTTTGATTTTACACTGCATTCAAAAGACAGCATCTGAAACTTCATGCTGCAATGTTGGTTCATGACCAACTCAAAGGGAAGACTGACATTTACTCAATCACCAACAGCATTTCCTGTAGCGCTAGGTATCCTTGGAAAGTCTCCTGTCCAACACTAAGCTGTCACAACTTTGCTTAGGTTAGTGAGATCTTATGAGCTTACAGCACAAAGTACTGGAGTGCATAAATGATGTTATTTTTCTCCATCTGAAAGAAATTCAAAGAGTGGAAGATTTAAAACGATATCCCTGTGATATGATTTTTCCCTAAAAATTTCTTCATTATATATTATATTCAATTTAGGTTTATAGACACATATACAGAGTCTACCTGCATGAAATAGAGACAAATTCACCTGAGTTTGGGAATGAAAGGTTTACTTTTTAATTAATAGTCCCTGATTTAAAACTAAGCTGAACATGAAGAGATGGGACTTTTTAGTTTTCCAGTACTAAATATGTTGTGGAGAATTAAATGTGTGCACTGCACACACACACACACACACACACACACAAATTGCAAACATCTAGAAGATAATAAGGTGATAAGTAACAGTCGGCATGGATTCGTCAAGATCAAATCATGTTAAACCATCGTAATAGCTTTCTTTGACAGAGTAATATGCCTTGTGGATGGGAAGAAGCGGTAGATGTGGTACAGCTTGACTTTAGTGAAGATTTTTATACTGTCTCACATGACCTTCTCATAAACAAACTAGGGAAATACAACCTAGATGGAGCTACTATAAGGTGGATGCAAAACTGGTTGAAAAACTGTTCCCAGAGAGTAGTTATCAGTGGTTCACAGTCAAGCTAGAAAAGCATATCAAGTAGAGTCTCGCAGGGATCATTTCTGGTTCCGGTTCTGTTCAGTATCTTCATCAATGATTTAGATAATGGCATAGGGAGTACACTTATAACGTTTGTGGATGATACCAAGCTAGGAGGAGTTGCAAGTGCTTTGGAGAATAGGATTAAAATTCAAAATGATCTGGACAAACTGGAGAAATGGTCTGAAGTAAATAGATTAAATTCAATAAGGACAAATGCCAAGTACTCCACTCAGGAAGGAACAATCTGCTGTACACATACGAAATGGGAAATGACTGCCTAGGAAGGAGAACTTCAGAAAGGGATATGGGGATCATAGTGGATCACAAGCCTCAACAGGGTAACATTATTGCAAAAAAAGCAAACATAATTCTGGGATTTATTAGCAGGAGTGTTGTAAGCAAGACACAAGAAGTAATTCTTCCACTCTACCCTGTGCTAATTAGGCTTCAGCTGGAATACTGTGTCTAGTTCTGGGTGCCATATTTCAGGAAAGATGTAGACAAATTGGAGAAAGTCCAGAGAAGAGCAACAAAAAAAACGATTAAAGGTCTACAAAACATGACCTATGAGGGAAGATTGAAAAAATTGGGTTTGTTTAATCTGGAGAAGAGAAGACAGAGGGGACATGATAACAGTTTTCAAATACATAAAAGGTGGTTACAAGGAGGCGGAAGAAAAATTGTTCTTCTTAACTTCTGAGGATAGAACAAGAAGCAATGGGCTTAAATTGCAGCAAGAGCGGTTTAGGTTGGACATTAGGAAAAACTTCCTGTCAGGTTAAGCACTGGACTAAATTGCCCAGGGAGGTTGTGGAAACTGCATCACTAGAGATTTTTAAGAGCAGGTTAGACAAACACCTGTCAGGAATGGTCTAGATAATACTTAGTCCTGCCATGAATGCAGGGGACTGGATTAGATAACCACTCAAAGTCCCTTCCAGTCCTACGATTCTATGAAAAACTCCTTTGCTAACTGCCCATGCCTACAAACGTTTGCCTTAGACTCTCTGGCAGAGAGGGGGAGAGAGAAGAGGAAGTCTGCAATTATGGTATTTCCCCAAGCACATGCTGATGCAAAGTGCTGAAGGGCATACAGATTTCTATGTGGGGAAGCAGGGTGGGCTTTCCGAGCCATTTTTCTGCCTCCTCTGACCCTGGCATTGGCAAGAAGCTGAACTAGCTCCACTGGTAAGTTAGAGCAGCCACCAGACTTCTCTAGCTTATGTCAGATGAAACAGTCTCCTGGGAACCATTCTGTGAGTCCAGGATCATAGAACAGTGGCATGCATGAGCCCCATCTTTGAATGTCCCCTGTGTGCAGCAGAATGCATAGATCCAGCTTTATAGCACTAGGAAGCTCCCCTACATCAAGATAGCTTGAAGTGCCCTCTGCATTGCTTGAGCAGTACCAAAGAGAATTTCCCTTAGCGGAGGATCTCAATCTCTGTCTCTGCAACTAAACTTTCCAGCAACAATAACAAAACAACTTGATTATTACTTTTCCAAGTTCCATTTTAATCCTATGTTTCCTATGAAGTATGCCTTTGGCTTGTAAGCAATCAATAATGCAATCAGTTATAATTCTCTTTGACAGCATCATTTTAAAGATGTATCTTCAAAAAAAAAGTGTCACAGCTTAGCATAGTACTCCAGAGAAAGCGAGGCCATTACCAACAAAATGTTTTGACTCTTTAGATGGCCAGACAGCATAGTCTTTGAAAAAGAGCATCCGGATCATAGTGAAATTATTGTCTCAATGAAGGGCAAGCCAGCGATGCTATGGGAATGAAACTCGGGGGTTCTTTAGAGGGCCAGGCTATGACATATTGGAAAGTGCCAACTGGACTGCGGCATCTGGGAAAGAAACCTGGTGATTGGACAAAAGGATCATCTGTCAAATAATCTACACCGTGCGTCAGTCTGGCTCCCACACCCAGTACAGTACTCAGCTCTGAGCCAGAACATTCTGGGTTCAAGCCCCAAACCAGCTCTGTACTGGAGGTGTCCTTCTTTGTGGACTAGCAGTATGCGGCTTGCTGAGTCTGTCAGAGCAAATTCTGTTTTAGTAACAATGTAAATTGGAACTGGAAGCTTAAAACCCACCACTTGGTTTAAATGCAATGTCATCCCCTATGAAAGGTGGGAGAGGATTGCTGACATCAGTCAGTCATAGCCACATATCAGACCCTCACTGCTCACTGGTAGGCTTTTATTACACTTTCTGGTATATATAGCAGCAGCAGATCTAAAATGAGAATCACTGAGAATCAATGGGATGGGATTCGTCTGTCCTCCTGTCCAGTGCAAATGCTGCCACTGTAATAAACAGAAATCTGATAACTTCATACTGTCAGCACAAAATGAAGCGCTGACCTTGACCTGTGTAACATCATCCAGTAATTTTTTCAGAACTCCTACATACCGTGCTACCCTGCTATGATCTAATAAGAATCTACAAGTAATTAACTGGAATTTTTTGAAAACCTAAGCCTTAATCAAATATGTATTCTTATCAGGGTTCCAAGGCAGCAATAAATTGGGACATTTAAAAAACTGGGATCTAATCCAATCTGTGATCTGATCAGGGTTCAATGGTTATAATAAATTGGGACTATTAAAACTGGGATCCCATCCAACACTTTATTTTGTCTAAACCACAGGACCTAGCTGTGCTGCAAAGTCAGGAATATTCAATGAACAGTAATGCCAGGTTGGATTAACCCTTAATAAATAGTGATACCAAAAAACATGGACGTCCCAAACAGGTATGGTCTTCTCAGAACTGAGCTGGGAAAGAAATCAATTACCAAGATTTTATCAGAGACTCAATATGACCATCTCCAGGTTTTTATTTTTATTAAAATAATAATAATAATACTCCAAGATTTAGCAGATTATCGCACAAAAACCACATGGGTTTGTTAGCTATCTGTGTGTGTAGGTTTTAAAATATACTGTACAGTTAAAACTCTTAAAATTTTGTTTTTGCACACCACAAGCATTCACTTTTCATTCCAAACAATAGCTGGCTGTTTTATCAGATTGCAGCTCATGTGGCTATTCCGGTTTTCATTTTCATTTCCAGTAACATACAAATCCTCTGTAATTAAATAAAATGAAATAAATGCTGATAGAACAGGAATAGATTTTCCCTCACTAGCATTCTCTCAAAATGTTTTCTCTCTGAATGTTTTTATTTCTGTAAGACGCATTTAGTTTCTACAGGAATCACGCAGCTGCAAAATTAAATTTCAGTTTGCCAAATATCAAAAACACATGTATTGATTTAAACTATGAGAACGGGCAACAAATGCAGCAGCCGATAAGACAAGGGAGAAGGTCTCACAGCTTTTGGAATGAAAATTTAGAATCTTCAATGTAGAAATTGAATCCAATTAACTTTCTCCAAATTTGAGATTTGCTCTTACCTACCTTCAGTTCAGGCCAGTTTTTGAAAATAAGGACCATTTCCTTTGCTTTCCTTCCTTTCTGCACAAAAACTTAAATGCTACTTTTTGAAATCTCCTCAATTAATTTCAATGAGAAACACAAAACTAAGGTTTAATTAACAAAATAAACTAGCTACCTCTCCTAAGGAAGCAGTGCAGGGCATTAGTCTGTACACAATGTGTCTTTATATTCACTAAGTCATATGTTATTTATTAAAATCACCCCGGTGTCAATGAGGAGCTTCATTTAGGGAAATTTTATTCTAACGTCTGTAAGATGTTCGACTGCTGGAAAGGAGACTTTGGTCTCAGCAGGGATGCTCCAGTAAAATCATCCTAAACAAACAGGAAAAAATAGTTCTCTTTCAACTGATACTCACTTTATTTGCATTTGAAAAGAGAATAAATTACTACATGTAAAACTCAAGTACCTAATATATTTTTCTTGTTTGTTTTACAATAGTTTTCAAATGTTAAAAAATTAAAAGGCATCCCTACATGAGCTAGACAGAAAAGGAAGGGAAAAAGCCTGGGTTGAAAAAATTAAACAAATAAAATGACCACGCCTTCGGTACTTAATAATTTACTAAAATAACAGCTTGTTTTTAAAATGTAAAAAATGACAATTTGGTAGTAACTGACTCTGAACACACTAAAAATATAAATTTGACTCAGGTTGATCAACTTTAAAAAAAAAATCAGCCTTATACATAATATTTGCTTTTATTCCTTTTATGGGCAGATTCTAGCCCTTTGGAGCTGATGTTTAATTATGGCCAAAGCCTCCGAAGCGCGAACAAAATGATGAGTTTATTTAAAATTGGGCCTCAGTCCAATGAACCATTGACTTGCATTAGAAAGGACAAACTATCAGCTCAGAGAATCAAGTAGCCGGATAAGGAAAACCTCCTAATACAATATCGCCATGAAGTTCTAACATCCTTCTGTGAGGGTTTAGTCAGATGTGCTACTATGAGCAATGAAAGACTGAAGGAGAGTGGAAAAAAGGAATAAACTGTGAAATTTAGAGGAGGTGCTGACTTCATATACAATTAGATATAGATAAGGCTATTACTGAGGAAGTAAGACTAACATCCTAAATTCCCATTAACCACTTCAAGCCCATAGTAGCATCAATCATAGAATGTAATACAGGTTGCAGAAAGAAAGGGTAGGTTTTTGGTTGAGGCGGTAGATGGTGAATCAGGAAATGTGGGCCCAGTTCCCAGCTCTGATAGAAACTTTCTTTTGTGATCCTGGACAAATCACTGAATTGGCATCCATAAAATTAGAATAATGATGCTATTTTCTTTCTCCCAACCATTGTCTTTTATATCTATCCTGTAAGCTCTTGGGGCAAGGTCTGAGGCTTAGTATGTATTTTTACAGCATCTAACACAACGAAGACCTGATCTTGGTTGGGACCTCTAGGAACTACTACTAATATAAACAATAAATCATTAGAGCTGGTCGAGAGTTTTTCAATGGAACGTGCCAATTTATTGAAACAAACTTTTTGCAAAAATTTATCATCTTCGTTGGGAAGGTTTTTCAGGTCCAGGAAACAATTTCTAGCCAAAACCACAGAGAAACCCACCCCAAAATAGCCAATAGCCTGGTGGTTACGGCTGGGCTATGGAAGATCCAGGTTTTAAGTCCCTGCTCAGCCTGAATTGGAGCGGGGACTTGAACCTGGTTCCCCTACATTGCTGGTAAATGCCCCAATGACTAGGCTACAGAGTCAGTCTCTCTCTGGCCCAGTGAACATTTAATTAGTTCTCTCTCATGTTTTCATTTCAAATTTCAAAACCTCAAATTTCTTTTGCGGAATGGAACTCTTGCTTTCTAGCCAGCACTATAAATAATAATGATGATGTTTTACCTTCACATTTTAGCGTAGGGTGTGTTGCTGGTACAAAACTGGTACAGAGAAGCAAGGAAAGGAAACACAGAAAAGAAAGGATTAAAAAAGAAAGACGTGAAATGGCAATAAGGTTTACATGGGTACAGCAACAACATTTCACCTTGTAAGAGTCATATATGCAGCCTGATGCCCACTGGACTTTATGAAATATGATCTTATTGGGTGGGGGGGATATTTGCACTTTGCAAAACTCCAAAGAAATCCTACTCTTCTAAGTTGTGAATGCACTTCCTACTGGAAAACACACCCCACAGAGATCTTGTGCCTTTGGAGGCATGCCAAACGTGCAGTGCATGCAAAACCAATCTCCCGACATCATGCAAGGTCCACACAGCTGCTAGGATGCTGAAATGTACTTGATCATTAATCCTATCCCACCCACCCCAAAAAATCAACGACTTGGACCTCTGCCACTAACACCTGATATAGATAGCTCAGGGTCTGAAAAAAAATGTGTCAGATCGATGTACACACACGTGTGGTGAAGGAGTATTGGTTAGTGTGGTAGACCTTTGAAAAACCCAGGCAGTCAGCATTTAACTGACATACAACCTCAAGCAGCCAAACTAAGTTTGTTATTCTAGGGATGGAATTGAGACTTCACAATAAAAATTACTCATGTAACTATTCATGGAAAGGTAAAATTAGATAGGTAATTAATATCACTTATGAAAGTCAAAATTAGAAAAGTAATTAATACTTTGCTCAAGGTTAGTTAGGAGATAGACTACAGAACTGTAAACAAGACAATCACTCTACAGTCAAGTACTTGTTAGTTTTGTCATAAATACATTTCACTCCAAACAAGAGAGCAGTTGAAAATATGATGCCTACATTCTAGTAAATCTTTAGTGAAGCCTGGTTTGTTAAAGATGAGACAACGTATGCAGAATTGCAGTTAGTGAAGTCATACTAGCAGCGAGATCTATGGTGTAGGCTCTCCGCATGGTTTTCTTTGCCAATATGTGCATTAAAATCTTAGGCTTGAATTACATTATACATTATAGGATTACTGAATCTTGGGACACAGTTATAAAACTCATCTATACTGTCTTCATAAGCATCATCATTAGGTGAGTAGTCAACAACAATATAAAGTACTCAATTTCATTTAAACTGGGTTACTTATCTTGAGCTGATCTTAATCAACCCCTCATATTATTCTTGCACAGGAACGTGTGGTGAGAAAACCAGCTACAGTATGCACTTTTCCTTTATCATTGCTAAAATCTTTGCCATCCTGTGAGCAGTAGTACAAGATAGGGTTCAAGAGTCAACTAGTAGATAGTCTTGAACTACCAAACATAGAGAACTATGTTCTTGTTTTAGTTAGAGAAGCGTCATGACCTGCTTGTATATACAATGTATGTTATACCACTTTGGGGATAATACGAGTATTTTTTTTTATGTAAGCAGAATTATCTGACGGGGAGAGGGCGATATTTCTATTCATCTGCATTGTGGAAGAAGAATCAAATAAGTGAGTTAAAAATATCAGTTAAGTTCATCAACTTCTCAACACACCTGCTGTTCTCCATTTCAGTTCAAACACTTCCAGGGCAGAAAGTTAAATCATTATTAGAGAAGAGAAAACAGAATGATGAAGACATTAGTCTGCCTGTTTCTAATACACCCGTGCCGATTTACTGTCAGTCAGTGACTATGGATTTTTAAAAAGCAGTTAACACGAAAGAAATGTTAAGAACAATTATCTCATGTCCAGTTGGAACATTAGCCCTTTAGACAGAAGGGCTCATTCCTTTCAGTCTGCCAACATTTTAGTAAATGACACTGGCCCTTTAACAGATGGGATACATACTTCTTAGCTTGCCAGTATCCTAATAAAAGACACTGGCTTCTTTAAAATGAAGGACACATACCTCTCAAATTGCCAGCATCCAAACTGGGAATCAGCAGTTTAAAATAAAGGTGGCACTCAACTGCCTGGCAAAACCAGGGACATGCTACAGAAATTTTAAAGCAAATGGTATAAATCCTACCCTGAAATTATTTAATTTAGATAAACTACCTATTAAAACATTGGGTAAATATATTCAATATCAGTACTGCAGTAACTGGATAGCTCACCATCTCCTGAAATGAGTGGAATAAATATTATTAGTGACCTTTGGGATATTTTCTCCCAGCAAATCCCATTAGTCACCAGGTCACATGACTAAAATACATTGTGCAATAGTCTCCCAACTGGGTAACAGTGCATGAAGGGAGGCTAGATGTCTCAAATGGCTTGTCACCAGCAACACAAAGGTAGTGCTGTCCCCTTAACTCTTGTGTGTGTGACATCCCTGCAAAGAGAGAGAAGGCAGCTGCCCGGGTACATTGAGAAAGCAGCGATGCCCATTTTCTCCCCATCTCCCAACGAGCAGAATATTCTAATGAGGGTAGGAGGGCCCTGCAGTGTGCCTCCCTCCCCAGGTAACACACATTACCACAGCGTGGGACGTCTCATATGAAAAGCACGTGCCACTATTGCTTGAGCTAAGAGACTGCGTCCCCTGGATGGCAACTGTAGCAGTCTCATTAACCTCTTAAGTGCACCTAGGGTGACCAGATGTCCCGATTTTATAGGGACAGTCCCAATTTTTGGGTCTTTTTTCTTATATAGGCTCCTATTGCTCCCCACCCCCTGTTCCGATTTTTCACATTTGCTGTCTGGTCACCCTACGTGCACCACCTACTGGAGGGGAACAAAGACTCACCTTGTGGGAATGTGGTTGCACCCAGAAGGCTAGTCTTTATTGGGGAGCAGGAGAGAAGCGTTTGCTCACCTTCGGGGCAGCACTGCAAGGATTACCTATTTTTCCAGGCTTTTTCAAGAGTGGGAACTCAGGAGGGTGGGAGTCAGGAGAAGTAAAAGCTATTAGTTCTATTGGGCTGGAAAAGCAGAGAGGTTGTTGAGATTATGGATGGGACAGATACAGTCAAACCCCGCAATAAGGCGTCCCGCCATAACGCGAAATCGCATATAACGTGACCACAATTTGGCCCCCCTTTAAGACACACAGTAATACAGTACTGTATGTACTGTACCAGTGGTCCGCAACGCCATGATGGCTGCCGGGACATTGATGTGCCCCCGCCTAGTGCCAGGCAGGGGAAGAAGCTGCGGCCCCGTGCCTGCCGGGGACAGAGAGCTCCAGGGCTGCGGGCGCCGGTGCTCTCGGTCCCGGACAGGTGAGGGGGCCGCGGCTCCTCTCCAGCTTCAAGAGAAGCCTCGGCCCCGCGCCTGCCGGGGATAGAGAAGAACAGGGCTGCCGGCGCCGGTGCTCTCTGTCCCCGGCAGGTGCGGGGCCGCAGCTTCTCTCCCCTGCTGGGCACTAGGCACTAGGGGCACTAGGCGGCGCACATCAATGCACCACCTTGGGGACCACTGACGGGCTTGAAACCCTGCTATACCGCGACCCCGCATTTAGCGCGATGTAATTTTTTGGACCCCAAGCATCGCGGTATAGCGGGGTTTCACTGTATATTTTATGAGAGAGGAAAAAAAAAAAACAGAAGTAAAATAAAACCTCCTTGGTTTACAATGGTTCTTCAGTCTCAGGACCTGTCCTAACCTTTGGGCACTACTTTATTCCCATTGTCCTTAGGCATATTCAGCATTTGTGTACTTTATATTATTACAACATGAATCTAGAGATTAATTTCTTCTATAACCTTGAGTGAACACAGCACAAAAAAGGAGGAAACAACATAAAGATGAATATACCAAAGCTGCACTTAAAGCAGAAAACCTATTGATTGGCACCTTAGTCAGTCAAAGTCAGAAGAGGCCTGGAGTGCTGGAAACCACTATGGGGGCTATCAGAAGAAAGGGAACCTGGAGGCCCATAAGAAGCTGCTCCTACTGCCTTATGGAGGAGAGGGGGAGCCCAGTGCACAGAGCTCCAGAAGTAGCAGGTCGTAGCATTGGGAGGGAAGGGAGGAGAAATGAGGCTAGGCCTCAGGAGAAGGTCCCCTTACTGGCATTGGGTACTGTGGGCCCTGAAGAGGAGCTGCTGCACCAGGCTGGGCAGAGAATGCATTAAGCACTATCAGAGAAGTAGAGGAAGCAGAACAGATGTTGTTATGCAGTAGTCCAGCATGGCAGAAGCCTCAGGAAGGGAAAGCCAGAAGTCTGGCCTAACAACGTTGCACTGCAGAGACCGACTGGCAGAGGGCTGGGATGGCATATCACTGGCCTAGGCCTGGAACAACTGCCCTGGTTTTCCCTCCTACATAGGAGGTCTTTGCCGTCTGTTCTTCTAATCAACACAGATGTTTACATGATTTACTCACCTTTCACGCTCATCTTTCATCTTTTCTAGTTCTTCTTCTCTCAGTGTGCTGTGTTTTGGATTTCCCTTCTGGTCAGCTTTCCCACCTTTATCCTCTTTCTTCTTTCCAAATCTGATTAAGACATTAGGGAAGGGTCAGGAGAAGAGGAGAGAATTAGTAGAGGAAAAATGCAATATTTACTGAGTAGACTACAAAGCTGGAGATTTACACAACGATAACGTAGTGAGCGATTGCCTAGAGTAAGGGACCTATCGCAATAATAAAATTAATTACCAATAATTCTGACTATAGACCATTTACACAGTATTTGATCATGAATGTATTTGAACCTTGCGGGGTGGTCATTTCTCGAACGCACTCAAGACCTGAAACAAAAGCAGCTGCTATGCTAAGCTATTATTAGCATACATTTCAAAGTAGCTGAAGTTTCTTCTTACCAGAGAATAGGCTCTCTGAAAGCGATCTTCAGAGCAATCATATGTGCCAACATACAGAGTTGACCACATGTTCTACTCCTATTGGTAAAAATTGTCACTCGTTCGCATATGACTTTAATTTAAAGGTACAGGGTTGATTTTTGTTTAAAATCACAGGAAGGTGCAATCAGGATCAAAAATAAATCTTGCCCTATTGCAAGATGAGAGAGAGCGAGCGACTTCACAAAAGTCCCCTCTTAAATGCTTTACTTTCTATCTAATAATATACTATTATTTAATATTGATATTATGAGAGTGCTCCAGAGATCCCAGTCACTCCTGGGGTTCCATTGTATTAGGCATTGTACGAAGATATGCAAAACTATATTCCTTTCTTCACAGAGCTTGCAAGAGGTTATTAAGTGGCAGAGCTATATTTCATTTCTCATTGAGTTAGATCTTGAGGTTGGACACACACGGCATTATGGGCTAACCCTCCCATCCCCCCAAATTTGAATTCCTGAATTTCATATGTTACAAATGATCAGTCATTTTTATCATATTGCAACCTTCCAAGTGCCTTTACATGCAAATTAAGGCTAACAATTTACAAAAAATATTTCTTCATGGAGCATGCAGTATTTTAACTTCATTACTACGCCTCACAACTTTTTGAATAGTTCTATGGAAGTCAGTAACATTTCCTCGGTGATCTTTCCTTTATCCTTTTTTATTTTTCATTTCAGTCCAAACTGCCTTCAGTACGATAGCTGAACTACACTACATAGACTTACGTTGGAGAACGCAGACCTCCTTTGACCAAAGCGGAATTACTGTGACTGTTCAGTCAGACTACGTCTACCTGTGGAGCTAGAGGTGTGAGGCCCAGCTCAAGCAGACATGCTCACATAAAAATAGTAGTGTAACCATGGTATCATAGGCAGTGGGGAGTGGCGGTACACGTGCGGTCCCAGCGGCTGTCCCCTGCCCAGGCTCCGCTCCTGGCCCCATGCCCACTCCCAGCTCTGGCCATAGCTTCCGCCCCCTTACACCTCTACAGGTCCCTCCTCACAGAGACACAGCCCTGCTCCCAGCCTCAGCTTGGGGGAGGAGGGGCATGGACAGAGGTCAGGGGGCTGGCTGTCAGCACCCCCACTACATGTTTGTGGGTGAGTGAGAGAAAGAGACATGGTGAGGGTGGAGGAGGAGGGGGAAGCAGCAGAGGTGCCAGGCAAGAGGACTTGACCCTCCCTTGTAAAGGTACGGAAGAGCTCCAGGGTGGCTCTTTGCAATAGAATGAGGAAGGAGACTGGGTATATTGGCGGTATGATGGATGTGTCTGTACATACCTCATTTTACTCTTCCCCACGTCTCTGCAGTAGCAGCCACACCCCAAGTCCTATTTAAAGCAGTAACGGCCTGCTGCTCCAGAAAATACATGCCACTTTTTTAGGGATCCCTGTTCCAAACACATACCTGACCCACAAGCCACACTTGGTTCTCCTTCTATAGTCCCATCTCACTACGGTGCTATCAGAATCATTACATTTCATAACTGTGCTCTTTCTGAGCAGAAAGTCTACACTCTGGCTCCATTATCAGCTTCTGGGTTCCTGTGGTCTCCAGAGACTCTGGAGCCGCATACATGTGAAGGGAAGTTTTCCACAATCTGAGGGGGGAACATTGCAGCTAGGAAGAGACGGGTAAGGGCAGGCATGTGGGTGTGTATACCTATATGCGAGAGAGTGATTGAGAACATGCGTGTGTGAGAGAATACTGAGCAAGAAAGATGGACACAGAGACTGGTGAAAAGACACAGGCATAAAAGAAAAGCTACATGGGACCTTGCAGATGTTATTTCATATAGGAAGGGAGGGAAAAAACAAACCAAACCAAACCCACCTACACACCTTAGTCCAACACCTGCAGGATGGATGGGAAAATAATCTGTTTTCCGGCACCTGCATATTCACTGAAGATCTCTCATGGCAGTATCCTCACGAGAGAATGTATTAGCTCTTGAGTCCTGGCCCTGATCTGACTCTGGCAATTTGTTTATATTCTTCCTGCCTACAGTTCCCCCACAGTATCAGTTAGGGCTTTGTGGAGTCTAGTATTTGTTTTGAGTATTTATAGACATTGAAAACATTATTCTTGGGCATTTTGTGTTGCTGTAGGGAGGTAAAGTTAGATATGTAGCATACCAAAAAAAAAAGATTGAACCCCTCTGACTTTCAAGTCTGGGTATTATTTGTTGCTTACAAAAGGAAATATTTTTTTAATAAAATGATAATTTTGCTTGTAATAACTGCCAGTTTGACATCTCTTTGCACAAACACTGCTGTCTGCTAGTATAGCGGCTGTTGCCACAAATTGGTAAGGTCAAATATAATTATAAACTAGCAATGGTGGGTTGGTCTTGATGAAAACAAGTTTTTCTGCTATTTTTGACTTCACCCTAGAGCTGTGTGGGCTTACAATATTTACCTTCCATACTAAATATGCAATATGTTGCCTAAGGCTGGGGAAATGTTCTGATTTTGGCCTCTTCCGTTCATTACTAAACTCTTAAAAATCTATTCCTTATTATTATTATTATTATTATTATTATTGTTAATTATGATGATGATGTTTTGCAGAACAGCAAAAATCCAGCATGGACATTAAGGGGGAGAGAGAGAGAGAGAGAGAGAGAGGGTGTATATATAAATTGCAAAAATTCAACACCAATTTAAAAAACCATATGTACTGCATAAAACCACAAAATATCCAGCATCTTCTCTGACTGCATGTATACATCATTCCCTGAAAGTTATGGTATTTGCAAAGGTCTGTGTTCTCTGATGTGTTCTAAATTACCACAGACATATGCTGATGAAATTAACTTCTACTTATTGTAATTTTGCATAATTTTGTTATTTCTCTAACGTTTGGGGGACAAAATTCTTTTCTTACTAACCTCACATTGGGCCTGATTCTAAACTCCCACTGAGTTTAATGTATGGGAACAAGGCTGTTGTAACAACTGTGTTATGGGTATTAATCAAGTTAAGATGAAAATTTTGTGAAAAGTGAATGGCTTTTGGCCTCGAGGCTTACAAAATCTACAGACAACAAATAACTGGATTACAGTAAAACCTGCTTTTTATATTAAAATGATTGATATAAGACCGAAACCATTAGTGAATAAATTTATTGCACACCAATCTTTAAAAGTTCTTTCCACTACACTGTATGTAGCAAAATTCTCTTAAGGTACTATCTGACGAGTTGTTACTTATTTAAAAACTTACATAGCAAAGGGAGGAATATAATTAGAAGACCTGAAAAATGAATAGATTGTATACATCTGCTTAGATTGTTTTGTGTGGAATGAAACCACTTAAAATAATAATAGAGGGGAAAAAACATGTAGCAAAGTTATGCATTTATGTGTCCTACGCAATGTAGTGATTACCTGGTGTAATGCCTGTGAAGGAAGTTGTAGACGTAGAATCATTAGTATGCTTTTCACTATACAAGGGCAATATTCCAAATGCTCTGAGCACACTACGCCTGCATGCAGAAGTAGCGAGGGATTTTCTTTACGTGATCTGCCCTCAGAAAGATGAAAATGAGTGAGTCATCCTCATGTGAAAGCCCATGTACTATTCTTGCAAACGTGTTGTACTACTCAGATGGATTTCCCTTTGCTAGCATTAGCTTTACCCATTGAAAGAAATCACCAACGTCCTGAGAATAATTAAGGTATTTTCCATTAGAAACACTGAGTGAATCAACTCTTTGAATACCAAATGTGTGATTTCTTACTGGAATATTTATGACTATATTATTGGTTCTGGTATATAAAGAGGGAATGTTTATATTTCTACAGTGAATGTTAAAAGATTGTGAAAAAACGCGACTGGACTGTTCATTCTGTCAATGTCTTCATCCCTTTTTAAATTTCAAGATTTCAAGGACAAAAGCAAACCTCCTGTTCTATGGTCCTTCCCTGTTGTTCCTGGGGAAAATGTCTTAAATGCAAGACCTAAAACTGTGGTCATGGCAACATTTCATTTCTGTGTTGAACAGTGAATTTCCAGATCTCAAATGTGTTGATATTTGCTTCAAGGATTAAAAAGCAGGGAGGTCTATAAAGTCCCCATACTTCTAAGCAGGAGAAACATCTGCTGGGTACAGTCCCAAGCAGCTTGCTAGCTAAATTCAGCAATTGGGAATTCTTTAGTTAATTAGGTTCCCCCTATCGGTAGGTGTCACTGCAGCTAATAAAGAATGGAATTACAAACATCTGTGGTGAAAGAAAAATAATTCAACTGGTCCAAGACATGAAAAAACCAAACACACACATATCCCAACAATGCCATGGCATCTCCAGAAATGATTTGGAAAAAAACCCTAGAGTGGTTTGTAAAGTGTATATAACAGAAACACCCATTTCACAGCAAATGAACAAAAAACCCATGCTGAGATTATTAAAGCAGCTCCACTATGAAAGACTAGAAATATAAAAATAACCCTCAAAATTAAATCTGAATGCAAGTAAGATGGGTGAGCAAGAAAGATAAAGATACTAATAAGGTATGATTTTCAGGTCCACACAGGGACTATAAAAAGCTTATTAACTGCTGCTACTGCCGTGTGTTTTAAGTTATTTTATCACTCAGCTTTACAGCAGAAGAAATACTCTCTAGAAGCAATGCTGTGCTTTGATTAATTAGTTTCATACATACACTTTTACAGGGTATTAGACATTGCTGTAAAGATCTTTAGTGAGTCAGATTAACTGCTTGTGATTACTGCTCCAGACTCATTTTATGCTTATATTTATTTTAACAGCAATGTTAATTAAATATTTGTTTTATATTTTTAGTGTTTTTCTAACTACCTAAAAGGGTTGTTATTAAATGTTTACTTATTGGACAGAAGCTAAGCAAGCCGTATAATATTA
This sequence comes from Chrysemys picta bellii, assembly GCF_011386835.1. Classification (NCBI taxonomy): domain Eukaryota; kingdom Metazoa; phylum Chordata; order Testudines; family Emydidae; genus Chrysemys; species Chrysemys picta. The sequence goes on along the minus strand of NC_088801.1, from coordinate 61,228,778 downwards.
TTGGAAGAAAAGATTTTACTGACGTTACCATACTACAGAGACTATACAGCAGGTCTCAGTAGAAGTAGCCCACGATTGGAGAACAAGTGCACTCAACACAAATATAAAGCACAAGTCAGTCAGAGTTTAAAATAAAGCACTATAGAAAATAATTGCCTCTGCTCGGCAAAGGCAGGTACCCGCCTTCCTTTTCTTTCATGCCTGGCACCACCCTTTCCACAAACTATGAGGGAGCAATAGGATCTGTAAGCAGATTTGGTTTCTTTTGCCAGCAGGGTGTGGGTTACATAGACATCTTGGGATTCTCAAATCCACTCAACCTGCTATGGATCACTTCAAAAGCTGCACTGAGCACAGAATTATTTGCAGATGGAAGTAGTTCTAAGCAGTAAACACAATCGAACTCTGCATTCATAGGGCTGCTGAGACAATCTGAGGAAAGAGAAAACTGATCTGGCCACAGGCTAATGAATTTAGTTATGTGCAGTCCAGGTCAATTTATTAGATTTTCTGTAACTATAAATCTGATGTGAATTTTTTAAATTAAGCTCTAAATTCAGCTACATTTTGGTAAATCAAAGTATGCTCATGCTAACCATCTTCAAACCCATTTTGGAGAGAGTTCAATTGCAGCAATAAAACAATGGGGTTTAGCTGATTCCAGGCAACAGGAAAAGGAAAGGTTAAGCAGAAAAAGTTGATATTCAGATTTCTCTCTTTATTAAGGATGAAGCAGTCTCATTAAAGAAGCCTACATTAATAACACTAATATTGGTTGCTGCTGGTTTTTTATGCCATTTTGAGAGAAACAAGGACATATTTTTTATTATATTCAACTGTTGGGAACAAGACTAAAATGACCGAGCTTTCAGATTCAGTCTAATGGGAGTAAAACGTATCTTTTTAACAACTCTGATTAAAAACAAAAAAACAAAAAAAACCCCACCCTCTACTTCTTTGATGCTCAAATTAGCATCTTTCCTCCAGCATGCTGAATTAATTAGTAGAGTGACAAAGGAATTAGTCCTGATAGGATCAAAGCTGAAACCATATTTACTGGAATTTAAAATTAAGAACACAGAGCATTAACCCTCCATATTCCATGTAACTTTCTACATCCCATACTATCCGCCTTCTGAATTCCCTGACAAAATAAACCAATAGTGCAATATTTTTCTACTCAAGTTCTTCTAGAAAGAAAAAGACTCTTGACTCAAAAGTTGCCACAGCAGAGAACTTTTCCATTGGAACATGCAAATCTTGAAGTGTTTATTTTTACATTCAGCTGATTACGTAAATTCAGAGGCATCAATAGAATGAAGCAAACAGAGTCCAATAGCATTTATATAAATGCTTGGCTCCCAAAATTGTTACTACCTTTAAGGGTCAGTCCAGAAACTCCTAGTATCACATCTTCTGAAGAGTTTCTTTGCTGTAGTACTTGACAAATAAATATCTATATTAAATGCAGAGGACCAAATTCAGAAGCTAAATGTCAAATGCAAGACCTACATTACACAGTGAAGCTTAATACTGTAGCGTCCATGTGAAAAGCAATAAAAAATGGTCATCTAGGATTAAATGTCTCCTGATTTTGGTGTTTTGGACAGAATACAAGCTCCAATATCAGATAAACAAATACACCCCATCTAGTCTTCTGCGAGTCAGCTCTTTTCCATAGATATTGCAGACTAAAGCTGGTCTAGACAGGTCCCCTACAATTTTCTCTCTAGAATCGTCATTATCCTTACGTCTATATGGCTCAAATCCCTCCTTTTAAATGCTGAATTTGTCCTCAACTTCAATAGCAGTGAGCACTGCACCACGTTGTGTGAATTGGCTGGTAGGAAATGCTTATCTAGTAGGGCAGCTCTATCCCCCATCACCAAAAGCCGAGCAGCACCTCTGCAATACAGTAGTTCCACCAGAGCCAGAAAGGAAGAGACATCTGAAAGCACTCCACTCTCCTACTCAGGTCTTCTGTGTTAGAAGAGGCCATCTGCAAAAGCACTGTGCCAATCTATTGAATCAGTTGCATGGAATAACTCTCATTAGCTTCTCGAGCTATGTAAATACTAGGGATAAAGGGTGGTTATTAAGGATAACAACAGTTTAAGATATTTATTTTTGGAGCAAGTGATAAAGTATTCACATTGTACGGAATGGGAGGGGGGAGCGGGAATTGTGCCTTTACTAAGTGGTGTTTTCCTGTGATATTAACTAGGAAATCTGTGACATCGAATGGTGCCCTTGCTTCTATTTCCATGTTCACACAAGCTAGTGCTCAGATCTCCTAATTAACATTTTCTTTCTATCTTGCAAGGGGCACCCATTCCAAGCAGTGTATACGCCCACATCAAGCATATCAACCCTACAGTACTGTGGCATAGCTATGATTTACAACTTGACCAGAGGAATCAGAAATTGATTTATAGTCTGTCCAATCCACCAAGTTCTATTTGCTTGTCCACTAGACTGTGTAACTACCATACTCCCATATATTCTTATATTTTCTTCCTTTCCCATATCAGTGGCTGATTTTTCCCCCTTTGTTCAATACCACAGGCAAGTAATTACATCTAAAGTGAAAGCAAATACTGTTCTAGATATTAGCCTATATGGAGTTTGCAAATGTAATCCCTGTGGTAGCCCAGAAATTTTCAAAGGCAGCTACATCCCATAGTCAAAAATGACCGACTTTCCACTGATTTTCAATAAATCTTTGGCTCTTAAATGCCTAAAAGTCATTTTTTGAAAAGGGATTTAGGCTCCTTGGTCACTTATGTTACTTTGAAAATGTTCCTTATTGTTTTGGTGTTAAATTTAAGTGTCAACTCCTAAAATGCATCATATAATGAATCTGAAATCTGTGGTCAGAAAAACGTACCAGCTGTGATACCTAGTACATTTTAACAAGACTGTGGGCATGTGCGTGGGGGTAGGCAGAGTCAGAATAGATACCGCTGACAACTAGGTTGCATATCAGGCATCACTAAAGCCCCCTACTTATTCCCATCACAAAGCCCATAGCAAGAGCTTCTTGAAAGATTTCAGTGCCAGGCCACTACAAAGCTGGGCAGATTTCACAGAAAGCCCTCCCTAATATTTTGGCACTCTAGGGGCTGCTTACCTTGCTGATGCCTAATATTGGGTCAGTGGCTGAGTTACAAAGTGAGTTAATACGCTGTTGTGTTTATTCCCCCCCCACCCCTTTTTGGGCACCTAGGGTAAATCTGGATTAAGTCACAAACAGGAATGAGGTTGGAGGTCTTAAGTCTAGATCTCACTGAACAATTACTTAGGCCTGGTCTACACTAGAAGGTTATGTTGCATTTAGCAGCGTTAATTCGAATTAACCCTGCACCCGTCCACACAATTAAGCTATTTATTTCGACATAGAGGTCTCTTTAAATCGATTTCTGTACTCCTCCCCGACGAGGGGAGTAGCGCTAAATTCGACATGGCCATGTCGAATTAGGGTTAGTGTGGACGGAATTCGACGCTAATAGCTCCGGGAGCTATCCCACAGTGCACCACTCTGTTGACGCTCTGGACAGCAGTCCGAGCTCAGATGCTCTGACCAGCCACACAGGAAAAGCCCCAGGAAAATCTGAATTCCTTTTCCTGTCTGGCCAGTTTGAATCTCATTTCCTGTTTGGACATCGTGGCGAGCTCAGCAGCACTGGCAACGATGCAGAGCTCTCCAGCAGAGGTGACCATGCAATCGCTGAATAGAAAGAGGGCCCCAGCATGGACTGATCGGGAAGTCTTGGATCTGATCGCTGTGTGGGGCAATGAGTCCGTGCTTTCGGAGCTGCAATCGAAAAGACGGAATGCGAAGATCTACGAGAAGATCTCAAAAGCCATGACGGAGAGAGGATACAGCCGGGATGCAACGTAGTGAAAATCAAGGAGCTGAGACAAGCGTACCAGAAGACCAAAGAGTCAAACGGACGCTCCGGATCCCAGCCCCAGACATGCCATTTCTATGAGGCACTGCATTCCATTCTAGGTGCGGCCGCCACCACTACCCCACCACTGTCCATGGACTCTGATGATAGGGTATTATCGACGGCCACTTCCTCGGAGCTGTTCGCGGACGGGGAAGATGAGGAAGGGGATGAGGAGGACGAGGCAGTCGACAGCGCTTTCAACGCTGATTTCCCTGACAGCCAGGATCTCTTCATCACCCTCACGGAGATCCCCTACCAACCATCTCAAGGCGGTAACCCGGACCGTGAATCAGGGGAAACATCAGTAGGTAAGTGTTTTAAACATTTATTTTGAATAGAATAGGCATGGTATGTTAGCAATGGGTTTTTAATGATTAGTTTGCCCTAGGCGCTTAACTTTTTAGTCCTTGCCAGTGCAGCTACTGGAAAAGTCTGTTAACATGTCCGGGGATAGAGTAGAAATCCTCCAGGGACATCTCCACGAAGCTCTCCTGGATGTAATGTGAAAGCCCTTGCATCAGTTTTCCTGGGGAGAGCGGCCTTATTGACTCCTCCATGGTAGGAAACTTTTCCGTGCCAGGCTAGCAGCAGGTACTCCGGTATCATTGCCTGGCAAAGCATGGCAGCATACGGCCCTGGTGTTTGCTGGCATTCACGCAGCATGCGGTCTTTCTCTGCCTCTGTAATTCTCATCAGAGTGATATCACTCATGGTGACCTGCTTTGAATTAGGGGAATTTTAGTATGGGGACTGATTGCCTGTTCCTTTAAATAACTGTAACCGGCGGTTTACAGCCACGCGGTGGGGGCGGGGAGGCGAACTGTTCTTGCTGAGTGGTTCGCCGGCAGCGTGCAGGGATCTTTCCCGAGCCCAGCCACGTGGTGGGGGCGGGGAGGCGAACCATTCCTGCTAAGCGGTTTGCCGGCAGCATGCAGGGATCTTTCCTGGGGACAGCCGCGACAGGGGTATGACAGGGGCAGAGTTCATGCCGGCCGGATCGCCGGCAGCAGGAACTAGCCAACGCTAGGAGCATTGCTTGGAATGTGAAAGAAGGGCACTGCTGTAAATTAAGCTTTAAGCAGCCAAAAGTTTACGGCTTACCATGGCCGCCTGCTAGCAGAATTCCGGTGTCCGGCCCCGCTTGTGTGATCTGTACAGCAAGACCCCAGGCACTCAAGGCGAAGACAGAAAATTCAACCTTGTACTGAGTGCACATGTGATAGGTACTGTGCATGGTCTTGTTCACAGAGAAAGACTATATTCATTGTTTGCAAAAATGTATCTTTTTGAGGAATTCACTCCCTTTTTCCCATCCCACAGCTGAAAGCGTCTCCTGAGCTACCCCGGCATCCCTCTCCCAGAGGCTGGCGCAGATCAGGTGGCGAAAGAAGAGGACATGGGACGAGATGTTCTCAGCACTTATGGTCTGTTCCCGAGCCAAGGCGGCACAGCAGACCCAGTGGGGGGGAGAACATGTCGCAATACCAGCGATCACACAGCGAAAGGGAGGACAGGTGGCGGCAGGAAGACCAGCAGGCAACTCAAACGCTGCTTGGACTAATGAGGGAGCAAACGGACACACTCCGGAGCCTTGTAGATGTTCTGCAGGACCGGAGGCAGGAGGACAGAGCCCCCCTGCATTCTCTCTCTAACTGCCCTCCCCCGCCACAAAGTCCCATCCCCCCCTCACCCAAAGTCCCAAGAAGGAGGGACAACAGGGGCCGTGAAAACAGTCACTCCACCCCTGCAGACTGCTCAAATTGTAGAAGGCTCTCATTCCCAAAGATTTGATACGTCCTTTCCTTCCCTCCAAATGCACCTCACCCAAGCCCCCGTCCCAGTTTCATCCCCTGTGTAGTTCTTAATAAAAAATATGTTTCTGTTAATTACTGTTTCCCTCGTGTTCTTTTAGAGGACAGTGTGTTTGAAGGGGTAATTGGAGAGCACAGTCACCTTTACTAGGGTACAGACATGGGGGCAGGTTCAGCAGCAGGTCACACACACACTGCAGTCACTAGGCACATTGGTCAGTCTGGGAGGCGGTTTTCATGTTCTGTGTGGGGGGGCTATGTGAGTTTGTGGCAGGGGAGGGCGATTACAGATCTTATGCAGCAGTCCTTAGCCTGGATGACAGAGCCACGCAGCAGGGGATCTGTAACCGCCCTCCCCCGCCACAAAGTCACATAGCCCCCACACACAGAGTCCCGAAAAGGAGGGGTGGCAGGCCAGTCCACCACTGTGGACTGCTCTAGGAGCAGGAGCCTGTCATTCCTCGAGTTCAGAAGCGTCCTTTCCATCACTACACCCGCTCCCCACCACAGTCTGCATCCCAGTTTCAACACTTTACCGCAAAATCCTTAATAAAGAAAACGGTGTTAATGAACAAAGTTTCATTTATTTTATTTTTAAAGGTGTGTTGGATGGGGGGGAAGGTGATTGGTAACTGGAGAGGATAGTCAACATTAATTGGGTAAAGAAACGGGGGCAGGTTCAGCTTCTCTGTAAACAAACGTAATAGTCCCAGGTTATCCTGCTCACTCTGGAACCTAGCTTTCAAAGCTTCCAGGATGCACAGCGCGTCCCGCTGGGCTCTTCTAATCGTCCGGGTGTCTGGTTGGGCGTAATCAGCAGCCAGGCGATTTGCCTCAACCTCCCACCCAGTCATAAACGTCTCCCCCTTGCTCTCACAGAGATTGTGGAGCACACAGCAAGCTGCAATAACAATGGGGATATTGGTTTCGCTGAGATCAGAGCGAGTCAGTAAGCTTCTCCATCTCCCCTTCAGACGTCCAAAAGCACACTCCACCACCATTCTGCACTTGTTCAGCCGGTAGTTGAAGAGTTCTTTTTCACTGTCCAGGGCACCTGTATAGGGCTTCATGAGCCAGGGCATTAGCGGGTAGGCTGGGTCCCCGAGGATGACTATAGGCATCTCCACATCCCCAACAGTTATTTTGTGGTCCGGGAAGTAAATACCTTCCTGCAGCCGTCTAAACAGATCAGAGTTCCTGAAAACGTGAGCATCATGAACCTTGCCCGGCCATCCGACGTTGATGTTGGTAAAACGTCCCCTATGGTCCACCAGTGCTTGCAGCACCATTGAAAAGTAGCCCTTTCAGTTAATGTACTGGCTGGCCTGGTGGTCCGGTCCCAGGATAGGGATGTGAGTTCCATCTATAGCCCCACCGCAGTTTGGGAATCCCATTGCAGCGAAGCCATCTATGATCACCTGCACGGGTCACCGTTTCCCAGAGTCACTACCTTTGAGAGCAGTAGCTCAACGATTGCGTTGGCTACTTGCATCACAGCAACCCCCACGGTAGATTTGCCCACTCCAAATTGATTGGCGACTGACCAGTAGCTGTCTGGCTATGGCCACTCGCTTCTGGACAGTCAGGGCTGCTCGCATCCGGGTGTCCTTGCACTTCAGGGCAGGGGACAGCAACTCACAAAGTTCCAGGAAAGTTCCCTTACACATCCGAAAGTTTCGCAGTCACTGTGATTCATCCCAGACCTGCAGCACTATGCGGTCCCACCAGGCCGTGCTTGTTTCCCGGGCCCAGAATCGCCGTTCCAGAGCATCAACATGACCCATTGCCACCATGATGTCCACGGTGCGGGGTCCTGTGCTTTGTGAGACGTCTGTGCCCCTCTCAGACTTAATGTCCTCACCGCGCTGCCGTAGCCTCCTCACCCGATTTCTCAGCATCTGCCTCTGAAAAAGGTGCATGATAAGGCGTGAGGTGTTGACAACGGCCATAACTGCAGCGATGATCGCAGCGGGCTCCATGCTCGCGGTGCTGTGGCGTCCGTGCTGTCAATCACCAGAAAAGTGCGGGAACTGATTGTCCACTGGCGCTTTCACGGAGGGAGGGCGGGAATGAGGGTTGAATGACGACTGTTACCCAAAACCACCGTCGACACATTTTTTTGCCCCAGCAGGCATTGGGGGCTCGACCCAGAATTCCAATGGGCAACGGGGACTGCGGGAACTGTGGGATAGCTACCCACAGTGCACCGCTTCCAATGTCGACGCTTGCCCCGTTAGTGTGGACTCACAAAGTCGAATTACTGTCCTTAGTGTGGATACACACGTTCGACTTTGTAATATCGGTTCCACAAATTCGCTTTAAGTAAAATCGAACTACTCTCGTAGTGTAGACATACCCTTATACATCAACGTTAACATAATCTGACACATTTAAACGCCACTGGCGACCTCTGCTCAGAACACTCAGAGATGGAATCACAAACTTCTTGTGGGTCAAGACTGAAACATGCTAGCAGAGTAAGGAGAATAAGGCTTGCAAAGCATCTGCTCATATCTACTTGGCCTCATTCAATGGTGTCATTCCCTTATTTTTATGTGCACTAACATCTATCCCCCATAACAACTGTATTTATTTCTACTAAAATATTTATAACTAATTTTGTAGTAAAGTAATAGAACTTGAATTCATTTATTCTTAGTCAGTGGGATAGTCCAGTAAGTGATGCTCCCTCTCCTGCTTCCCGCTGGCATTCTGCCAGTCTTCCCCCCGTGGCTGGAGCTGAGGCTGGGGATAGGGCCGGCCTGTGCCCAGGGACTATAGGTGGCTGGAACTGGTGCTTGCTAGGGTGACCAGCTGTCCGGTTTTTGACTGGAACATCCATTTGAAAAGGACCCTGGTGGCTCCGGTCAGCACTGCCGACCGGGCTGTTAAAAGTCCAGTTGGCAGTGCTGTAGGGCTAAGGCAGGCTAGTCCCTACCTGTCCTGGCACCTAGCAGGTCCAGCTCCTAAGGACATGGGGATCCACGTGCTGCCCCCACCCCAGAGCCCTCACCCCTTCCTGCACCTCAACCCCCTGCCTCAACCCGCAGCCCCCTCCCACTTTCCGAATCCCTCGGCCCCAGCATGGAGGCCCTATCTATACCCCAAATCCCTCAACCCCAGCCCCACCCCAGAGCCTGGACCCCCAGCTGGAGCCCTCATCCCCTCCTGCACCCCAACTCCCTGCCCAGCCAGGAGCCCCCTCCTGTACCCTGAAACCCTCATTTCTGGCCCCACCCTGGCGCCCAGACCCCCAGTTAGAGCCCTCACCCCTTCTTGCACCTCAAGCTCCTGCCCAGTGAAAGTGATTGAGGGTGGGGGAGAGAAAGCCACTGAGGGAGGGGGAATGTAGTGAGCGGGATGGCGGGGCCTTTGGGAAGAGGTGGGGCTAGGGTGTTCAGTTTTGTGCAATTAGAAAGTTGGCAACCCTAGTGCTTGCGCCGCCAGCCTGGTGTTTGGGGGCTAGGGGGCACACTGCCCACCTGGCACTCTGGGGCTGGGGTGTGTGTGCTGGAGGCCGTGTGGGGCAGGGGGAGGAGGGTGGGAAGGGCGGGGCCTTGGACAGAAGGGGCGGGCTGGGGGCTAGCCTCTCTGAGCCCAGGGTTCACCCTCTGCCCACGGTGCTGCACTAAGCTGTCCTTTTTAACAATGAAGCGTCATCCTCAGAAATCAGAGTTCTAACAAGGCTCTTTCAAAGTACAGATGGTTAAGTTAGTTCTGATCAAAACAGAATAATAGCCTTATAGAAAGGTAGGGCTGGAAGGGACCTCAAGATGTCATTACTTGCTCCTGCTCTGGGGCAGGAGCAAGTAAACCTAACCATCCCTGACAGGTGTTTGTCCAACCTCTTCTTAAAAACTAATAGTGAGGATTCCACCACCTCCACTGGAAGACTATTGCAGAATTTAACTATCCTTCTAGTTGGAAAGTTTTTCCTAAAATCTAACTGAAATCTCCCCGGCTGCAGATTAAGTCCATTACTTCTCGTCCTACCTTCAGTGGACAAGGAAAATAATTGATTGCTGTCCTCTTTATAACAGCCCTTCACATATGTGAAGACTTATCAGGTCCCATTTCAAAAACTGTCTTTGGGTGGGCTCGAACCACCAATCTTGCGGTTAACAGCTAAATACACTAACACACTGTGTCAGAGAGGCAACTGGCAAAACCGTAATAGCCCAATTCACAAACTAAACCCAAAGCTTAACATTTTTTGGATTGAGTCTAATTTTAAAAAGATCTTAGGAGCAGGGCCTAGGCCTTCCATTCTCTTTGTAGAGCACCCCAGCACAATGGATTCCCAATCCTGACAGGAAGAACTGGTAGCCAGGATGGCCTCCTACCTTTTCCCCTTCTGAGGAGTCTGGGGCCCTGTTTCATGCAGGGAGGAGAAAACAAATGCAGGTTTTGATTGGAGTCTGTCCTTCTTAGTGTTAGCTTTTGAAGGAGGCAAGGCCAAGCCTAGAGGGTGAAGAGAGAGACTCACAGAGCAACCAACTGGTGCTTCAAATTGAGGTGTGTCTCTGTCACTCCCTGCTAAATTTGCTTCTCCCTCTGGGTGCAACTGGGGATTCTGCTGAATTGGTGTAACCCTTTGTAATCTTTATGTTGAAATGTTCCCAGTTAATATTAAGTTGTTAAAGATAAGGGTGCAATAAAACCCAACATTTTCCAGGTTTGAGCCTCTGGGTCAGTTACAGAAAATGTATTTAGTAGACGACCCCTGGGTGACACTCAATGATAACAACAAACTTTACTTAAAAGAAAAATGATTAGTTAAGCAAACAGGCATGCAATCACCACTTACACAATAGTTCAATTACACTTGCACTCAAAGACGAAATAGCTTATCAGTGGGTGATCAGTCCATTGGCAATAGAGTGAAGCACAGTGTCATAGCCCTGGAACTTAACAGTACCACTTTGAGGTTAACTGGCACTCTCCCCAAATTAACAAAAACTACCCCCTTTATAATCCATTATAACACTAATTAACAAACCTCCCCATTACCAGATTCACATTTCTGCTACCTTACTGGCTCTTTAAATTACACAGTCTTTAAATTAACACTTTCACCAATGCCCTTCCAATACTATCAGTATAGATACCATTTCAATACATTTCACAATTCTCCAAAGAACTCATTAAAAACCTTGCTCAAACCAGTTGTAACTGAAACTTAACAGCAACATAACCTTGCTAACTTCCATTTTCCCCATCTTACTGTCTCCAACTTATCTCTAACTTCTACTCACACTGGAACTCAATTTTCCATACCTCTCTATGCTTAGGCTAACTTAGGACAAACCCTAATTTCTACTTTACATAGGCTACACCGGGACATGGTTCCTTGGTGCGCTCTACTTCACTCCCTCCACCTCCTAACAGTCAAGGTCAGAGAAGTTTGGAGGGTGTGGAAAGGAAAAGACTCAGTTGTCACATGAATGCTGCAATCAGACAGTCATTAGGGATCCAAACTTTATAAAACAATTTTTTAAAAAAATCTACCACATCTCCCTTGGTTCTGTTCTCTCTCTCTCTTCCTTCATTCCACTTCACTTTTTTTCTACTATTAGTAATGCTGCTTCTACTTAACTTATGGGCTGACCAGAATTTCTAAGTAGAAAGCTGGGATATAGGTCATGGCAGGTACACTGTGGATAATTTTGGTGGGAATCAGCGAGATGTACATAGGAGGGGATTTGCAGCTAAGGGAAACACTTCTTTTCCCAGTGTTGACAAGTCTCATGGTATTTCTTAAAGCTCCAGCTGCTAGAATCAAGACTGTGCACAAGAATCGCCACTCTGATTTGAAAGGAAAGTTAGTTTCTAGCCTTCATGGTTGTGGAGAACAGCCTGAAAATGTGAAGTGGGTGTATCTTAAAGGCTCAGAAACCAGAAGACAAATTAAAAGACCCCAACATTTATTTTTAAAAATCTCAGTTTTAAAGCTAATCTCATCATTTTTTGAGGTTCCAGATTCATGATTTCTCCAATTCTTGGGGTTGGCAATATTGCCCTCCTCGGCCAAGCCACATGCTTCTCTCTCCTTCTCTGCCACCTTGTAGATTTGACTCGGGGTGAGCCGGCTTGGGGGATTCTGCAGAATGGGGCTGCTCACTGGAAGCCCCCTGGGGCCTGTAGGCTTATAAGAAAAACAAGACAAAACAGTTTTGGGTAAAACTGACATGGACGCTAAGGACATTCCCCCCTGTTCTCGGGAGACACATTCACCCTAATGTCCACAGCACTTCACACCTTTCAAAAAGCTTCAGAAACAATCAATCCTCACAACATCCATTAGGCGGATTTTATTATACCCATTTTACAAATGAAGAAATTGAGATGGAGAGGTTAAGTGACTTGGCCAAGGTCACACAGAAATGTAATGGTATAGCCAGGAAAAGAATTGAAGAGATACCGGGCTCCCACTACATGTTCTATCCAATAGAAATGGCTACGTTTAGTTTGCATCACTGCCTTCCTCATTTCTATCAGTTTAAGTGCCTCTTTTCCCTACTATTATTTTTTCCATTTTCTAAATCTCTTCTGCCTTTCATTTCCCCTTTCCCTCCTCTCTCTCTCCATCTTCTACTTCCTCCATTCCCCTTTCATGGTTTATTCTACAGTGCCCTGAAATGTGGCTGTGAAGGATGCTATAGAAATACAAGTTCTTGATATTTGAAAATTTCTGTTGGAGACACCACAAGAAGGGATCAGTCTTGGAAAGCAGGAAAAACAGAGCTCCTGGGCCTCCTTCCAGTGATTGGTCTGGAAGAGGGGGAAAGATAGCTAGGAAGAGCAGGAAAGGGAGTACAGGCAAAGAGAAGACATTAAAAGATTCACAGTAGGATCCACAGTGAACTTTTATGGTTTAGCCATTACTAATTCCAACCCCACAGTCTCTTGTATGTGTGACATTTTTAGGTGTAATGCAGAACAAAGCAAAAAACAAACAACAAAAAAAGATTTGTTGTGTTATCATTTGAAAGATGTGTTTCAGTACAATAAATAATAGATGTTTTTGCATTTTTAACTGTCAAAATCAGGCTGCATGATAAAAAATACCTTTCCTCCGTGGCCATAACCATGGAGCTATTGTACATTTCTAATTAGACATAGCAGAATGTGGTTAACATCATTCCCTAGAGATTTATTGTTAGCTTATAGACTCTTTTCAGCAGAATTCTGTTAATGTTAAGGTCCACTGGAGGCCAATAACAAGAAGCCACTGGGAGGAGAAATCTGTCTGCCTGTCAAAACAGTGGCTATCAATTATAACTATAAATACAATTCCTTTAAATATCTTGGTGGTAGTAGAGATTTCAAGCGATGCATGGGTCTGAGTGATTTTCTATTGCGCTAGAGGGGCTGTGGGAGAAACATCTGCCCACATGACACAAATGCACTATGATTTTTCAACCTAGAGTCCAGGAGAATTAGCGTCTAGTCTTCTCAAACGCCCTTTGAGATATTTTCCCCAGAAAGCCTTACACAGAGATTCCTGTTTTAAAGAGTTTAAATGGGACAACTTGACAAATATGGCTCCAGCTCATTTCTGTAGCTGACTTCTTAGCAAAACATTTAGACAGTTACAATGTTACTAAATCGGAGAGGAAATAATGGAACGGTTGAAAAATAGAATGCATAAAAAACAGCTAGCTGAAGGCTGCAATTACACTGTTCACTAGAAGAACCTAATTTAGGACCGAACTCTGGAGCAGAGTTAGCTATTTGCCCTTTGATACAAGCACGTAAGTCTCATTAGTATTACTAAGAGTTATACAAACATATTGAGGAGAACATGCTCCCATGTACTGTATATTGCAGGAGATTAACTGCACCTCATTTTGGGGACTGAGGGAGGTACACGCTGTCATTCTCAGGCAGCATCTCTGCTAGTTAATTAAACAAGAACCTCGGTTATCAATCTCAAGAGGGAGCTCTTGCCATGGTTGACACAAAGCCAATTGTCAAATGTCAAGAATGGCGAGAGCTCCCTGTTGAGAGGATGACATTAACGGAAAAGCACAGTAGATACATTTCAACTTCCCTTTGCCCTAACACTTCGCTACTGAATTTATGTGGACTTTGAAAGTAGTTATTAGAAATCAAATAGTTAGTTACAGCTGTGTTTAAGTTTTGGAGAGAATGACAAAGTACCTTCAATGGAGGGACTCAGGATATGGTAGCTTTGGATACTAGTTATTTCCTCTTGTGGATAATCAAAAACGGTGTATAAAAACAAGTCAGTACGACTTAGAACATTTTGGTCACTCTGCTGCTAATTTCATGACAGCAGAGTGACCAATCAATAAAGGTAAAAGCTGAGGACTATACCATAATCACAAGATGTCTCTGGCACCTCAGTGACAGAGCTCAAGACACGGGAGGAGTTGTCCATCTGTGATACACAATACATTCTCTCATCAAACTCTGAAGAAAGTAGGCCGCACATACTACACGTTTTTCTCAGTGCCTGCTTTATGTACAAAAATAAATCTCAGAACAATGGGAAGCTGCAATCACAGCTGAAAACTTTATGACCACTATTATATGAACTACCCAGTTCTGCTATACATTAGACACAATATTTTCAATATTATATTTCAGGTATTGCTTACCAAATACATATGGTTTCAATAAAAACTTGACGATCATTTCTATTTCTTTAATATCAAAGAAGCCCTGCTTTTTGAGCTAACAGTCAGATAAATTCATTTTGATAGACAAGGGCATGGAGAATTTGTAGAACAGATCTTAAAAACTTTAAGTACTTATGTATTGCCATCTACATTCTAACAAGGTAGCTTAAAACAATATGAACATTCTAATTTTGGCTAGGCTATGCCAGCTCCCAGAATCTTTTCTCTCCCTGCATTTTCTTGTCCATTATGCTTTGGTTACTTGAAACAGATCGGTTTAAACTCATTTTATTGCATTTGTTAGCAAGTTTATGGTGACAGCCTGCCATTATTTTCCATGAAATATAGTAAAAACTTTAATGACTCTCTGCTACTTTCTTATTTATGTGTAGTGACACCACGCTTGCTACCAGGGTTTCCCTTTGATTTCTGTTCACAATTTTCCCCTTTGCATTATCTGAGATTTTATTAATTCATTCCATTTCACTATTACTGTAAGAATGACAAGGAAATTGTATGGATAAATACCAGACTATTTGTAAATAACATAGTCAATTAATTTAGCAATTTTTTTGTCCCAAACTGTCCACAAATCAATCATGGTTCTCCTGAATTTGTAGTTATCAGTGTTTGTTCATCAAATCACTTGTGTGAACAAATTTTAGCTACCCATGAATTGCACATTAGGGTTATTCATCATACTGAACATTTTGGATATTTGTTGTCTGTGATTGGTAGCATAGTATTGTTTCTGCTCCCCGACTGGATGACCTAATATTTAGAAACTATTTCCTTAAACACTTCATTTCTTGATTGAACATATTTTGGCTATAGGCCCAAAGTTTGCTGCATGAGAACAACTGTATGAACAAAGGTTCAACCATGCAAATGTTTGTGAACAGGCTTTTACACTATTTGACCAACTGTAATGCATCCATTCACAGTTGATAGTTTCAGTGAGATATAATTTATCTGGGCTGGAGAACAAACTAGAGCCCTGATTCTGAAAAGACTTCAACACTTGCTTTCAATTTCACTGGATGTCTCCTTGATCTTGTATTATGAAAAGGGTAAAAGCAGATTTACCTTCTCTATATCATTCATTCATTATTTGATCTCTCTCTATAATGTCCCCTCCTCTTTTACTACTCTAAACTTAACAGTTCAGCCTTTTCAAACTTTCTTCATCTGGAAGTTTTCTATGTTTTTTGCCGCCACAAGCACGGCAGTCAGGCAGCCTTCGGTGGCATGGCTGTGGGCGGTCCACGGTCATGCGGATTCGGCGGTGTTTCTGCGGGTGATCTGCCGGTGCCGTAGCTTTGGCGTACCTGCTGCCGAATTTCCGCCGAAACCACGGGATCGGCAGACCTCCTGCAGGCACGCTGCCGAAGGCCTCCTGACTGCCGCCCTCACAGCAACCGGCACGCCGCCCCCCGCGGCTTGCCACCCCAGGCACGCGCTTGCTGGCTGTTGCCTGGAGCCGCCTCTGCACATTACCAATAATTTCCTTCATCCTATTGACCCCCTATATTTTTGTTATATCGTTTGAGACAGTCTGGCCAGACATGAATTCCAGGTGAGGATGTACTATTGATTTATATAACGGCATTATATAACTAAAGCACTCTGGTCTCAATTATTTTTTTCTTCCCCTTGGTTGGGTCCAGTGGTTGGGAACGAAGTCACTGCTATTCTTTTCTCTCCAGTCACACAATTTCCTGTCACTTTCTGCTCTACTCTTTCAACAGTCGCTGGTGAAGTCTACCACTGTGTCTTTTTCCCAGCTGCTTCTGGATGGGAGATTAGCCTTAGAAACACGTAGCCCAATAATCTTTGGAGGAGAAGAGTAACAGACACAGGAGCATGAAGCAAAAAATCAGGGTCAAATCCAAGGTCCTGAACTACAGTCTCTGGAAAGTTGCATACCTGGAAAATAAAATCTGCTGAGTTTAGTTACAACAGCTGAATTCAACAAATGCCTCTTTTGTGCTGCTAGATATTCTTACTATAACAGATACCTAACTTATTTCTTTAAAATAAAGGTAATATTAAAATTGAGTAACTTCTCCATCGTTATAAGGGTTATTTCCAATCTTCAGCCAGAAAGCTTTAACCAAAGCCGGTAACGAACACTTTATTTACCAGGTCAGTTGAAGCCTGTGTGAATTTTATGGAAAGATAGACTCATAGACTTTACGGCCAGAAGGGGCCATGATAATTATCTAGTCTGGCCTTTGGCACATTGCAGGCCACAGAACCTCACCTATCTACTAATAGACTCAAAACCTCTGGCTGAGTTATTGAAGTCCTCAAATCTGGATTTAAAGACTTCAAGTTACAGAGAATCCACCATTTATTTTAGTTCAAAGCAGCAAGTGGCCCATGCCCCATGCTGCAGAGGAAGGCAAAACCCCCCAGGATCTCTGCAATTTGACCTGGGCGGAAATTCCTGGCCCCAAATATGGAGATCAGTTAGACCCTGAGCATGTGAGTGAGACCCAGCAGTCACACACGGGAAAGAATTCTCTGTAGTAACTCAGAGCCCTCCTCATCTAGTGTCCCATTTCTGGTCATTGGAGATATTTGCTAATAGCAGTTGTAGATGGACCATGTCCCATTGTAAGGCAACCTCATCATACCATCCCCTCCATAAACTTATCAAGCCCAGTCTTGAAACAAGTTAGGTTTTTTGCCCCCACTGTTCTCCTGGGAAGGCTGTTCCACAACTCCACTCTTTTGATCGTTAGAAACTTTAATCTAATTTCAAGACTAAACTTATTGATGGCCACTTTATATCCATTTGTTCTTGTGCTGCTCCTCCTTTGTTGTTTATCTCTGTGATCGATCTAATCTATCTATCTATCTAAAGAGCAATCATGTCTCCCCTCACAGCCTTCATTTTGGTAGGCTAACCAAGCCAAACTCCTTGAGTTTCCTCTCTAAAGATAGGTTCTCCATTTCTCTGATCATCCTAGTAGCCCTCCTCTGCACCTGTTCCAGTTTGAATTTATCTTTCTTAAACATGGGAGATCAAAATTGCACATAGTATTCCAGAAGAGGTCTCACTAGTGTCTAATGTAATCACACTCCACCATCTCTATTGGCAATACCTCACCTGATGCATTTTAGGGTTGCATTAGCCTTTTTCATGGTTGCATCACATTGGTGACTCATTGTCATCCTGTCATCAACCAATACACCCTGGTCTCTCTCTTCCTCTGTCACTTTCAACTGGTAAGTCCCCAGTTTATAGCAAAATTTTTTGCTGTTAGTCCCTAAATGCATGGCCTTGCACTCTGAATTATTAAATTTCATCCCATTTCTATTACTCCAGTTTTCAAGGTTGTCCAAATATTCTTGTATGGTATTCCAGTCCTCCTCCATGTGTGTCATCCACAAATTCTCCCACTTTTCGAGCCAAGGTCATTAATGAAAATGTTAAATAAGATCGGTCCCAAGACCAATCTCTGAGGAACTCCACTAGTAACCTCCCTCTTGCTGGACAGTTCACCTTTCAGCATAACCTGTTCTAGCCTCCTCTTTAACCGGTTCTTACCCACCTTTCAATTCTTGTATTAATCCACATCTTTTCCAATTTGCTAATAATTTCCCATCTGGAACTGTATCAAATGCTTTACTGAAATCCAGGTAGACTAGATCTACTGCATTTCTTTTGTCTAGAAAGTCAGCTATCTTCTCAAAGAAAGAAATCAGGTTGGTCTGGCAAGATCTATCTTTTGTAAAACCAGGTTTTATTTTATCCCAATTATTGTTTACCTCTATATGTCCTTAACCACTCTCTCTCTCAAAATTTGTTCTAAGACCTTGCATACAACTGAGGTCAAACTAAAGGGCCTGTACTTTCCTGGATCACTTCTTTCCCCTTTCTTAAATATAGGTACTGATTTTGCAATTCTCTAGTCAGAGGGTATCATCCCTGAGTTTATGATTCATAAAAAATCCTTGCTATTGGGCTTGCAATTTCATGTACCAGTTCCTTTAATATTCTTGGGTGGAAATTATCTGGGTCCCCGATTTGGTCCCATTAAGCTGTTTGAGTTTGGCTTCCACCTTGGATGTGGTAATTTCTACTTTCATATCTTCGTTCCCAGTACCCACCCTGTCTCCAAGCGCCTCATTACTCTCATTAAAAATTGAGGCAAAATATTCGTTTAGCTGTTGGGCCATAACTAGATTATCTTTAATCTCCACCCCATCCTCGGTGCTTAAGTGGCCCCACTTACTCTTTCCTTACTTTGTTTTTTTTTTTAATATGGCTAAAGAATCTTTCACTATTGGTTTAATTTCCTTTGAAAAATCCAGCTCTGCTTGACTTCTGGCAGATAGAACCTCACTTTAAGCATTGTAGCTTCATATGAAATATATGACAATGAAAAATCATCCTTTGTGTAATATGATCAGTATTATTTAGAAATAGATTGACACTCAGAAGCCTCTTCAGTGGAGATAGTTGAATGCTCTTCTCTGCCTCGGAAATACCAAGGAGGCAGAATGGAGAGTTTGAGTTTAAATGCCTGGGCAGTTTAAGAAAGGAAGTAACCTAAGGATTTAACTGCATTGAAATGCAAAATATGCTTTTTGTCACCTGAACACAAAAGAACTCAGATGTAATTTCTAGGCTTAAACAATAAGGGACAAAGAAAATAGTACACCAGGGAGGAACAAGTCTCTTATTTACGTCACTTTAATTTAAACAAAACACAGAAGGAGAAATACTTACATTGAACTATTCTCAAGGAAGCTGACACAGGAATCACCAACCCCCTGACTCCCAGAATAGTGACTCCCAGAGTAAAGTCAGATTTATTTATATTCTGACCATTAATTTTAAATGTTATTTTATTTTCTAGGTAGTTTATACTAATTTATTTTTTATCAATACAATTAAATAGAAATAAATGAGTAATGAAATCTGAACAAACTTGCTGGGAATTCTCTTCCCCATCCTCTAGTTCTAGTAGTTGCATTGTTTTGTGTGTGAGAGCATGCGCACGTGTGCCTGTGTTAGTGAGTAGGCATTTAAGCCTTTTCCTGTCTATTTGGCTCCAGCCATGGCATGTTCAGAGGAATTTCGTTTCCCTGAGGCAGAGACAAATGACACCAAAAAGTCTCTCACCCTAGTGCATCTTTTTTTCCTAGTACAGCTAGAATTTACCATTTTACAGAACAGCTGCTCCGAACTAATTCAAATATTATGCTTGTCCTGCAGTTATCAAGTGATCATATCAACAATACTCATTCTGTCTCTCCTGTCATCGAACGTAGATTTACCACACAGCCACATTACTTTCCCAGTATCTGACCAAGATAGGGATCTGGTTGAAAGAAACTGGCTGCAATTTAATCTCGACAAGTCAAAAGTGATGACTGTCTGCCAGGGAAAGTGTTGAGATGAATGGGGAAAGGCAGTGTTTGCTTATCTGCAGTGGGGGGTTGTCTGCATTTTGTCAAGATGGTTCACAGCCTTATAGCACTAATGTATTCATTACCACTCTCTGATCGCAAAGGCACTGAGGTGGCCCACAGTGCCACTGTACATAGGTGACTAGCCAAGAGATTGAGATATCTCCTCTCTAAGACTATGTCTACACTACACACCTTTTAGCGAGACAGCTGTGCCGCTAAAAGGCACGCAGTGTAGCTGCTCTTTGTCGGCAGGAGAGAACTGTCCCGTCAACAAAATTAATCCACCCCCAATGAGAGATGGTAGCTTTGTTGTTGGGAGAACTGTCCTGCCAACAAAGTGCTGTTCACATGGTGCTTTTTGTCAGTAAAACTTTTGTTGTTCGGGGTGTGTGTGCGTGTTTTTTTCCACACCACTGAAGTACAGAAGTTTTACTGATGAAAGTGCAGTGTAGACAAAGCCTAATACAGGCCTCATAACTCATTCACACCTTTGTCATCTCCAGGCTTGTCTGCTTTAGGATCCTTGAAGAGGATAAGGATACGACTACACTGCAATAAAAGACCCATGGTATGGCTGCACCTGACCTGAGTCAGCTGACTTGGGCTTGCAGGGCTATAAAATTCCAGTACAGACATGCAGGCTTCGGCTGGAGTCTGGGCTCTAGCCCAAGCCTAAATGTCAACACTGCAATTTTATATCCCTGCAGCCTGTGCCAGCTGACCCAGGCTTTGATACTCTCTGCCACGGATTTTTTACCTCAGTGTAGACGTACCCTAAGAAGTCAGCTGACACAAATTGTCGAGGTTTGGGAGGGATCTGCTAGGAGCACATAGCAATCTGCTCCAGGCTCTGCGATGACTCACTGTTCACTTTTGGGTGCCATTCAAGTGGTGGTAACAGTCCTAGACAGATCGGGGCCATGGCTACCCAAGAAACTGCTTTTCACCTTAGATCCCACCTTAGATCATACCACAGCAATTAAAACCAGCTGGGCTGCTCTACTTTCTGAGACTGACTTTCTTGCTTGAGGACCCACATCTCTGGAATCTGCTGCTCTTTGCCAGGTCAAGAGTTAGATGATCTTCAGAGCACAATATAAGAATGTCTTTCTTTTTTATAAAAGCAAGTACATATCATAGTAAATGTTTTTAAGCATTACTAAATAAATAAGTGCAAGCAGCCTCCTCCTTAGCTGCAAAGCCAGTCATTAAAGACTGATGGAGAGTGGTGCAGGCTGAACTTTTACTACAATGCCACCACTTTGAAAGAATTGGACCTATAGATGTCATAAAATTCCCATCCTGGGAAACAGCGTGATCTCTCCACACACCATCTTGTGACTCTCATTTTCAATCCCTCTGAGTAAGACACTGTTTTTACTTTTCTTACCTTTTAAAGCTTTAAAGACTTTAAGTGAAACAAATAGAAAAAATGAAACTTTTAAAAACTTTTTGCACATAGGCATGGAACATGGTCCACCCACCGTGCCCGATGCTACATTTGGCTTTAATAGTGTGATATTCAAAGGCACAAAAGGGAGTTTGGTCTCCCTGGATAGGTGGAAGTTCGGGGTCCATTTCCTCTTTTTGCCTTTGAAAGTCACCCTCTTTAAGCTTTACAAATGGATGAGAGAATTTGCTCCTCCCTGGCAAAGGGTGACAAAATTTCATAGATCTTGCAGCATCCTACAAAAGCCTGCACTTTGCCTCATAAGGCAATGACACTTTTGATTTGTTAGCATATATTAATCAATTCATCTGCACTGAAGTGAAATTCATTAGTAAAGCCAAAGAGGAAAAGAAAGATGGAACCTGGATCCTCAAGGCACTTGCAAAATCTTTGCGAAATCCTGTCCTAAACCTGGCAAACATGACCACATACTTGGAGTAATTTGAGTAGGTGAACTTCACAGCAAGCCTTTCACTTAGTTACAAAATTTTACATAGGATTTCACGAGACTATATACAATTATTTAACAAGCTATCAGCTGTGCTGCATAACATATTGAACAAGAAGCTGAATCTTTTTTTAGCTGTACCAACAAGAATAAATATCTACTGGAACAGTGGAAAACAAAATCAGAATAAAACTAGGCTATTTTGTTCTGACTTTAATTGTATAGTAGAGCTTCTGTTTCATACTGAGAGCAAATTGTGCGTGCCAAGATTGAAACCATGAAAATATTTAAATCTCCAACTACTGCTTTTACATTGCCAGCTACCTGTACGGTCATAAATCCTGGGGACTTTTCAGCTGAACTTTTCTATAAAATAATGCACACAGGACCCAGTCTGTAGCTTAGCTGATTCCTGCAGATAGCAAGAGAGCTGCCTGCAGATTTACGTAGATGCAAGAGCACCATCTGTTGACTTCTATTGTGTCTCTCTTTGGTTTCCATGTTACCATGGTAGGTGGAATCAGGCCATTGCTAAATGCTAGAATGACTTTCCTTGCACATGAGCCTGACAGTCAGCCATGATACTATGCTTGGACAATGGAGCTGGGCAAACATATCCAGAACACCCTTACATGCTTCCCTACTGATGCACCTATCACAGTGCTCTTCCTGCTCCTCCATGTTAACTCTGTTGGAGGGGTAGAATTATCAGGTGCTCCCACAGAACCAGCAGCAATCAGACAAAGGTGAAGTAGCACTGGCTATTATTGGGAGTCCTTGTCCAAGCACTGTCCTTAGGGCTCAGTCATCTTTGTTGCCTTGGTTTCACAGAGCTTCCCCAGAACCACAATTCACAGGAGGATCCCAGCACTTAGATTCCCTCCCCCACCACAATCCCCAACTTCTCACATTTCATATCCTGGCAGTGGGACAACAGCAATAGCTGGTTAAGTAACAACAAGTGGGTTAAATTTGCCTTAAGCAGAAACTGACCTCCCAAATGATCTAGGCAGGTGTGATGGAACAATTTTTATACAGTGGGTGCTGAGAGCCACTGAACCAAACTGTAAACCCTGTATATAATGGAAACCACTTCAAGCCAGGGGGTGCTGCAGCACCCCTAGTTCCAGCACCTCTGGATCTAGGTAAACAGTTGAATGATAAATGTTTAAATCTACTACTGCAGAGCCCCTGCTAATACAGAGCTAATGGAGCAGGAAGAGGAATACTGAAAGCACCAGTGCTGGTATTAAGGTGGATACATGTGGGCAGGAAAAAAAGTTTTTTTTTTTAAATTTAAATTAAATACATTTAAAAAAAACGATTTAAAATTAAATTTGAAATTGACAAGCAGGGCTAAGTACTAAACTTTTTATAATATATTCAAATAATTTAAATTAAATACAAAAATACTATTAAGCAGTACACATTTGCTGCCAAGTTTTAAAGAAAGTCAGACAACTGAACTGGCTAAGCACCTGGAAGCAGAATTTGCTGAAGTGCCAAACTGGCTTTTGACAGCAGTAGCCTCTTCTGCAGATGCAGAGAAAATATTTTCTTTCCGTTTATTCAATTTAGTTCAGTTCAATGACAAGTTCATTCAAAGTAAAGAATTGGGAGTTGGAAAAGCAGAGAAGCTTGTTTTCCTCTTTCAATCCATAAATAAAAAGTAGGTTGAGAGGATGAGATCTACTAGTTCTAAAATTCTGAAGGATATCGTGACCAAATAAATCAGTTCAATTCACTAACTACAGATAATACTTCCTTTGTTTAATAAAGCAGTTAGTTTTGAATGCAAAACATGTTTTGATAAATGTTTTTCTAATGTATCCAGCACATGTAAGGTACTATTAGTTAAAAAAAAAAAAAAAAAAAGCTCTTTTAGTGCATTTTTAATTGATTTTGAATTTCCATCCAACTAGAGCTTGACACAAATCACAAGTAAAAAATTAATCATCCAGTAAATAAGAAATGCATCACCATTTTCTAATATAGTAAAAAATGGAAAAATTAAGAATCTGAATAAATAAAAATTAAGCTACATAATTGCTTAAATAAATATGTATAGATAAAGCGTGTCCTCCTGGTTAGCAAAAAGAAGCACCAAATTAGCAAGTAGCATAGTACAAATGGAAAACACATTCAAATTGGTGATTTAAATCAATCCACCCTCCATGTGAGCTTATCAGAGAGCAAGCAAGCATGTGTGCAGGCTCGATGAACTATTACCGCTGGTATTAGCAGTAGGGGAGTCAGCCATGGAGCCTATGTAGGCATCCTGAGGCCAGTGATGAGCGTACAGTACCTGTTGTGAATATAATCACTTTAAAAAAAATCTCCTTTCCATTTTTTTTTAAGTGTAAAAATGTGGTTTGGGGATAATGCATAGAAAGTTGTAGCCTATATCCCACAAACAAACATACATAATGGCTACCTTTTAAATCATCACCTTTACATCTCATGTACATAGCCCTCTATACATTCAAGTGCACAGTGGAAGAGGCTGGATTTATACATTAAAGCGTTATTCACTTTTGAATTCTTAACTGCCAGGTTCTGAGTTAGTTAGCACCAACAGAAATTACAACCTCCAATTACAGTAGCAAATGCAGAAACCAACAGGCAACAGAAGAGGCAGGTACTTGGAGATGAACAATGGCACTCTCCATGGGTGCAACTTACCCACTGGCTCTGAAAAGGCACAAAACACTTCTCCCCACCCACTTCAGGCAAGATTCCATTAGCAGTGGTGGAGACAAGATAACCACTTGGGACCATTTCCCCCAGGCTGGGATGGAGGCGGAACATTGCTCGGGTATGTATGTAAATATTTGTTGTCTTGGCCATGAACATATTTGAATATACATATAATTATACTCATATGTACATAGCCAAATTCTGCAATCCTCCCTTATTTAAATATGTGCATATTTAAATAGGAATCCCAAGCAGGAGACTAATTTCCCTCTCTCTAGCCTCATTACAGGCTCGATCCAGTTCTCACTGAAATTAGTGGAAAGTTGCCCACTGACTTCAAAGGGTGTTAGATCGGGCCCTCTAAACCCACAATGCCACTCCCCGCCACTACCAAAATCCTCCCAAAACTCAGGTCTTCCTTCCTGCGGTCACACATTACAATACACAGTATATGACACTTGGATTAGGATTGTAGGGACATGGAGGCCTTGTACAGCTGCAAAAAGGGAGATCTGGGGCTTAAAATGAGCGTGTGTCTGTGGGGATCTCCCCCACCCTTTAAGCACATACATATTTCTAGACTAGATAAATACAAAGAACCATAACACTTCATTATGCAGTTGATTAGTCTAGGTTACAGATGTATTGTTTCAATGGTCCTAATTTTCAGCAATGGCTTCTAATTTTAGACACACAATTGGTAACACTAATTAACTCTTTGGGCTGCTTATCTGCAGTTAGATGTTTAAGTGTTACCAATTAAGCCAACAATTCATTGCACGTATATTCTCATCCTATAAATTTATCACCCAGTTCACCATCTTAACATGATCAGAGATACCAATCACAGAATCATAGAAACGTAGGGCTGTAAGAGACCTTGCATTGAGCAAGGACAAATTAAACCTATACCATTCCCGACATGTGTTTTTCCAACCTGTTCTTAAAACCCTGCAAGAATGGAGATTCCACAACCATCCTTGGAAGCCTATTCCAAAACTTACTACCCTATAGTTAGAAAGTTTTCCCTAACATATAACCTGAATTTCCCTTGCTGCAGATTTAGCCCATTATGTCTTGTCCTACCTTTACTGGACATGAAGAACAATTGATCACTATCTTCTTTAAAACAGCCCTTAACATATTTGAAGGCTTTTATCAGGTTCCCACTCAGTCTTCTTTGGTCAAGATTAAACATGCCTGTTTTTTTCAACCTTTCCTCATAGGTCAGGTTTTCTAAACCTTTTATAATAGTTCTTGCTCTCTTCTGGACTCTCTCTAATTTATCCACATATTTCCTAAAGTGTGGTGCCCAGAACTGGACACAATATTTCAGCTGACGCCTCACCAGTGCCAAGTAGAGCAGGACAATTACCTCCCATGTCTTACATACGACACTCCTGTTAATCCACCCCAGGATTATATTAGCCTTTTTCACAACTGCATCACATTGTTGACTGCTATTCAATTTGTGATCCACTATAACTCCCAGATCCTTTTCAGTAGTATTACTACCTAGCCAGTTATTCCCCATTTTGCAGCTGTTCATTTGATTTTTCCTTCCTAATTGTAGTACTTCACATTTATCTTTATTGAATTTCATTTTGTTGATTTCAGACCAATTCTCTAATTTGTCAAGGTCATTTTGAATTCTAAACCTGTCCTCAAATGTACTTAAAACCCCTCCCAGTTTGGAGTCATTAATGGAAATATTGACTAGTACTGGAACCAGGAAAGACCCCTGTGTGACTCCACTAAATGCGTGCTCCCAGTTTGATAGCAAACCACTAATAATTGTGCACCCATTTTATAGTAATTTTATCTAGACCACATTTTCCTAGTTTGCTTACAAGAATGTAATGTGGGACGGTGTCAAAAGCCTTACTAAAATCAAGATATATCACATCTACTGCTTCCCCCATCCACTGGGCCAGTAACCTCATCAAAGAAGGAAATTAGGTTGGTTTGGCATGATTTGTTCTTGACAAATCCATGCTAGCAGTATCTTATAACCCTATTGCCCTCTCTGTGCTTCCAAATTGATTGTTTAACAATTTCTTCCAGTATCTTTACAGGAATTCAAGTTAGACTGACAGGTCTACAACTCTCTGGGTCCTGTCTGCTCCCCTTTTAAAAAATTGGTACTATGTTTGCCCATCTCCAATCCTCGGGGACGTCACTTATCCTTCATGATTTCTTGATAACCGCTAATGATTCTGAGATTGCTTCAGGTAGTTTCTTAAGTATTCTAGGATGAATTTCATCAAGCCTTGAATTAATTTAACTTATCTAAATATTCTTTAACCTATTCTTTCCCTATTTTGGCTTGCATTCCTTCCCCCTTGTTATTAATATTAATTGTTTTGAATATCTGGTCACCATTAAACCTTTTAGTGAAGACCTGAAGCAAAGCAGGCATTTAACACCTCAGCCTTCTGATGTCATCAGTTATTAGCTCTCCATCCCCACTAGATACAGGTCCTACACTTTACTTTGTCTTTTTCTTGCTCCTAATGTATTTAATGAACCTCTTCTAATTGCCTTTTATGTCCCTTGATAGGTGTAACTCATTTTGTGCCTTAGCTTTTCTGATTTTGTCCCTACATACTTGTGTTATTCTTTTGTACACCTCCTTAGAAATTCACCTGTTTCCACTTTTTGTAGGATTTCTTTTTGGGTTTCAGGGCATTAAAGAAATCCTGATGGAGCCATATTGGCCTCTTACTATTTTTCCTATCTTTCCTTTGCATTTGGATAGTTGGCAGTTGTGCCTTAAATACTGTCTCCTTGAGAAACTGCTAGCTCTCCTGAACTCCTTGATTCTTCCTTCTCATGAGACCTTACCTACCAGTTCTCTGCATTTGTTAAAATCTTTTTTTTTTAAATCCACTATCCTTAGTCTGCTGTTCTCACTCCTCCTTCCTGTTCTTAAAATCATAAACTTTATCATTTCAGGATCATTTTCACCCAAATTGCCTTCAACCTTCATATTCACAACCATTTCCTTCTTGTTAGTCAGAATCAAGTCTAAAATGGCTGTCTCCCTGGTTACTTGCTCCACTTCCTAAAACAAAAAGTTATCCCAAGATGTCACTGCCTGCCCACTCTCTTTGAACTAGGGGGAATGAGCTTGAGTCATAGCAAAAGCTCATTTCAGAAAAGTATTGTAATACCTATGCATAAGGGGACAAAACTGTGTTTGATGTAGGGTTAGAAGCGTTTGCAGTCCATCTCTAGACAATTGACAGGGGTACTGAGTCTTATCGGTATCTGGCACATACTTGCATTTTCATTATTCATTTGCTGATATTTTCATATTAAAAGTTAAAGTGGAGGATTTAAACTTTTTTTCTTAAGTACATAAATTTAAGTTATTATTGTTACCAATTCTGCCCTCTCATCCAAACATCTTTTCCCTTCTAATGCAATAACTACTCTACACTGAATATTTTTTTAACCTAAGTGACACTGTTTAACTTCAAGTCCTTTTTTTAATCACAGAATGAGCAAAGAAATTAACAGTCTTCAGACAAGAAAGGAGGATTTTTGCAAGTTCAGTGGCACATGCAGATGTGAAAGGAGTTTCTAATTTCATGGAAGAGATTCAAGTTTCAAAAATACAAATGCAAAAAGGGTCTTTGGCCAAATCAGTGCTACAGGCTTCAGTGCATCTTTTTTAAAAAGCAATAAGGGAGCACTACTCACTTTCTTACTTAAGAATAACATCCTGTATCACATATAGTTAGGGTTAAAACGGGTCTGTTAATAATAATTGATGATTCATAGATTATAACCAGAAGGGACCATTGTGATCATTTAATTCAAATTCCTGTATATCACGGATCATTAGATTTTCTTGAATTACTTCTCATTTGAACTAGAGTATATTTTTTAGAAAAATATCTAATTTTAATTTAGAATTTTTAATTGATGGAGAATCCACCACAAAAATGGTTCCAATAGCAAATTATCCTCACTGTTAAAAGTTTGCGCCTTATTTCCAGTCTGAATTTGTCTAGCTTCAACTTCCAGCCATTGGATCTTGGTGTACCTTTGCCTACTAGACTGAAGAGCCCTTTATTATCAAATTTATGTTTCCCAAGTAGGTACTTATAGACTGATCAAGTCTCTCCTTAACCTTCTCTTTGTGGAACTAAACAGACTGAGCTCCTTGAATCTGTTACTATAAGGCAGGTTTTCCATTCCTTGAATCATTCTTGTAGCCCTTCTCTGAACTCTCTTCAATTTATCAACATCCTACTTGAATTGTGAACACCGATATGGACACAGCATTCCAGTAATGGTTGCACCAGAGCCAAGTACAAAGGTAATATAACATCCCTACTCCTACTGAATATTCCCCTGTTTTTACACCCCAGGCTAGCATTAGCCCATTTGGCCATAACATTACACTATCCTTTTCAGATTCACTGCTTCCCAGGATAGAGTCTCACAACCTGAAAGTATGGCCTATATTCTTTATTCCTAGAAGTATGACTTTATATCTGACCATGTTCAAACACAAATTTTTTCCCCAGCATTCAGCTTACCAAACAATTCAGCTCACTCTGTATCAGTGGCCTATAATCATTATGCCCCACTTCCCCATTTTTGTATCATCTGCAAAGTTTATTAATAATAATTTTATGTTTTCTTCCAGATCATTGCTAAAATGTTAAAATAGCATAGGGCCAGGAACCGATCCCTTCAGGACTCCACTAAAAACACACCCCATCAATGATGACTCCGCAATTACAATTATGTTTTGAGTTACTTCTATGCAAAAGAATAAATGGACACAAATCAGACATCAAGAATTATAACATTCAAAAGCCAGTCAGAGAACACTTCAACCTCCCTGGTCACTCAATTACATACCTAAAAGTCGCAATACTCCAACAAAAAAACTTCAAACACAGACTCCAATGAGAAACTGCAGAATTGGAATTAATTTGCTAACAGGACACCATTAAATTAGGCTTGAATAAAGACTGGGAGTGGATGGATCATTACACAAAGTAAAAACTATTTCCCCATGCTAATTTTTTCCCCCTACTGTTACTCACACCTTCTTATAAACTGTTGGAAATGGGCCATCCTGATTATTACAGAAAAGTTTTTTTTTCTCCTGCTGATAATAGCCCACCTTAATTGCTTAGTCTTGTTATAATTGGTATGGCAACACCCATTTTTCATGTTCTCTCTCTCTCTCTCTATATATATCTTCCTACTGTATTTTCCACTTCATGCATCCGATGAAGTGGGTTTTAGCCCACGAAAGCTTATGCCCAAATAAATTTGTTAGTCTCTAAGGTACCACAAGTACTCCTTAATCCATTTAATGTGTGCTATGTTGATTTTGTGTCCTTCTAATTTATCAAGTCAAATGCCTTACCAGAAGTATATTATATCAACGCTATTACCTTTAGTCAATATATATACACACACACACACACACACACACACATACATACATAGCTTACTGCAATGGTGTTCCAAACTGAGAAAACTGGACTTTCCTCTTGCAGACTCAATCTAAAGAGAAATAAGGGCCATTTCACTCACCCCATTTTCAGCTTCTGGATCGCCATTCTAATAGTCAAATAATTTACACCAAAACCAGGGAAAAAGTATTGAGAAGAATCTATTTTATTTTATATAAGTTAAACTTTTAGGCCACTAACAAATGCTCAGATAAGTCATTCTCTGGGTAGAAAGGATCAAACGAAAACTGTGAAAATAATTACCTTTAAGAGAGACTTCTAGAGTCATGCATTAACCATATGAAACCTATTTACAGAAATCCCTGTAATCCAGGACACAAGAAACCACAAAGGTCTGCAATGAATTTCCAGCCATAAAAGATAATCCATAACTGTGCAATGCAAAGAAAAGCGTTGCTGTGATTTTTCTGTACACACACAAAGTTTAAATATTCAGTCCTTGGTTTGTGCTTGCTGTTGCATTCTGCTATCATTATAAGGGAATCTATGATTTGCAGCCACTACAAAGTGGAACTGGTCGGAAAAATTTTGATGAAATACAGTTTTCTCTGAATTTGCTGATTTGGCAGCATGAAAACCTTTCCTGGAGATAGCCTGATTTTGCCAGTGTTCCAATGGAACACAGACAGATGAAAAACTGCCTGGTTTCAGGCCAGCTCACCCCCTCAGCAGCCTGCCTTGGTCTGCAGCAGTCCACATGGCCGGGGACCCCAGGGCTTTCAGGGGCAGCTCACCACTTGGACTATCCTGCAGCTGTGGCTCTATTTCCTTTTGCTGACAATTTCAAAATTGTGGGGGTTTGTTCCTAATCAGAACAAAACCAAATTCTGAAATATCAAAATCTTCTGCGAAATGGAAATTATTTTTTCCATTTTTATAAAAATACCATCTTTTTATCACACACACACACACACACACACACACACACACACACACACACACACACACACACACACACACACACACTCTCTCTCTCTCTCCAAGGATCCTAGGGATAACTTGGTAATGATAAACAGTGCTGCATATAGCAGCTTTAAGACTTTTCACTGTAAATCTTTCTTCAGCTATTTCAGTGTTGTAGAAAGCTATCTGCTGTATAAAGAGTCTGTTTTCTCTCAGTTAACTATGATTGTGCCTCCTGAACAACCACATACACATCTGGAACGTAGGCAGATTGACACAAAGTATTTGGAAATCTTTCCTATCTTGCTATGTATGCAAAGTGGAAGCCATCATGAAATTCCCTAAATGAAGAACAAATTTAGATCACAAGTAGGTTATTTTAAGAAAGGGGAAAGAACAGGATTTAGAATGAAAAATATCTTGCAAGTTTAAATGTAAGGATGTGACCAGTGGCTCCTTAGTACATACTAGTAAAATATCTGAGGAACACGTCTGAGAATAGAATCGTTATCTTCAGTTTCCAAGGTGAATGCCAGCACCTTTGACTAAAGGAGTAACAACTAACTTGGGTTAGCAGAAGCCTTGATTGAAACCATTATGTTTCACTCACTCACTGTGGCTGATCATGCCTACGAGGACTTCCTTCATTATATACGAGTGTAGGAGATAAAAGGAATACAAATCTCTAGGATAGTCAGGTCAGAGTACATGCACAGTAGTGACACATTTTCCTCTATGAAGGCAGAAATTTCCAGACATGATAGATGTGTTAAGTTCTCTTTTCAGGAGAAAAAAAGTGCTGTTAGAGCTCTAGCTAACCTTTGTAGCAATTCTAAATTCACAGTACAAGTGTGGAATCTTATCTGGGAAAAAGTTGATCTCTTGCTTCTTGCTTTGAAGTTACTAGGTGCTTTAAGTATCATGACAAAATTTCTAAGAGGACAGAATGGATGAAACAACACGGAAGGAACTAAAGAAAACCAAATCAGAACAAAATATGGCAACATTTGTTTTGTTTTTTAAATCCAAACAAGTTTATAACACAGAACTACGTTGCTTCAGTGTAATCAAGTGCTTTAATGTGAAAAATCTTTCTTTATGAGATACAACAGAATACAGGAGAAGATTGCTTCTGAATGGCTACTCCAAAAAGTCTAATCAAAGACATTTGTCAGCCTTATCAAATGCAGATGCATGGACTTAGGGGCTGGAGAGCATCTCTTGTAAAGAAAAAGATTGGCAATAAAATTAGGGTGGATTCAAGTACCTTAAAACCTAATTCAGCTCCTCATCATACAAAATTCTAAATATACCTGAGTGCTCTTAAAGTCCAGACACAGAATAATGTTCAACACATGTCTGTCTCTGATGTACTTTTAACTTAAACCCAAGTTTTTAATAAACCAAACCAGACCACTGCTCTCTATTACAACAGCAATGGTACACAGTATTGAGAAGAGAAAAAACATTTAGAACCTAAAGAGGATGCAGCTGTATTCCAACTACACAGAAACAACCAACTTTGAGAGCTGACTGCTGGTACCTTTACAATACTAGTTTTGTGTAATTACTCAGTATGTTTAAAGGACTCAAAAGGCACCATGTTTAACTCTTTATGACGAAAAGCAGTCCTTTTACCTTTCCTTTTAAAAAGAAAAAAACCCTACATTTTTTTCCTGACTAAACCATATCGTAAGCAGCATTTAATTTTGAATTATTTGCAAAATGTCACGCATAGCAATTTGGTGCACTAAATTTATCCAAAATTCTCATTGGATAATTTAATCACATTTCTCCTTTTGTTTCTCTGAAAAAAAATGTTAAAAACAAAAGATCCTAAATTAAAATCAAAATATTCATTTATCACACTGTAATGCACTCCCCATCATTTGAAGGTATTTTGCAGCTGTTTTGTATATATAATTTAAGGGACAGTGTCCCAAGGTGAAGGTTTTATTTAGAGCAATTTTTCAAAACTTATGAGAAACATTTTTCTGAATGTTAAAATAAAATAAAAACTGTTTTTATAATTAGATCCAAATAGCCTTGCCGAGGCTTAGATATTGTGGCATTGTGCTAACGCATAAGGAATAGGAAGTGAAATTGACTCATCTATTCTCAATGTCCCAAATGAGTGAAATGGAAAAAATGAAACACATCATAGAAGGTACACAGCAGACAGGATTTTTAAAGTTCTTTCAGTGTTAATCAAAGGTATGTTTAGAAACCAAAATGCACAGATTTATTTTTTAAAGCCTATTTTTTAAAACATCAATGCTACTTTTAAGAGATATGACAATAAAAATTGTTTAACATTCGCCATCTAATTTCTGAAATTTGTTTACTATAACAGGACCACGACCGTTTGGTTAACATAATCTATGACTCAGTATATAGCCAGGAACTTACGAGTTCTTAAATTGGTTGTGCTCTTAAGTTACTGCCTGAACTTTTGACAACTCACTTGACCTCTACTGGCCCTGCCTAACTTATTTATCAAATGGTGATAACAATGATTATTTACTGGCTGGGATCTTGTTGTGATTAATTTAAGCTTGTGAAGTGCTATACAGTTGTAGTTTATTAATCTTAGATCTGATCGAGAAAAATGCTGTATACAATTGACTTGAGAATTATTTGTTTTCTAGCCTGCTTTCAAATATCCACTAAGAGATCCATCTGCCCGATCCACAATACCCAAGTTCTCTAAATGAATACTTGGAGAAGCAAATGAAACAATGTAAAATAGCAGAGCTAAAGAGATTACCAATTCTCTCTTATTTCCTGCTGATCATTTCTCTGCTGAAAAGTGCAGGCTTCATTATTAAAGATGGACAGAATACAAGTACAGTCAGTAGAGGCCAGTTGTTCTGGAAATAACTATCATTTGGTAAATGGCATAATAAACACTTTAGGATCCTTGATGCAATGGGTAATGAGCCAGTGCAGTCATAAGAGTACAATGTCAATGTTAAGATTATACTATGTCTCACATTTTATATCTTTACATATATATAGATAGATATCCATAGTTATATAATATTTCTGCTATTACACTTATGTTCCTCTTGATAGCAATTTTTTACTCTTTCCATGTATTCAACAAGTCACACTTAAAAATAACATCAACTAACATTTTAATTGTATTTTCCCCTAGTCCTCTTTCATTTTACCTCGTCTATCTATATAAATCGCATACCTTCGTT
This sequence comes from Chrysemys picta bellii, assembly GCF_011386835.1. Lineage (NCBI taxonomy): Eukaryota > Metazoa > Chordata > Testudines > Emydidae > Chrysemys > Chrysemys picta. The sequence continues at coordinate 61,194,734 of NC_088801.1, read as the reverse complement.
CATCAGTACAACTGACTGTACTATATTCTGAAGCATCAGAGACCCCAAAACTAAATGCAATTTCACAGCAAGTCATCAGAATGTATCTAGCTCATGCAGTGGAAGGCAATTTAAATCTCCAGTCTATTCTCCATGCCACCATGGAGAATAATGACAACCCATAACATATCCCATTCATACTACAGCTCAGGGGGTAATGAATTACATAGACAATTCAGCTAATCACTATTAAAAGATTACCCCAGTAAAAATGAAGGTTTTTGGAGGTAAATGATCATGTGTTGACATAATGTGAGCAATAAAGCTCACAGTATTATTGATATCCTGCTACATTCCATGGGTTAGTTTGTGGATAAATTCTCAGATTAAATTACGTTTAAAGTTAGTTTGAATCACAATCCCATGTTATACTGTCTACTCCAAAAGCCACAAACATCCAATTTTTACATGACTCTCCAGACTTTCTTGCTCTTTTCTTTCTGAAAGCATTAGGCATTTATATCAGTATCCTAAAGGACAAAGATAGGTTCTGCTTCAGAACCTATGATTTTAAGCATCGTTTCCCCGAAAAGCGATCTTCTGTTAAACCAGCGACAAACGTCCCCCTCATCAAAAGGACTGGGTCATGTTAAGAAAAACCGACACCATATTCTTTTAAGAATGAATGGGACTGAGCCTGTTCCTTATGTGTTGTAAAAGAATACTCAAACACCAGGCTCGGAGCACATCATCATCTAATATAAACAGACTTGTCAATATGGACCATCTGCAACCTTAGCTCCATCTAAGTGTCTGCCTAAGGTCAGTTAGAGGATATTTAAAAGTTGGATTCATATGCTTTTCCCTGCCCCACATATATTTCTGCTGTTCAGTGACAGGGACGGCAAGAGGGCCTGTAGGAGGAAATTAGACTGTCAAAAAACATCAATGGTCATAGCAATTCTTCTGTAAATGATTTTTCAAAGGCTGTTTCACTTTGTGTCTAACTGAACAATAACAAGCATAACGCCCACTTTCATTTTAGAAACAAGCTGAGGAGGATATCTTGACACAAACCCATGAGTGATTAACACAAAGGAAAATCCCATATCGGGGATTCTGGGAGCTACAGTATAAAGAGAATGCTTTCCTGGACTAAGAGAAAAACATGCCAGAAAGTTAAAATTAAGAAAAAAAAAATAGCGTTAAATAATGAAGGGCAATCACAGTTTTAATGACCATTCTGTCCTTAATTTACCTCGAATTTTGTCTTCAATTATATTTATTTCACTTATTCATATGTATTATATTGGTGTTTTCTTGTAGACTTTTGTATTGACTAGCCATGGTTATGTTAAGAGGACTTTGCCATCCCTACCCTCTACCCCCCAATGTATTATCTTAGAGTCCCTTATGTAAAGGGGCAAAGGCAGTGAAGTTGACTTACACCTTTTCTCTAGCTAAAGGTTTAGATATTTTTCACAGGCTAACATGGGCACTTTACATTGGCTAATGCAACCAACTGTAACCTTGTTTTCCCTTCATACAGTGAGGGATCAGTTGTGCAAATCCAATCTTGGGACTTGTGTCCATACCTGCATGGGATGGAGGCAGCAGAAAGAAAGCAGGTGCAAGGTGCTTTAATCCCCTTACACATGTGTGCAGGAACCAAGCCCAATGGCATTTGGTGCCCTAGAGAAGGGGAATGGCAGAGCTCTGTGTCCCCCCCCCCACCGCAGCAGAGCTCGTCCTATGCAGTGGGTTTGCTCAGGGGACCTTCTCCAAGTGACAGAAAGATGAGACTCGTTACTGGGAAGCCCCCAAATCATCATCCTTTTTTTTCCTTTTCGAGAGGAAGAAAAAAAAAGATCAAGATTACTCTCTTCCTGAATCCATCTTTTAATAAAGTGAGAGGAAGCAAAGAAGACAAATAAATGCATCGAGTTTCAAGTTTAGTAGTCTCTCTCCATATTCTGAGAACAGCTGTTAGTCACCATCCTTCGCTTTTCCTCTGTATCCTTTCCCTGCTCCCCCCACATCTTGTGCATATTTTATTATTTAAACTCTGGGTTCAACATTAAAACAGCTATTTTCCTAACATATTAATAATCCTGTGGTTTGCCAGCTAGTAAATTGTACTCTAAAAGTAACACAAGAGTAGAGCTGGATGGGAATTTTCAGGTGAAACGTTTTTCATGAGAAATGTCAAGTTGTCAAAACAGAAACTGTTTGAGGGAAAAAGTTTGGTTTCTAAGATGCTCCCAATTTGAATTCTTTTTTATCCCCCCCACCCCCCAAAATTATTGAAATGCCCTGTTTGGACATTTTCAAAACAAAAAGTTTCATTTTCATTTCAAAACGCCTTTTTGATTTGAAATTTTAGTTAACTTACCCTAAAAAAAGGGTAAATTTTTTTAAAAGGTCAAAATGGAAACAAAACATTCTGAATTATCAAAAATAAAATTTCAATTTACCCAATCTGAATCTCCACCCCTTCCCCCACCTCCCCAGTACTGGTTTGTGAAAACTTTCAAGATTGACTTTTTGTCCCATTTCAAGATGGGGAAATTTTTGAAATCTCAAACTCTTGCAGGGAGGGAAATGTTTCTTGCCCAGCTCTACAAAAGAGACATGTTACCTTCTTACATAACAGACTGCTTCCCTCAAATTCAGTTATATTAGTTTACATTAGAAATAACAAGTTTTTACTACTTTTTATTCTGTTAATCTAGCAGACCCAACACAGCTAAAAGAGGGAGAACAGGATTTTATTCCCATTTTGAATGATCAACAGAATTGTAAACTCCATTCCAATTAACAGGCTAAATTCTGCTCTGAATTATACCTGTGAAATGCCACTCAAGAGAATGGGATTGCACAGATTTAACAAAGGGAATAGCCACCTGGCCTCAAAAACTTTGTATTTGGGGATAATGACTGAGCAGGAAGAAATGTCTTGATTTTCCCATCCCAGGGAGAGTTTGTAGGGCTAGCAGTTAAAACTTACTTGTGAACTGAGAAAATCTGATATGGAGTTAATGAGAGAAACACAGAACTTGGCCATGCCACTTTTAGAGTCACTATTCAGGGAAGAAGTGCACTTAAAGAGTCCTCTATCTCAAGCTAAGCTCTTTCTAGGAAGTTTGGGAAAAGCTTCACTCTGAAGTCTCGGTAGAACTCAGAGTAAATTCCACTGTAACCTTTTAACCCAAAAGAAAATGCATTAGTCCTAAACAACAGTTTTATATTGGATCAGTTGAATCACAAAGGCATAATCCATGGCAATTTTGGGGGCCTGATCCAACGCCCACTGAAGTGAACTGAGACACCCATTGACTTCAGTGAGCTTTGAATCTGGCCCTGGATGATTTTGACACTGCTTAAGGCAATGTCTTCTTGGTTTTATGGTTTCACACCAATATATATTAGCTTGACAAGTTTCCTAATTTCTTCTCTAATAAGATCAGAATGCTTCAGGATGTCCTCTGCTAGATTAGGGGTATTATTTAGCATCCAGCTTCCCGATGGCTTCCTTTAGCACCTTTTGCTTCATTCTGACCATTTTACTCAGCTTCAGTTGACACTGCTGTTTTTTTGAGTTCTGTAGTCAAGCTGAGTATGAATACTTGTTCAGCGTATCCCTATTCTTTATTTTTTCCCTGAAGCAATTAACATTTTATTGTCAGTCCCATCACTGGTGATACTAATTTGTTCCTTGTTTCTGGGATTTTTCCATCAGCATCTAAGGGTACGTCTATACTTACCTCCGGGTTCGGCAGTAAGCAATTGATCTTCTGGGATTGATTTATCGCGTCTAGACGACGCGATAAATCGATCCCGGAAGTGCTCGCCGTCGACACCGGTACTCCTGCTCCACGAGAGGAGTACGCGGAGTCGACGGGGGAGCCTGCCTGCTGCGTGTGGATCTGCGGTATGTACCTTGTAGTTCGAACTAAGGTACTTGTAGCTGAAGTTGCGTATCTTCGTTCGAACTGGGGGGTTAGTGTGGACCAGCCCTAAGATTGCTAGCCTCGGTTCTAAAGAAGTCTAATATAAAACTGCATGTTGTCAGTAATTTTTGCCCAACTTCTTTGTTCTATATCTCAAAATTGCAAAAGTGTATTGACCTGAATCAAATTTTGCTGTTTCTTCAAAAGACCAACATGATTATTTAAAAACTGGATTTTATGACTGAATAGATACTGAACTGACACTGCCTTATTAAAGGTCTATAATGATCTTACTATTGCTCAGTTATGAGGATTGTCATTTGTGTTGATTCTATGTAACTTGTCTGCACCATTCAATACAATTGATCGTAAGAGGTTTATACAATGTCATCTAAATTTGGTATCCAGTGGTTTTGCACTCTTATGGTTTGAGTCCTTCCTCACGTAATGTCTTTTTCTGTGTAGTCTATGGTAAAATTCTTCTTCTCCTTATCTTGCGTTTTTAAATTTCCTGTGGATAATCAGTGGGATTCTTTTCTGGGCCCACTGCTTTATTCTTAATAGCAATAGTCACTTGGTGTGGTTAATTAAATCTCATTGCTTCAATTATCTGTATGTAGATGATGTGTCAATTGACATTTCTTTCTAGGTAAAAAGAAGAACAGGAGTACTTGTGGCACCTTAGAGACTAACAAATTTATTAGAGCATAAGCTTTCGTGGACTACAGCCCACTTCTTCGGATGCATATAGAATGGAACATATATATTCTATATGCATCCGAAGAAGTGGGCTGTAGTCCACGAAAGCTTATGTTCTAATAAATTTGTTAGTCTCTAAGGTGCCACAAGTACTCCTGTTCTTCTTTTTGCGGATACAGACTAACACGGCTGCTACTCTGAAATTCTTTCTAGGTGTTAGGTGTCTGTCTGTTTCCTCCTGAGGATCTTTTTCTGAAGGCTTCTACCTTAGAATGTTTCTCTCTTTGGCTGATCTTTGCAACTGAGTACATGAGCTTCTTATTTGAACAAGAATATGAGGTAACTGTAGCTATACAATAAGTTTTCGTTTTCTACTTTTGGTCTTTTTGCTTTGAGAAAAACACTTCCTTCCGTTTAACTGGTTTGTAGACTGTGACATTTGGGAGTATTTTTTATACTCTGACTTTTTAAACTCAAATTTCAAGTAAATAATTGGAAACTTCAGATTGCATTTGCTAAATATTTCCCAAATTGAAGACTGGCTGATAGATTTTGTGACTAAGCTCGAGTGTTTCTCTGCTTTATCACAAGCAAGATCTTCTTGCTAGACGTCACAAACATTCTCCTTTGGGATTATAAATCGGTATAGCATTACACAGTCCATTTCATTTTCATTGTTCCCTCTTTCTTCTAAACTACTCATTTCAGGCACTGGTCATTTCTAGATTTTAAAGATTAAGGTTTAGAATTCTTTCTGATATTTAAGGCACAGATCTCTGCTACACCTTTACAAGGCTTGTTTTGTGTCTATATTCTGCCTCCCCTGCTTCATTAAGCTTAAAGCTTTGAACTGTTTAAGTAATTTTCCCATTAAGTTTTATGGAAACCTATGAATGAAACTGGTCTTAGCTGAAGCAGAGACGATGTAATGTTTGCCCCTTCTAGGCATGGACCCACCTTTATAGAAGTGAGTGATCCAGTCTAAATCTGATCTGCAAAAAGAAGATAGAAAACTCTTCACGATGAATTTTTTTGACTGTTTCCAAATGATGACAGCCCAAATTCACCAAGCTGTCCACCACCTGGAACAACTGCACTGTATTTTAATTCCTGTATGCTTGGATACGACTGTGATAAGTGCTCTGCAGATGTCAAAAACAAAACAAAACAAAAAGCAACACATGGCTGCCACAAAGAGCCTCACAGTGAAAGGACCATCATGAATGATCTAATCTCTTCCCAATAACTTCTGACAGGTCATGTGGTCACCAAGGTGACTGATGAGATGACAATTTACAATAAATAAATATCTGAGAAGGACAATTAAGAGTCACTGTATTAACAGCTACAATATCCCCCAAGGCCACTAATATTAAGATCCATTAGCCATTTGATGTCTTCCCTTAGAGATGTCATCCACAGATTTAGGTCCATCAGTCTCTGTGGGCAGACCAATGAAACACTTCATAATGAGTTTTCTCCACAAGATTATTCTTGGTTTCTTTATTCCTTAATTTTCCCTCTCTGTAACAGGCATCCTTCCCACACCAAAAAACAAAAAACACTGACATCCCATGACTCAAATGTGTTATGCCTGCTTACAAACACTGATATGAAGGATGGCCAATGGTTAGGCCACCTATTAGGACTTGGGAGATCCTGGTTCAATTCCCTGTTCTGCCAAAGACTTTGTGTGGGATCTTGGGCAAGTCCCTTAGCTTCTCTGTGCCTCAAGTTAGATATCTGTAAAATGGAGCTAATAACATTTCCCTTTCTCACAAGGGTGCGGTGAGGATAGACACATGAATGGTTGTGAGGCATTTTGGGATCAACTGATGCAAAGCATTATATAAGAGTTAAGAGACAGAATAATACCTAATTTTTCCGAAAAAGATGTGTAGTGTTCTTCTGAAAACTAAATTAATAACATTTCAGGTGACTCATATCGATCCACAGGGTCTGTGTGTGAATATAGCTAGGAATTTAAAACAGTAATGTTATGGACCTTCACTATATATTATACATTATATACATACACACATCTCAGAAGAGATGGTTAAATGCTCTAATTTTAGCTTTGCTGTAGACTTTTACTATGTGTGTACATACAGTGTTTTAATAAAAATCTAGACCAAAAAAAGATAATGTATTGATAGTAGAGTTGTATTTATTGCATGTTCCTTTGCTTGGTGTTGGACTGAGATATCTGTAAGTTAATTAACTGCAGAGGTAAGTCCTGAACTTTTAACTATTCAAACTTCAGTCCACGGAGATTTTATTTTTTACTTTTGGTAGTTTAAAAAAAAAATACTTCCTCCAGTCAAAGATTAACTTGTCTGTGTACCCAACTGAAAATGGAGCAAGTGTGTGGACAGCAGTTTATAGTATGACATAAGTTTTCCACAGTAGGCCCTAGTCTGTAGTGATTTTTTCCCCCACTATGACAGGATCATCCACTTACAATTTTTTTTAACTCCGCGCTAAACCCAGAAATGATTAAAACCCATTCACTCCAGTTTGAATACTTTCACAAGATAAGAGGAAGCCAGTATTTCAACTAAAATAAATGTGAAGGATTATACAAACACACACACACAGAAATATTTTTAGTGTATTTCAGACTGTCTAAAATGTGATGGGTTTCTAACTGGGATGATAGATCACATATTACATCACAGCACGGCTTCCTCTCTCTCCCTGCCAAAAATCCAGAAAGGTCTTTCTAGAACGTTGAAGTACGGGACTTTAGTAAGGACTAAAGCCAGTTATCCATTCAGAACTAGGAAAAGGCATGCCAGATGGGTTTTCACTACTCACTGGGTACAACATACATCACATGCAAATCAACAAATTAGGCAGTTTCACACAGAACCAGTCTGCAAGAATTACAAACATCATAATGGGGAGATTTCATAAAACGCCATCGGTGTTCATATTAAGGATGCCACAGATACAGTTTTATCTATTGTTTGAAGGATTTTAAACTGCTATTTTAAATTTAAATGAATTCAGCAAATATTTACTATACATGATGGAAGTGGTTAACACTAGTGGCTATAGGCAGACACAGAGTACCATGCTTGAAAATTTCTCCATGTAACTTTCCAAAGCATTTCAGTCTGGATCTACCATTGCAGTCCTGACCCTTTGTTAAGCAGGCTGAAGTGTTCCAGGTGAAGAGTGGCTTTATGAAGAGACAAATATCCAGTAGGAAGCAGAAAAAGACTAAACAGGTAGACATTAAGAAAAAATTGTGTCCAGAGGAGAAAGGCTAGTGAATTAATCTATTGCTCTTAACTTTTTTACGGGAAAGAAATAATTACTAATTTATTTTAGAGTAATTTAGGTCAAGCAGGTTACTTCCAGCCTCAAGGAAATATCACATTTCCTGGTCCTTTTATGGAGCATGAATTATTGCTTTACAGAAATGTAATGGGAAGTACCGTACTGCAAAATCTCCACCTTTTGTCACAAAGCTCTCACATTTAGATTGTTATTTTATAGTGTCAGTCACATTAAAAAAAAAATCAATCATGTTATCATGTATCTCTAACAAGACTAAATATATTTTAACCCAGTGAACTCTTTCAGTCACCTTTTGTTGGTTGTCAGGGAGGCTGAGCAGCACTTTAAGGGACACACCCTTCCACAACAAGAGAATAAAGGAAAGTGGATTTCTTTGAATAGTTTACTCATCAATCTAGTTTTTAATTCAATGCAGAACATTAGTATGTCACTTATATTAAACAACTCCAACAGCAAAAGCATCCAGGTTTCCAGACGATGAAAAACAAAACAAAAGAACAACAAAACACGGTTGTGGAGCAGAAAGAATACAAAGAAGTACAGCTTGCCTTTTACCTTGTTATTTTCTTACCAGAAAAAAAAGTCTCTATATAACTCTACTGGCCATCTGTCACTGGAAAATAATTTTTACAACTCTATTTTCACTTTATTACCTATAAATCTGATAATCCGGGGTTAGTGCAAGGCCAGGTCTCCACTACCTTCAAATACAGAACAATAAAGGGCACAAGACTATGGTATATTATTTCAAACCTAACGCTGAAGTTAAATAGTGAAGAGCTACAGTAGTCTCAGAACTTTGTATAACAGATACTATACATATACACAGACTACTATTCAACTTGTGAGTCAATTTTCAAGACTCAAAACACATTTTTTAAAGTTCCTAGACTACTGGCAATAGGCAGCAATATATATCTCACCACAAATTATACAGCATAGTCATCATTTACCTAGAATTCCACATAGCAATGGCTGCCAGACGTCCTCTGTGACCTTGCCTTAATTTCTCTGTGCCTTAGTTTCCTCATTATAGATAGGGAGTAGAGGGAGAGGAAGGGACCACAAATGGAGCCTTGCGAGATACCCAGAGAAAGGGGGAAAAGTGAAGAGGACAATTAAGAAACAAGACTTAGCTGGAACAATCAGAGGAATAGGAGAAGCTGAGCGAACAGACAGCAGAAGCTAATGAAGGTCAGAACTCAACATTCTAAAAGCTACGAGTGCTAAAAGATTCTGACATGTCAAGGAGGATAACAGAACACAGGCCCAGAGACTGGCTAAGAAGAAGTCATTAGAGACTCTGGCAAGAACAGTTTTAGTGGAGTGTCGAGGATTGAAGCTTGATTAGGTAGGGTCAAGAAACTGCAAGAAAGGAGATTCAGGTGATGATTGTAGACAGCATGTTCAAGGAGGTGGAGACAAAGAGGAGGAGAAAGATAGGGTAATGGCTTGAGGGTGGGTCATTTTTTAAGATAGGGGAGTTTAAAGCATGCTAATACTTGGGGAGAAAAGAACCTACTGAGAATGAGAAGTTGATGAGAGAATTGAGAGGGGAGGTGAGAGTAGATACCATGGAGGTAAAGAGTTGAAAGGCTGGAAGAAAGCAGGCAGAAAGTCTCAGTGACAGGAGAAGAGGAGGAGGGTATACTAGAGAGCTGGAGGAAAAAGGGCTGGGGGAAGTCATGCCAGATCATCTTATATTTTTAAGAAAGAAAACAATCTTAAGTACTTATATGACATCTATTAATGTAGTATCTGAGCATCTCACAATCTTTAATATATTTATCCTCACAGCTACCTTGTGAGGTAGGGAAGTGATATTATCCCCACTGTACAAGTAGAGAACTGAGGCATCAAAATCAATGGGAGTTAGGTGTCTAAATACCTTTAAAAATCTGGTCCCACAGGACTTTCCCAAGGTGCCACAGACTAAGGAATTGAATCTAGGATTCTCAAGTCCCACACTAATACTGTATCCACTGGACTATTCTTCCTCTCTGGACTATCCTCCTCTAACATCCTGCACTGAGAAAAAGGAGCAGGAGTGTGGGGAAGAGTGGCTCAAAGGGGTCTGGTATTCTTAAGTGACTAACTCCACATGCTCTAAAATTATGATTACCCAGAAATCAGCTTTGCTCCCTTTTACATGTCAGCAAAACAAAAGGTCAGCCTGCTAAAAAAATACTGGCAAGGCCTGACTTTCGTCTAGTAACAGCAAGACATATTTTTTAAAGCAATAGTTAAATAAATGGCTGCATGTCTTTAATCATTGTGATTTAAAATGTCAATTGGATTTGAGATGCCATGTGCATTTAATCAATGTCTCTGTATTATAAAATAAATATTACTTTAGTTTGACTGCTTTGTCTGGCATAAATCATAATTCAGTGAGATAAGTACATTTCACTTTCTGTACAGATGGCTGTTAATGGCAATACCTGTTAAACTGGCACCTGCCAAAACTTTGTAGTTAAGGAATCTGTTAGTATTCCTATTATATGTCCCTATTTCTATAAATTTGCTGTTAAGTATTTTTTCTTTATTTATGTAGCAAGAATTATTGAAGTACACGAGCCAAAGAAAAAATACTGTTCTTTAAAGGTAGAATTAATGTCTGGTACTTGCACTGTATTTATTTCTTGTTGATAAAGGTTGTTAAAATGAGTAATGGAAAAGTCTATTGAATGAAGAATAAACACAACACTAAAGTGTACCCACTGAGGAAACACTTCAAGGACTCATCTTGCAGTTTGTGTTAGGCCACTTCCGCAGAGGAGTACTCTGGGAAACAAGTAAATTGGAGTCTGAGGTCTGGTCTATATAGTGGGTTTATATGTTGCAAACCAGGGTGTGAATGTGCAGCATGCTAGCCTGCCGTGCATTAACACAGTGGTCCCCAAACTGTGAGGCATGCCCAATTAGGGAAACGTGGAGGAATTTTTGCATGGGGGCATGAGGTGGGACCTGGGCCAGCCCCCAGGGGGAGTGGGGAGGGAGTGCCACCCACTGCTCTGCCCCCAGCCCGGCTCTGTCCTCAGCCACAACTCCACTCCGGCCCCTGCTCCGCCACCTGTCCAGCCCCAGCCCCACTCCGCCCCCAGCCCAGCTCCAACCCCAGCTCCACTCTGCCCCCAGCCCAGCTCCAACCCCAGCTCCACTCTGCCCCCAGCCCAGCTCCAACCCCAGCTCCACTCTGCCCCCATCCACAGCTCTACTCTCCCCCTGTTCCGCCTCCAGCCGAGCTCTGCCCTCATTCCCTCTCCACCCCCCAGGCCAGCTCCATCTCTAGCCCCACCTCCTCCCCTATCCCCAGTTTAGCCACCAACTCCATCTTCAGCCCAAGCTTCTCCGCTGAGCCAACTGTGCCGTAATGTAGGGGGGACGCAGACAGATTCTATTACTGTTAAGGGGGCGGGCATGACAGGAAAAGTTTGGGCACCACTGCATTAACACATCGCGTGGACCTTGCTACTGCACACTAAGTTCCATAGTGAATTCAGTAGCAGGAGCAACACGGCGAGTTAGTGCACAACAAGCTAGTGCCCTGTAGATTGAGTCATGCACTAACTCGAACACAGAAGCCCAGAAAAGCCTGTGAGAACCTTGTCATCCCCAGGAAAGTCCTGCTTATTAAATTAGAACTCATATTTTAAGCAGCACTGGAGATCCCATTTGTTTTAACAAGCACTACATACACAGACATGAAAATTAAGTGTGTGTGTGTATATTTAAGTAAATGAGTATGCAAATTGTCCTTTAAAGATACAGCTCTCAATTGTATTCATTTAATTACATATTAAATAATGGTATTTTAACTTGAAGTAGAGATGCAGCTATTTTATAAAAGTATACTTTGCTTCTCAAAATACAAGTTTGTGATTTCTAGTCTTTAAAAGTAATCAAGCTGGACTTTGTGCTCTGATCTGTTAAGCAAATATCTCATTATCCAAGTGAAGGAATGAGAATAAGGGGTCTATTCTTCTTCAGTGCACTTGTACAAGTCTCATTAACATTAATGAGATTTATGCATGCATATTAAGAGGAGAACAGACCCCTAATTAAACAAATAAGTCTTTAGTAGGCAGTCTGCATGATCATTTTTAGTACAGAAAAATCCTCTTGTCTCTGCTTTGGACAAACTATAAACATAACTAAGTAGTCATCAATACTATGGAGGAGGAGGAAGAACGTGTCATACATCATTCAGTTTAAAAAAAAATGATTTGACAAACCACCAATACATTTTTAAATTCAATAGCTGCAACCTCCCCCCCCTTCTGTACACACGAAAATAAACAGTTTTATTTTACTGAGATATTTGTACAGTAGATGTGCTTAACAGATGAAAGGAAATTAAGGTCTCATAATAGCTTAACAGCTTCCCAGAACACTGGCCACCTCAACTGGTCCTCTCCACCAAATACAAAAGGACAATCTGTCTCAGATTTCTCTGTTAGTTGAGATACAAATGACTCTAAAATCACCTTAAATTAATCTGATTATAATTTAATTTAGTTGTCTCTTTTTTGTTTACCCATGTCTACCTATTTATTTCCATCACTCTCTCTATACATATTAAATTTCTCTCCAGGCAGCAGATAGCTATTATTTGCCCTATCGGTCTACGTTATATTGCTAACTTTTCTCACAAACGCTTAATTTTGCAGAGCAACACAGGCTAGAAAAAAATGATACTATAAGGTATCACACCACTACACTTAATGGAAGTCAATACCTGAATATTATGCTATCTACTCTGCAATACCATTACAGGATCAACACCGCCAGTCATAAAAAGTATCTGAGTACAAGGCCTGTAATGGTAATAACAGGGGGTGGGAATAGAGGGAACGAGGGTCATTTCTCTCTTCCAACTAAAATGAAAAATTAAAATCACTAGGGCACTTAGCTCAAAGGAAAATTGGCAAATTAAGAGTACAAAAAATAAAATATTCATGGCTCATATTGTGAAAAGGAAAGTAAATAATTTAAGATGAATTGTTATGTGAGGAAAAGTAGCATTTCCAAAGAGGAAAAAAGTGACTGTAACTAATATTCTCTTCTCTATTTCTTGAACCACTTATGTGAACGGCAGTGGCCATTGACATGCAAATCTAGTGTTTTTTTTACTGATACCAATCCAGTAAAGCTAATTGTACAAATGGAGTTATGTTACATTAAGACAAGAGTTCTTCTTTTCAGTGGGCTTCTGAACCCAAACTGAAGAAAGAATGAGAAGCTTCTTCCCTGTGCGCGCCAGTTTGGCTGTCCTTTTGCCTCTGAATCATCATCAAGTACACAGTTGGTCTGGTACTACAGCAAAACATCATGACTGCAGCCTGTTGGCCTCTGCCTGCAGGGAACTAGCTATTAAAATTTCACTGGCATGGCTGCAGTCCATTAGCTAACTTACCTTCTTACCCATAAAGCTGAATGGCTAGCCAGAAATTTTACAACCCTATCTGGAAAAGGTAATAACAGGGCCATAGACATGTGACATTTATTATACACTAGGCCCGTAGCAGCTGTGGTGGGATCAGGGACAGAGTAGGACAGATGTCACATTCCCTTGGGGATTTAAAGGTTCAGTCTTTAACTTAATTTGAAACCTGAGTTAAAGCCCAGCTTTGTGGGGAAAGTATATAATGACAGGCAGGACAATTAAATAACTATAGACCACAAATTAAGAATCTAGAGTCCCTCACCTAGCAAACTCTGGAAAAAGATATTTTCCTCAGATTAACCTCTTGGTTAGATCTGTCCAGAGCTCCCAATGCTAAGTGCTAATGCATTTTACATTAGTGTTCAACATCAGGAAATTCCAATGCCCTGCACCAAGGGGTTAATTAACCCTTCAAAACAGCCAAAAGAGTAATTTAGAAAGGGCTTAGATGCAATTCTGAAACAATGAATGACACAATGGCCTTATTTAAAGCATAAAGTATGTCATTACAGCACACAGTTTCTCATGCAAATGAAGAATCCTTCAAGATGAAGAGAGTTGACTTGAGGAAGAGCACGCCTCCCCAAACCTTGCCATGGCCTGAAACAATGATTAGTGCAGGAAGAAAGGGCTGAACTGAGAACTTAATGGGATACTGTCTAGTCTCACTGCTGTTTCAGGTTTCTATGAAATACATAAAAGTTTAGAGTGTAACTGAATGAGAATATTTTGATATATTCAAAAAGAGTAATTGCTTGGTGCTAGACATTGGCTTTTCCTGACGTTATGGCATAAATTCAATCACAGCTCCATTAATGACAATATTTAATATACAGTAATTATTACCTGATATACAACATCAAATAACTTTAATTATGTTGTCTTGTGTTGGGTCACTTTATAAGTCATTATGAGCCAATGTAACAGGGTACGGTAAAATACATAATGACGCTATGTGAGCTAATCCTAAATGCAAACATCTTACTCAAGTAGATGTCTGTTATTCTTTGGATAGTACATATATGGGCCAATATTGAGGGAGGTCATAAATACATCACTACTCACAATACCTAGCCCTTACTACCAAGAAGTAGAACATCAAACATCGTACAATGAAGTGTCCTGCAACTAAACACCATCAAACACTATTATGGATTTTAAAAAACTGTCAAATTGAGAACCAGCTTCAGCTATGTTTAAAAATCTCACACCTGGCCAAAAGGGATAAACCCAGAAAATGTGGAAGCTGACAGTCCATGTTTAACTGTTTAAAATATAACACTGAGTTTTTAAACAGTGATTAGAACAATACAAGCATTCGTGCTTGATGGTCTCCCTGAATCATATCCACCTAAATAAAACTTCAATCCATGAGAAATTTAGCAGGAAAGCAATTATTTTTTTAATTAAAAAAAAAAAAAGATTCACAATCCACAAGTAAATAGCAGCTGAGCAACAGATGAGGAACTAAGTGAAATCTGTTAGCAACTGGTAACAGCTTTGATATTTTCTGTTGTTAAAAGGGGGGGAGGGGAGGGGAAAGTGTTCAGCAGCGATTCCAATATGTTCAGAAATCTCATCTGAGAAAGGCTATAGCAGCAGTTACTTTTTTCGTACTAAAGACAAAGGTTAGGGGTGGTTTTAATACATTAAACTGCATTGGTGTTGACAAGCGAAACAAGCAAGCTCACATAGCCATATTACAGATATGAAAAATATGCAATCACTATATACTGCATAGTAAGTATGCATGTAGTGCATAAAAATATCCACCACAGTCTAGTGCAGGGGTGGGCAAACTACGGCCCGCGGGCCACATCCAGCCGGCAAGACGGTCCTACCCGGCCCCTGAGCTCCCAGTGGGGGAGGCTAGTCCCTGGCCCCTCCCCTGCTGCCCCTCCTCCCCGCAGCCGCGCTGCCGCATGGGGAGCGCTCTGGCCTGTCGCTCCTGTCAGGCTGCACAGCTTGCGCCCGCCTACCTCCCAGGCTTTCTAATAAGCCAGTCCTGCCATTCTGAGAGGCATGGTAAGGGGGCAGGGAGCAGTGGGGTGGGATAAGGGGTCCTGGGGGGGGGCGGGGAGTCCCGGGGGGCGGTCAGGTGACAGGGCGCAGTTGGATGGGTTGGAGGTTCTGGGGGGGGCAGTCAGGGGACGGAGAACAGGGGGGTTGGATAGGCGTGGGAGTCCTGGGGGGGAGCCCTGTCAGGGGTCGGGGGTGTGGATAGGGGTCGGGGCAGTCAGGGAACAGGGAACGGGGGGGAGGGGTTAGATAGGGGGCGGTCCTGGGAGGAGGTGGTCAGGGGACAAGGAGCACAGGGGTTGGATGGGGAGGGTTCCGGGGGGGCGGATAGGGTTGGGGTCCTGGGAGGGGGTGGTTGGATGGGTTGGAGGCTCTGAGGGGAGCAGTCAGGGGGCGGGAAGTGGGAGGAGGCGGAGGCCAGTCTGTTTGGGGAGGCACAGCCTTCCTTACCCGGCCCTCCATACTGTTTCACAACCCCGATGTAGTCCTTGGGCCAAAAAGTTGGCCCACTCCGGCCTAGTGTAACTTTCCTAGTAGGTAATGGATTAATTTGTGCCTTGAACAGCTCGTCATTATCTCTCTCTTTACAGTCTAGCCTCCTCCTATTCCTCTGAAACGACCTGTATCATGGTTAACAATGATCTCTTCCTGATCAAATCTCAAGGCTGCTTCTCCATTGTTATCTTCCTAGATCTGGGACCGTCAACATGGCAGAACCACCCTTCTTAAAACCTCTTCCTTGCTTGGTTTCAACAATTCTGCTTTGCCAGTTCTCCTACTTCTTCTAGCTGCTCCTTCAGTGTCTCCTCTGTTGGCACTTCCTCCCTTCCTCTATCAGTCTATCACAGGGTTACGTCCTTTGCCCTCATCCTCCTCTCACTCTACACTTTTTCGGGGCAACCTTGTAACTAGAACTACCATCTCTATAACGCAGACTCCCAGGTTTCTTTCTCCATCCAAACTTTCTCTTCCTTGTTTGCACTCGTATTTCTTATAACTCCTATGACATTTCCTTCTGCCAGCTGGAATTCAACATGTCAAAAACCGAACTCGACTTTCTTTATTAAAAAAAAAAAAAAAAACTTCCCACCACTTCTTTCGCTATAAATATTAACTATTATCCGCCATCCTCCATGTAGCACTCACCACCTTTGTGTCATCTTCATCTTCTCTCTCTACCCTACAGATGTTCTACCACTAAATCATGCCAGTTTCACTTCTGTAACATCTTAAAAATCTGCCTCTTTCTTTACATTCCTGCTGCTAAAATCCTTGATCATCCTGAACCTTTATTACTTCAATCCCCTTCTTTCTGACCCTTCTGACACTCTCCTTACTCTAATCAATCCAAAACTTTGCTGTGAATATCACCTCTGATACCTAATGCTACCTTTTAAAATTCTTTCACTTGTGCCCCAAAGCTCCTTGTTCATGCTTTTAAGGCCATCCACAATTGCCTCCCCCCCCCATACCTGTCTGCATTTGCCCCTCCCCCATTTAGGTTTGATTTGATAGTCAATAAGACGTGTTCTGAGTCACTTAGGTGCTTTGCTAAATCCTACTCTTATTTCCTCAAATGCCCTCGTTGCTCAGCCCAAATTGCTCATCTCCATTCCTTGTTTCATGCTCCCCTCTATGACTGGGACATCCTTCCTGACCCCACCCATCATGCCTCCACCTGCTCCTCCTCCAAGTCCCTTCTCAAAATCCACTCTTCAAGAAAGCTTTTAAGTGATAGCCCCCTAACATTAAAACAGATATAAATTATAATCATGTTTTAAAAACACAAACAAATGAAAAACAAAAAGAAAACCCTTAGTTACTCTTTAGAAGATCTACAAACTTCCCAAGTGAGTACACAATTATATTGTCCTTGCCTACAAACTTCCCTCCTTCTGTTCCATCTAATCTTGTCACCTCCATTTTCCATGTGTCTTAATTTAGACTGTAAACAATTTGAGGCAGGAATTCCATCTTTGTCCTGTCCCTTTGTCATGCTTGATGGATATATAATAAACAGTAATAATGAAAAATATCAGTTGATAAGACTCCCTATCAAAATTAAATCTAACTGTGGGAAAAGTTCAGATGAATAATATATGCATGTAGTCAAAATATGAAACATGTAGACTTCATGTTGTTATCTCTCTCTAGAAAAACAGTATTACTTTTGCTTGAAGTGAAGTTATACTCTAAAAAGTGAATCAGTAGTACTGGAGTCCTTTGGTTCCATGTTTCTTGTTTATCAATAACACTGCCAACCGAACAAACTCGATCTTGGATCTGAAATCAAGCATACATCTTCACCAGTAATAAAGATTTTGAATGTGGATCTTAGTCAACAGATCTGTTGGTGATGCATGAGCCAGAATAATTACATTTTTGCCAAATTAGCGTGCAATCCAGTTTCCATTCTCACAGCTTTATTAGCTCTCCAGGGTTAACGGGAGCACAAAAGCAGATATGAGACTAAAGATACACAAAGAGAAGAGCTGTTGAAGAACTCACTATTATAATTAATTAAAAAAACCCTGACAGATTCATTTTAAGACAGATTTCTTTAAACTCTATGAACACAAATGTGTGTGCAAATTGCACACTTAGTTAGCATGTATAATTATTCAAATAGTATGCATATCTGTGCATTTATGGACAGCTATCTTATTCTCATTAATCATTGTGGTAACTGTATGTGCAAATTAAGTATACACTTGTGCACGTATAGTTTGGACAATCATACCCTGGCAGTCCATAAACACATGGAAAATTTCTAAATGGTGTGCACAAATTTAATAGGGTTGTATTGACATTATGTGGAAGAAAAACAGTGAAGTCCTTGCACATAACACTTTGGAAACAAACTCCTTATGCGGTGTATCAAGGACATCAAGAGGAAACAAGCCCTAGTTTGTATGTTCCAATCTCTATATTTTGAAAAGCATGATCTGTGGGGCATCTTTGTAGTAGAATTTCTGAGGTTACAGCAAAACACTTCTTCCATTTAAACTATGCACCAAGGTTTTGTTCCATACTAGGTTGGCCTACAGGCCAGAATATACCAGTAGTGTCCAAAAGTTTAATGTAATACCTGGAAATAGCAAACATTCCCTCCAAATGCATTTTTCCCTTATATTTTCTTTATGCTCAAGCCTCATACAGTTTTCCTACCAAATGCACATGAATTCCAAGGGCACAAAAAGTTTTGCCAGCTAAAGGTCTTTCCCCTTAGCTAATGGTTTGGTATAAAAATCGATAGTGCTTTCTTTTTAACTGACAAACATTTTTGTCTGCTTGTTGAGATCATCAGTGATTTCACAGAATATTTTCATGAGCTTCTTCAGGAAAATATGTGTGCGTGTGTGTGTGTGCGCGCGTGCGTGCATATGTTTTAAGCACAAGAACCATACCTCAACATGGCACCAAAACCCTTCTTCTTCGTTTTCTTCTCTGGATCTTCATTTTCTTCCTTCCTTTTCTTCTCTTTGACTTTAGCTTTGCTCTTTCCTTTTTTCTTCTCCTTCTCTTTATTTTTTTTGTCTTTCTTTGCCTTGGTTTCTACATCTTCTAGTTCAGGATTCCCTTGCGGGGCTGATTCAAAGTTCTGAGTTTCTTGAGCAGAGAGAGAGCTCTTATCAGACAGACCATCTGCAGAGACAGAAAGAGAATCAGTAAACATGGTTATGGGCCATTTATGATCAGGAAAATGCAAACGAGCAATATGGAATCAATGTAGAATAAAGTGCTGCAATAGTTCACAATGCACGTTCATTTAATCGTATCATTTAAAAAAGCAGATTAAACATATATCTAGTTAATTCAAGCAGGGCTCTATTGTCAATTAAGCACAGAATTATTATAGTTACTTGTTTTCTAGTTATTATTTCTTGTATGAAAATCTTGACATGTGGTAAAACATACTTCTTTTTGAAATCTGGCTTGTTAACTTCCATCAAGTCAAGAAAGCCCACAAGCTGGGACACAAACAGCGAGAGCTTATTTCAACAAGAGGTTCTAAGAACCTGCATATCCTAACTACTGTACAAAACTACTGCAGTCACTCCTTGCTCTCAGGCTATTTCTGATGTCTCTAAAAGGAACAGCAAGACAATTTCTCTGCCTGTTTAGAGGAGAGCTAGGGTAGTTTCACTTTAGGAACTCAAGAACTGAACATAATGATGCAGTTCATGCTGTAAAGCAGGGGGTTCCCAGTCTGGGGATTGTGACCCCCATAGGTGTCATGAACAAGTGGGGTCAAGGTGTTGTGGCTACTCTGTCCTTCCTGTATTGCTAAACAGGGCTCCTGCTAGACGGGAGGGGGTTCCGGTATGGTCTCCGTATGGAAAAGGGAGCTGCAAAGGAAAAGGCTGAGACTCACTGCCGAGACTTCAGTGGAAGTTGGCTCAGGCTCTAGGACAGCATACACAGTAATTTGGCCCTAATTCAGCAGAACACTTATGCACAATGCCTTCAACTGGATTTAAGCACCTCCTTTGAATGCTTTGCTGAATGGAGCCTTAGTCTGTACTAACTGGTGAAAGCTTCCCAAATAAGTACATGAAACAGCATACCCTCTTCTGCATCTTCAGGTCCATCATAAGATTTGTCAATGGCAGCTCTGAAGCTCTCGTTACAGCCCCGACCACGGACCATGTGAGGTCTGGGTCTGTGGAAAGGAAGTTCGTTCTTCCTGACTTCAGCCACAGCCGTCTGCAAGCTCTCCAGGGAGCTGGACTTTTTTAAGCCCAGAGTGGGACCAAAATCTTTGCCAGGAGATTCTGGGGAAGGAAAACTTAATGTTTACATTTAAAGTACATAGAAATAAAAGCAATACAATTAGGGCAGTCAAGCAATTAAAAATTTAATCAATTAATTGTGCGATTAAAACATTAATTAATCGCACTGTTAAACAATAA
The DNA here is from genome assembly GCF_011386835.1 of Chrysemys picta bellii. Lineage (NCBI taxonomy): Eukaryota > Metazoa > Chordata > Testudines > Emydidae > Chrysemys > Chrysemys picta. The sequence continues at coordinate 61,174,422 of NC_088801.1, read as the reverse complement.
TAGAATACCATTTATTTAAATATTTTTGGACGTTTTCTATATTTTGATTTTAATTACAACACAATACAAAATGTACAGTGCTCACTTTATATTTATTTTTGAAAACAAAAGAAACAGTATTTTTCAATTCCCCCATTACAAGTACTGTACTGCAATCTCTATCATGAAAGTTGAACTTACTAATGTACAATTATGTACAAAAAGCCTTAATTCAAAAATTAAACACTGTAAAACTTTAGCGCCTACAAGTCCACTCAGTCCTACTACTTGTTCAGCCAATTGCTCAGACAAAGAAGTTTGTTTACATTTTCAGGAGATAATACTGCCTGCTTCTTGTTTACAATGTCACCTGAAAGTGAGAATAGGTGTCGCATGGGACTGTCATAGCCAGTGTTCACAAGATAGTTACATGCCATATGCGCTAAAGATTCATAAGTCTCTTCATGCTGCAACCACCATTCTAGAGGACATTCGTTCATGCTGATGACAGGTTCTGCTCAATAACTATTCAAAACAGTGCAGACCAATTCATGTTTATTTTCATCATCTGAGTCAGATGCCACCAGCAGAAGACTGATTTTCCTTTTTGGTGGTTCGGGTTCTGTAGTTTCTGCATCCGAGTATTGCTCTTTTAAGATATCTGAAAGCATGCTCCACATCTCGTCCCTCTCAGATTTTGGAAGGCACTTCAGATTCTTAAACCTTGGGTCAAGTACTGTATCTATCCTTAGAAATCTCACATTGGTACCTTCTTTGCGTTTTGTCAAATCTGCAGTGAAAGTGTTCTTAAAATGAACAACGTGCTGGATCATCATCCGAGACTGCTATAACATGAAATATATGGCAGAATACGGGTAAAACAGAGAAGGAGGTATACAATTCTCCCACAAGGAGATCAGTCACAAATTGAATTAAAGCATTCTTTTTTTTAACGAGCGACATCCGCATGGAAGCATGTCCTCTGAATGGTGGCCAAAGCATGAAGGGGCATACGAATGTTTAGCATATCTGGCATGTAAATACCTTCCAATGCCAGCTACAACAGTGCCATGTGAACATCTGTTCTCACTTTCAGGTGTCACTGTAAATAAGAAGAGGGCAGCATTATCTCCCGTAAATGTAAATGAACTTGTTTGTCTTAGCAATTGGCTGAACAAGAAGTAGGACTGAGTGGACTTGTAGGCTCTAAAGTTTTACACTGTTTTGTTTTTGAGTGCAGTTATGTAACAAAAGAAATATCTACATTTGTAAGTTACACTTCCACGATAAATAGATTACACTATGGTACTTGTATGAGGTGAATTGAAAAATACTATTTCTTTTGTCTATCATTTTTACAGTGCATATATTTGTAATGAAAAATGAAGTGAACACTGTATACTTCGTATTCCGTGTTGTAACTGAAGTCAATATATTTGAAAATGTTGAAAAACATCCAAAAATATTTAATAAATTTCAATTGGGATTTGATTATTAAAACTGCGATTAATCGTGATTAATTTTTTTTGAGTTAATCGCATGAGTTAACTGCGTTTAATCGACTGCCCTAACAATTATACATGTTTAACTGTACACATCCATTACTCAGTGGCTTTAAAATACAATGCAATCAATGGAATTAATTTTAACAACATCAAGATAAACAAAGTTCTATAGAGATTCCAGCTAAGATTTGTGTCTTTACAGAGGAGACATTTTACTAGTGCTGTTCTGGAGCTCCCCTCTGACCAAACTTAAGGTGAGGTTTGCAATGATTCCTGTACCGACAGCCAGGGCCAGCTCCAGCTTTTTTGACGCCCCAAGAGGCGAAGAAGAAGGAAAAAAAACAAAAACCGCGATCGGCGGCAGCTCTACCACGCCGCTTCATTCTTTGGCGGCAATTCGGTGGCCGGTCCTTCCCTCCGAGAGGGACCGAGGGACCCGCCGCTGAATTGCCACTGAAGACCCGGTCATGCCACCCCTTTCCATTGGCCGCCCCAAGCACCTGCTTCCTGCACTGGTGCCTGGAGCCGGCCCTGCCGACAGCAAACACCCCAATTCAGGACATTGCTGTTAGAAATGACGTATCCTTAGAGCTCACAGAAATATTTATGAAAAACAAACTTTTGGCTTTTGGAATGGCTCAGATTGCATGGGTGGTAGATATTTGCAAACAAATTTCTTGTGAGAATAGATCTCCAGATCTCCTACAAGGTCTTTATCCAAAGCCTTCACTTCAAGTCACATAAGCTGAATGCTGTGCTATGCTATCAATACACTCATAATGGTTTTCAGGAACAAAGCATAAACATTTCTAGCAAAACAAACAAAATATAAACTTATTTGCCCAGGGATGCTGCCTCTTTCCTTTTCAGGAGAAAGCAAGTAGATTCCTAGTAGATATCTTCTGTCTATGAACACATCCATCTCATGGCTGACTGAATTTTTGGGGGAGGCTACTGTTAATATAATTGCTGTGCCACACTGCAATTCACCAAGATTTTTCACTTACAAAAACAGGTTTCAAGAGGCGGGAAAGCTAAAAAGAAAGTGAGAGTTCTGAGATACACTAATCCGGAGGGAAATGTAGGAAATGACTCAATTTGAAATAGTATTTTGGTTTTTACTTAATTTGTATATGACAAGCCAGGAAATAGAACCAATAAAGGTAGAAAATAAAAGCAGCTTATGTACTCCAAGGCTTCAGAGTAAGCCATATTAAAAGGCACAATATATAAAACCGTGTCGATAGGTGTTACCACCACAAGTAGCTGGATGACATCTGAACAAGAGACTATCACATACAATTTCACTGACTGTCCCTATTGAAGAGATTCTAGGATCACAAGAAAACCAGAAATATTGATACTATGCTGTTATTTCAGCAATTCTCGAAAAAGTCTCAGTCATTTTAAATGTCCATTTTTTTTTGTAAAAAATAAGAGCTGAGAAATAAAAAAAATGCAATTAGTGAAATCTTAAAAAGAAATGGGAAAAGCTAAGCATTGGCACCAAATGTCGAATCATCATAAGAGTCTACACAAAGCAATTTACACTGCCATTTCCTGGGACTTTGACATGAGGTTAAAAAAAAATGAAAAGACAGAAACCCAGTTTAAGGGAAACCTGGTTGCTAGGTCACGAAGTGCAACCTTCTTTTGTTCATTAATTGCCATTCTGGAGACTACCATTATTGCCAAATTAGCGAGTGCTAAAATGGATTTAGAGCATTGACTTGCATACAACATAAAGGTGCTTAAAATCACTCAAAACGTGTGCATCAGTAAAAGGCACTGTGGTGTCTGTCTCAGGCAGAGAGTGAGGAACAAGAGACAAGGGAAGCATAATCACTGCAAAAGAAAGGGCAAAGTGAAAACCTCTCTGATCAGCACAGAAAGAGCTTTTCAGTCAGAAAACAGCTCTGATTGCTAGGTTTGGACAGGAAGCCACTACACAGCTCTCAATAAATTAGAGCATGGTACATTGCATCAGCTAAACTAAATACAACCCTGGAACTGGACTGAACCATGAAGCAGACCTAGGGTTAGGACTTCTGTCTGGACAAATGTAGGCAAGGTTATTACAGAGGTGATGCCTTTGACTTCCATGGGGAGCAGCTGCTTCCTGCATCACTGGCAAATAATTAATAGAGCATCGTTAACAGCAGGTTTGGAGAAGGTCATGCACAGAGTTCCCACCTCCACAAGAAACAAGTAATATATAAAAACTAGGTACCTTAAATAGAAATAAGCCAGCAATTCAGGCTGGAAGACTATCCTTAACTCATCAATGAAATCCATATCGATTTCCAAATAAGTAGGACATTTTACACAGCATTTGCACTTATGCTAAGGCACTGTGAGAGAGGTTAGAGAAAATGTTGAATTTAAAACTATATCACACTAAATATAACCATTTGGGGTGAAATTTCTCACATTATGTCTGCCTCATGCTGTTTTTTTTTTTTTTTTTTTTTTTTTTTTTTTTAAGTTTCAGCTAAAATGGTTCAGCTCTTTTTGAGAACAAGGTTAGGGAAACATGGTTTTTTTCCCCAAAGTGGTAGCCGTGTTAGTCTGTATCAGCAAAAACGAGGAGTCCTTGTGGCACCTTAGAGACTAAGAAATGTATTTGGGCATAAGCTTTCGTGGGCTAAAACCTACTTCACCAGATGCATGGAGTGAAAAATACAGAGGCAGGTATAAATACACAGCACACAAAAAGATGCCTTGGGGGAGGGGGCAGTGCTAACGAACCAATTCAATTAAGGTGGAAGTGGGCTATTCTCAACAGTGGACAAGAAGGGGTGAATTCTAATGTGGCCAATGTAACCAAGGTGGCTCATTTCAAACAGTTGACAAGAAGGTGTAAGTATCAGCAGGGGAAAATTAGTTTTTATAGTGACCCATCCACTCCCAGTCTTTATTCAGGCCTAATTTGATGGTGTCAGTTTGCAAATTAATTCCAATACTGCAGTTTCTCATTGGAATCTGTTTTTGAAGTTTTTTTGTTGAAGAATTGCCACTTTTAAGTCTGTTATTGAGTGTCCAGGGAGATTGAAGTGTTCTCAAATATTCATACAGATGTTTAACTGAGATGCTCTAGTGTCTCCATGATTTGGAGCAGGGACTTGAAATTTGGCGGGGGAATAGCCCTGCTGTCAGAATTGTGTTTTACCATGTTCGTGAAAATTTGATCTAATTTGGTCAAGTTACGAGCCTCTGAAAAATCTTGGTTAGCCTATGCTCAATACAGACTTGTTAAAGTTTGGCAGCTAAATTCTCTGAAGATTCCAATTGTATTGGGCATGTTCTAGCCTCTCACAGCTCCTACATATTGAGTGGACGGCACATATGCCACCCCCACAGCGTGACTGAGCATGCTCCATTTCAGATCTTCAGAGATGAATCAGGCCTTTTTCTGCAATTGGGCCTCCCGTTACCCAGGGCTGTCGGTGCTGGAACTGAGAACAGAGTGACCATGTATCCTATGCTGTGAATGACCCCTATTGCTAGTGCCTGTTGTATTTCACTGATGAGCAGTCCTGTTTCAAGGACTAAACTTTTTATTATGAATTGACCTATGTATACAAAGAGGCAAGAAACTTCCTACTATTCTATGTAGTTGCAGTCTGCGACTGCCTTGTGCTGGTGTTCTTTGTTTCTGCCCCCAGCCATACAGTGTGTCTAAGAAAACAAAGACTGTATCTGGAGTGTACAGGAAACGTAGCATCTGTACACTTTCTGGAGGATTTACTTCAAAACACAACTTCCTTTTTTTAGATCCTTTTAAAAATTTCCTGATGGAACTAAAACACTACCAAACTATTACAAATACAGTAACTCTGACTCAACTGTTCAGGTCACTTAAACACAACCCTAACATGCCTCATTCAATCTCTTAGGGCATTTCAGCAGTCTTCCCAATCTGCTGCATTGCAAACCTTCTTTTGTCAAATCCTCATTTGTAACAGACTGGTCAGTCTCATGGTCAATAACAGGGTCAGTTTATGAATTGCTTTAATCTTAACTGAAGTGAGAGCAGACACAACCATGTCAAGTTGTCAGGTATCTTTGAGCAGACACTTCGATTCCTTAGTAAGATTTTGCCTTCATCTGTGATCACTGAGTGTGAGTGAGTTGACTCTTCCATCACTTTAACTTTGACTTGGCCAGTGCCCCTCTTGCCCAATTCTCACTGACTCTTTGTTTTCTTAACTGTGGGAGGTCTTGCTTTTTTATTGTAAAATTGTGTCTGACTGTACTTTCCCAGTCCTTTCCTCATTATCAACAGACTTCTTCGGCTATGGCTACACTAGAGAGCTGCTAGTGGAGCCGCTCTAAGCCAATGGGAGAGACCTCTCCCGTTGATTTAATTAATCCACCCCCGAGTGGCAAAATCGATGTCAGAGCTTCTCCCGCTGACATCATCTGTCAACACCAGCACTTAAATTGGCATAAGTTATATTGCTCAGGGGGGTGGCTAATTCACGCCCCGAGTGACATAACTTATGTCGACTTATGCTGTAGCGTAGCCATAGCCTTGGTCATCCTTTGTTTTTATCTGGTAATTGAGTATTTATACATCAGTTGTAGAGGAGTTCTGTACTTCTGACATGTTCCACAGCTGCTTGCCATTACTTTGATGTCACTATTCATCTGCGGCCAGAAAACAACTTCTCTAGCTCTCCTTTTTGGATTTGGTCATTCCCAGGTACCCTTCATGTATTCACTCCAATATTTTCCTTCTCATCACTTGGAGAACCACAATGTGTGTTCCCTTCAAGAGCACTCCTGAGATCACAGAAACCTCCTTTTTACAGCAGGGGTATGCCGGTGGGAAGGGTTGATTTTTGACTCCTTTGCTTATTGCTTGTATCACTCCTTGCAACATTTCACTTTTAGCTGTTTCTGTATATGTTTACTGTCTATTCCAGGCTATGTATTGTAAGATGGAGCTTGTGCTCTTGGGAGAGTGTCTGCCTTTACTATGTGGCATCAACAGGGCGCCAACTCCGTGGGTGCTCCAGGACTAGAGCACCCACAGAAAAAAATTAGCAGGTGCTTAGCACCCACTGGCAGCCAGCTCCTCCCTGCCCCCTCCTCGTGCCTTCTGCCCACCGGTGGCCCCACCGATCAACTCTTCCCCTCCCCGCCCAGTGCCTCTCGCCTACCACGATCAGCTGTTCTGCAGCATGCAGGAGGCAATAGTAGGCATGGGGAGGAGCGGGGATGGGGCATGCTCGGTGGAGGGGGCGGAACTGGGCAGAAAAGGAAGAGGCGGGCGGCACCTTGGGGAAAGGGATGGGTCGGCGAGGGCCTGGGGCAGTGTCTTGGGGGAAGGTGTGGGTGGGGCAGAGCAGGGGCGGTGCCTTGGGGGAAGGAGTGGAGTGTGGGTGGGGTCTGGGGCTGAGCAGGGGTTGGGCACCCCCAGGGAAAGGAAAAAGCTGGCACCTGTGGTGGCATCAGCTGGCACTTCAGGGTTACATCATACTTTTTCTTTTTCAAAAGCAGCCACTGTATCGTTGGTGGTGCTTCACCAAGCCACTTTTTGTGTAGTGCAGTCAGTGGTTTGTGAGAGTTTCTGCTTTGGCACTCCGACTATAGGGAAAGTCATGAAAGTCATGTTCAGGTTTACTTGAATCTTTGATTGATTGGAAAAGCTACCCTTGGAGGTCAATCTCTCCCAAGTATGTAATTTCTGTTGTTTGAAATTGACATTTGGTCTTATTCAATTGGTTATTAGCTCTTACAATTTACTGTACTCTCCTCATTCCTGATGCTCAATCACAGAACTGGCCCAAATCATTACATCATCGATGTGCACTTTTACGCCTGCCAGACCCTCTAGCAAATGGCTCATTGTACGGTGAAATACTTCTTGAGCCAAACATACGCCAAAAAACAGTCCTAGGAAGCAGTATCTGCCAAGGTCTGTTTTGAAAGTGCAGATCTTGGAGCTCTCCGTGTTCAAAAGATGATCTGCCAAAATCCCTCGATGCGTCTAATTTGCTGAAGAATTTGGCTCCTGCTGTTTCAGACAACAGTTCACGTCTTTGTGGGCAACTGGAAGTGTTCTCTTTGTATGTTTTTGTTCAGCTCCCTAGGGTCTGAACACAGCCCATTTTTTTCTACCATTATTAAAGAGCGAATCCGACCAGTTGACTCTTCTCTTCTCCAAATGATAGTATTTGACGTCATGTTTTGCAACTCCTCTTCTAGCCTCTCTTTTAAGGTTTTTGAGCTTTTCATGTAGCATGCACCACAGGGTCTGCATCTTCTCTTAACCGTATCTTGTATTTTACTGGGAGACATCCATTTCCTGTGAATACAGCTTTACGTGACCATAGCAATACTTGAATATCCAGTTCTGTGTTATCTTTATGACTCTCTATAGCATACATCCTCTTAACAAGACCAAGCGTCTCTCGTGTGTAGGCACAAGTCTGGTTGCTTGTCTCCGTGTATTATCACAAACTCTTGTTCTATGATTTCCCTTTGTATTGAAGCATCAGTGTGTACTCTCCCAACACTGGAATTGTTCCTCCATTATAGACTTTCATAGACACTTTTTAAACTCCCACTTTCCTGTGCTCCTTACATCTCAATTTCATTTTCTGTTATCACATTTACTCGTGCCCCAGTGTCTATCTTGTATCTCACATAAGTGCCATTTGTGCACATTTTAATTAGCCAATCTTTTGAGTTTTCAGCCTCCTCCAACATTGTGTTAAGAACAGCTTTTTCTCTTCACTTCAGGAATTCCTTTCTGCACCCAATACATGCACTTTCTCTGCACATTTTAGCACAATGGTTGGGTTTATTACAGTTTCTACATATTTGCCTGAATGCTGGGCATTTCCTATACACATGCTGGTTGCCTCATCACTGGCATTACTTCCTGGTTTCCATCCTTGGCCAATTTATTTTTTGTGAACTTTCCCTTGCTGGTTAAGTTCTGATACTCACAGTTATGTGGTGCGTGTCTTTCTCTAGGCTTTGTTGTTGTTTAAGATGCTTGGCATACACATATTGCTCTTTCTAGTGTCAGATCCATCTCCCTTAGTAACTGTTCATAGACTTTGTTATTGTTACACCACAGAACAATGTGGTCTTTAAAGAGAGTCTTTTAATATTCCATAGTCACAGGACTGACTTTTTAGTTTTAAGTCTGACAAACTCCTCTATTGTTTCCCCTTCATTCCGTGGTCTTATCCTGGACATCTCTTTCATCGGTACATTTTTTCTACGAACAAAATGATCCTTAAACATTTTCATTATTTCTGCAAAGCTTTTCTCTCCTTCCCCACCACCATCTGTATGGAACACACTGTATACATCTAAGGCTTCTGTGTCTGCCACTGTTAACAGCAGATCAATCTTTTGCTCAACCTCCAGTTTATTTGCCCCAGTGGCTTTCACATAGAGCTCATACTGCTGTTTGAATGGTTTCTAGGCATATTCCGCTTTTCCACTGATTCTCATGGCTGGTGGAGGAGTCACTTGCAGTTGCACAGGCTCTTTAATAGCCAGTTCAATGTTCTCTCTCACTAGGTTTTCCAGCATGCTGTGCCCCATTCCTGGCACCACAGTGTATCTCACTGCTGAGCAGCGTGGCATCAAGATACACTCTTTATTATGAACAGGGACTATGGACAGCAGTGAAATAACAAACTCCCTCCTGCTCTGTGTCGCTGCAGCCTGCAACTGCTCCAAGTCAGGCTGCCTAGTTTCTGCACCAGCAGAAAGTGTGCCGAGGCATCAAAGACTGCATGAAAAGTGTCCAAGTGTGACATCTCTACACTCCCTGGAGGATTCACCCTACAGCCCAGAGCCTACGCACTAATGATGATGAGGAGGAAACAGTCTGACTCGAATGCAGAGGGGTAGGGAATGGGGTCTGGGAGGGGGAACAGTAGAGGGTGGGATGACAGGCAGGAACTCAGGAGGAAGGTGTGTTAAAAACAGGAGCAGATGGGGGATAGGAACAAGAAAAAGGATAGAGGCAGAAGCAGGAGGAAGATAGGGGAGGACAGGAACAAGAATAGGGCAAGAGGAGTGTGCAGCAGAGGAGGGGAAAGAGGTAGGAAGGGGTGGGATGGAAGCAGAAGGGGACACAGGAAGATGACTCTGTAACCCCTTGAGAGCAATCCCTTACAGAATTTGGAATTGAACCCACTATTCCGGAGTCTCTATACTCCCTTACTGTGTAGCAAATAGCTGTGAAGCCAACCGGCAAAGTGCATGTCTCCATCCCCATCCGTATAGAAGGTAACCACCTTCTACTGCTACCAGTTGCTCCATTAGCTCAAGTGATAGAAGACTGTTCTATGGATATAAAGATTGCAGCGCTACAGATGACCCATGTGGGGGTCAATATAATTCCACATAAAGAAACAAGGGTTATTTTTAAAATTGTAAGTGTTTTTATTTTTCAAATGCAGTCGCTTACATAGAGAGAGAGAGCATTGTTCCTGTTGCAAAGTCAAGCACTCAGGACATAGGAAATGCCAGAATTAAAGTTACTTGCACAACCTTAATTTGTCCCGGCACCAAGCTTTAAACCCTGTCCCCTCATCTGCTCATGTTTCTGTACGCCACCTTATTGAGCTCCTGCCCATCACTCTACCCAACACCTCTTCCCCATCCCACCAACCCCTCAGACAGTTTGTATGTAGATATTAAGATGCAGTCTTTCGTTACATGATACCATATTATCCAGAACAATCTGGGTTGTGAGAGAAGACTCTTAAATCTTCAACAATTGCATGGGAAACACAAAGTTATTGGCAAAGTATTCAACTTTTTGTATAAGCATTCTTTATTTTGCCAGCTTGTCCTACCGTGAAAGTCCCTCTGAGGAATTAATTTTAGCAGTAACTAGGAACTTCCTGTTTTTTTCCCCTAAGAACACTTAGTCACTTTCATGTAATGTTTTAGGTTTGCTGTTCAAAAAGAGAGAAAAAAAGGAGCACTATTTATTTATCTAGTAAATTCAGTCAAATGCTTCATTAAATAATTGAAATCCTTGCTAATGTCCCTAAAATTAAAGCAAAAGTTCAATAGCTTGTGATCATTTTATGGCCTAATATTATAAAATATTGTGTTACCTTCAAAAGATGTGCTGAAATACTAAAGATTAACTACACTTCCCACTCACTAGAAATGAAAGTGAAATTTCATCTGTGAGCTCCCCATTTTCTGTCATTTTAAAAGGTATCTTCATTTATTCAAAAGCTTATCAAGGCCCTTCTCTAACAGATTAATAGTTGAGCATTTAGTTCCCCTTTTCCTCAGGCTATAATCATTTAGGCTGAGATTTCATTGGCAACACTGGAACTTCCCGCTCTAGCACTAAAATCTGCCAATGAAAGACTATCTGAATCCAGATGAACATTGATTAAATTTTTCATTATTGATGTCAGTGCTATCAATTATTAAATTATTCCCTTATTAAAATGGGAATATTTAGTGAAGGTGTTTACTTTAAGAGGAGAGTTAGGTCTAACTCTCAGACGGTTTTACAGTTAACACCTTTTCCATTTCAGTTTTTATTTCCTTCATCTTTCTCCGTGAGGCTGTGGCAATCGTGCTAGTCAATCTACTTGTTAAGAGATGTAGGAACTGCCACAAATAGGCAGACCAACGACCCCTCTACTTTACTATCCTTTCACAGACAGTGGCCATTACCAGATGCTTTAAGATGCACAAACCCCATAATGAACAATTATGGAATAGACTGCTCTTTGTGGAAGTGTTCCCCTTACCCCCTCCCCACCAGCAATTTATGATTGGCTTATACGGTGAAGCATGAGAATTTATATCCCTTGTACAAAATCCATCCTATGCAATAACTGTAGATATTCTTACTGTTCATGTAAACATCTATTCCTTTACTGATTCCTAACAAGCTTTTGGGCACTAATAGTGAAGCAATGAGTTTCACAGGTTAATTCACCATGTACAAAATATTTCCTATCATCAGTTTTAAATCTGTTGTGTTTTCATTTTATTGGATGTCCCCTTGTTATAGTTTTATAATAAAGTGTAAATAGGAGCACCTGATTTACTTTTTGTAAGCTGTTCATTATTTTATATACCTTTACTTCTAAAATACATATTCCTAATTTTTAAAATCTCCTCCCCTATGTATATTTCCTTTCTTCTGACAATTTTGGCTCTCTCGGGACCCTTTCTGGTGATGCCATAACCCTTTTGTGATAGACTGATCTGAACTTAACCGCAGTGTCCAAAAAGTGGGTGAATCCTTCTCTATTATCCTTTGTAGATCAACTTTACTGAAATTGTCAGTTTATTATTAGATTTCTCTTACTGATGAATCAGTTCTCTTATATCCCTTGATAAATCTGTTTTGCTCCTAATACACTAAGTTTAAAAACGGTCTGCTAGTAGAGCATAAGCAGCATATGTGAAAAATCCTCTGAGTTATGAATGGCTGTTTGGTTTGACAATGTCCATACTATTTATACAGTATTCATAAGCAGTTTTTTTTTCATATGGTTCTTTGGGTACTGGTTGTTGTTCTTATGAATACCTGAACTCACATGTAAACCAGGATATTTGTGTTCAAACAAGAGGGTTCTTCATTCATTATTTTTCCAGAAACAATACCCTGGGACTTAGGTGACCAATTAAAAATCACAAACAAACAAACAAAAACAGCAAATAATGAAGGTTGTAGGTGAATCAGCTGTGTAAAGTCCTATGTTGAAAACTGCTTGTCTAGATGATTCAGTGAATACTTATGAACAAAGAATACATTAATAAAATCAGGAATAGTTCATAAACAGAAACAGGACCAATTCAAAATGAATAATTCTGACAGTGTTTATGTGCAATATTCCAAGATCTAAATTTAGCTTATGCTATGCAGATCTTTCTTTCTTTCCATGATGGCTCGAATAATTATCTCCTAGGCTAACTTCCAAAGTATTGGAGGTCGTGTCTTTCTGATCTCAGTGATTTCTTTCTTTGGAGACCAACATTTATTTTGGACCATATGTTAGGCGGGCAATTTCCCTCTTACTGACCCTGGTCAAAGAAGCAACCTAGAAGTGATTATCTTTAACAGGAAAATGGTGTCATGTGTAGCTCTATTGTTTGCCTGATTCATTCTTTGACACCAATACGATAACTATGTTCTTCTTTGATATACAAATAGAGGACAAAAAGAAGAACAGGAGTACTTGTGGCACCTTAGAGACTAACAAACTATTTGTTAGTCTCTAAGGTGCCACAAGTACTCCTGTTCTTCTTTTTGCGGATACAGATTAACACGGCTGTTACTCTGAAATAGAGGACAAATTTTCTTCCTGTTTCTACCCTATCTTTGTAGGGGTCATACATTTCCATTCACATCCCATCTCTCTCTCTCCAACATGCAAACAAACCTACACCTTAATCTCTTATGCCGGATGGGAACAGACCAGGTTGAGGCATGCTGCCCCTTGTTCAGCCACCTAAAAGACTGGTAAATAGTTAAATAATGCAACCATTATGGGGAGAAGTGGCCATCCAGAATGGTGCGGGGGAACGAGGTTGAAGAAAGAGGGGAACAGGAAGAGGTATCAACCTGTATTGGCTATGTTAATAAAAAAAAGCCCCTAAAACAGCCTGAACTCATGTTTATCATTAATATTATATTGTATATGGTGATTCCTCATAATAACAAAAATGAGAATAACATGCTTAAGAGAGAGTATTTGGAGCTATAACGTGGTTACGACCATTTCTGAAGAAAAATGGAAGGGAAAGGGGAATGGAATAATTGTTAAATACAATGTTGTATTGGATTATGAATGGTCAGGAATTAGATTTACCGAAACCCTGAATACGTATTACTACTTTCTGCTGCATGGTGCATGCTGAGAGTGTTTTTTTATAGCTGAACAGGCAAAAAAGAATTTTTACCAAAGGAGAGTGGATATCCTACCATTTACGCCTCTGGGAACTGGGACAATGTGAAGATTGTTAACAAAACCACTCCCAGCAGCCAGACTACTCAACTACAGAGTCATTTGGCAAAGAATAACCGGACCCAAACTTGACTTGACTTGGGCATATGACCTCGATCTTTTGCTTACATGCAAAGGAACTGATGGAATAGGTTGAATTTTGTACGACTGTGCTGATACCCATGTGTGTGCTGATGTTAAACTAAAAATGTGTTTGGTCAACTGATTAATTTACACTAGTAAATAAGCAGACAATGTATTGCTATTTTTAACTTGACACAGCAGAGTTGAAAAGGAAAACAGAATTACAGAAGCACTGTAGCTCTCAGTCAAGGAGAGTAAGGCAGGGTCACAACTGTACAGAATCTTAAGGTATTGGTATCAAGCTCATAAAATGGTGCCTTCAGGCTTCCCAAAAATCACACACAGAAGTATTCAAACTACAGTAAAGTATACAACAACAACAGACTTGGTCAACTTAAGGTCAGGGGGAGAATTTCCAAAGGCAAAAGGGGAGGTAGGCAGCCAGTGAAAGTAGATTGCCTAATTCTCCTGTATGCCTTTGAAAATCCTCCTCTAAATAAATTGATGTATAAAAGAAAAAGTATAAGTTTCCCTTCTAATAAGCACTAGGTCACAAGAGAAAGTAGTTGTCATTATTAACAACCTGGTGCGCTAGGCACCTCAGAAAACAGAAAGATAGTCATGGTCCCTGCCCACAAGCGTCTCGTAAGATTATACAGTGACTCAGTTAATTCATATTCACTTTTTTGCAAACAGTCTTAGTTTAACATGATTACATATATTTCTGGTAGGCGTCACAATGTGTACAGTTGAAAAGGACTTCTCCTCTCTCTCTCTCTCTCTCACTCAAACTTCCCGAAACATCAACTGCTCAGATGCTCAGAATGATTTGGAAAGGACGGATTTCAAAGTCATTGCACTGTTTAGTTTGTGCTTTTCAAGCAAGCAGCTATCAGAGGCTGTTTCTGTAGAGAGACCTTAATGATGCTATGGCCCTTTCAGCACTGGTTCATTTAGCATGGAAGACATTATGAAAAACTAGATAAAAGCAAGGAAAATGTGCTAAATTTCCTGCACTCACAAATAAGAGATAACGTGCATCTTCTAGTTGGTTTATACTTCAAGCCAAGTATCCTAAATTAGAAGCAGAAATACCAAGTGCTGAATAATGTTACACCTGACAGATACATCTAAGAAAGAAAAATCAACACATCGGGGAATTTAACAAGTTCTCTGATTGAAAAAGTTTGCTACAGACTTAAGATTTACTGACATTTCAATCTACTTTACTGTACATCATGATTGCAAATTAGTTCATACTTGTATGATCTACAATTTCAACTATGAATAATGGCGGTTTACATCTCGAAGGCCAGGAAAGGATGCCGTTCGTTAGCTGAGGAGGAAATGCATGGACTAATGCAGTCACTAGATATTAGTCAGAAATGCAGGACTATGCTGTGCTGGGAACGAACACTGGTGTAGCCATTCTTGACAGTCTACCACTAACAGATATTGCAGTTGTGAGGCAATGTGTTAATATTTCAAGAAGAAAAACTGCCTGTCACTAAACATGAGTTTTTCTATACATCTCAGCAAAATGGTAATGAGCTTCACAGAGTCACAGAAATAAGAGTACGAATTAAAAAGAAAGTTAGTTTCAAGCAAAGGCATGTTTAGCTTTCTGATGAACATTTTAGACAAAATACAAACTAAGTTAGTCTCTTCACAAAATTTGATGCCCCCATTAGAATAATTAGCTTTCTTTATTTGATGGCACAGTTTAACCTCTGACACAACCTTTTACTTTATACCACAGCACTACATGCAGCAAAATGTTTTCATAGGAAATTTAAGTCTCTACCCCAAGATAGCTTGTAGTTTTTTCCCATTTGGTGCAAATTGAGGGGCCTGCAGTTAGTGTGACTCTAGGAATAAATTAAGCTACTTTACCGTCTTCAAAACAGGAGATTTCTCCTAACGATGATTTATGTCTATTAAATGCATTCTAGGATTTAGCTGTTACAAGCTACTAGTGGAGAATGCATATGGGAAAGGCCAAACAGACTGGAAAATCTCCAGGTTTCAGAAAATATGATTCCGAGTGAGTTCAGGCAATTTGTAAATTGATCAGTCCAAAACTGAAAAGTAGTAAGAGTTCCAGTGCCCTGTTTACTTCGATTCCCCCCACTCTCTGATAAAAATCACAGTTCTTTTCCATGCTACAGTTGACCAGGGGACGTGATACTTTCAATAAATCCATCTAGATTACAAAGGCACAGACATAAAACAATCCAATCCAAAGCTGCACAATAAATGAGGGGCCCAATGCTAATATCCACGCAACTTCACTTCTGTGTGTGTGAGAACATGGGGCTATCTACAACGTTAAATTTTACTTCTGAGCACAGTAGCATGATTCTTCATAGACTGTAGGAGGAAGGATGATATGGGGGAAAATAAGACAAATCAATTAGACAACATTTCTTTGAGAGAGACTTCTTTTTACTGAGAAATATGAAAAAAGTGGACATTTATACAAAATGCCATTTACTTTGCTAGTTTCCGTTTCCCTTTCTTTAGTTGCAAATATTTTCATTTGAGCCTTCTCAGCTTCTGTTCTTGCTTGATACTGCAGTGAAGTAATAACCTTGTTTTTATTACATCAGTCTGTTGCTAAGGAAATGACAGATATCTCAAATCCACAATAATGACTTGTCTCAGAAACAAATTCAGACCCTGATTCTGCACTGTATTATGCACAGGAGAACCCCTGCATCTGCTTCAACATGGCTCCGTGTGGGCACAGGGAACTACCCATATGCAACATAATAAGGGCTGATAGGTTGAGGAAGAAAACGCTCATTTAAACAATAAAAGCTCTGATAATCAGCAAAATAGGCAGTTTTTCTTAATAAATAAATAAATAAAAGATACAAGGTACATGGATTTGTTTTAAGACAGGTGTATTTTCCCAGTGTGACATTTTGTTGTTCCTTTAAATTTAGGCTATCTATACATTGGGAAATACTGCCCCTTTTGCAATGACTTCAATGTAAAAAGCTTGCCTTAATTTTCTGTATTAGATGTGGATTAATGCCAAAGAAAGAAAGGAAGTGGAACATCTTTTCAAAATGTTAATCATGGTAGAGCACAGTAGGTCCACGGTGTAGAACAGGACAGAGATCTGGTGAGTGACACAAAGCACTGTTGCCCCAGGGACTGGAAATATGGAGCCTGATGCTATTTCATTAGAATCAAAGGTAAAAACCCCATTGACTTCAAGTCAATGGAAATTATACTTATAGCTTTGATTTGGTAAAGCACTCCAGCAAATGCTTAACTTTAGACACATATTTAAATCCATCTATATTTAGCCAAGTAATTAAGCATATGCTTTAAGTTAAGCCTATTCTTAAATTCCACTGACTTCAGTGGGATTTAGGCATGTATTTAAACTGTTTGTTGAATGAGGGCCAGAGTAACCACTTAATCATCTTAGGCTCCGATCTTGCAATCAGATTTTTTAGAAACATATCTTATATAAATATCTATATTGAAATTAAAAACAGAAAATAAAAAATCTTATTATGAGCTTCTAGCTTTTCAGTGTTTTCTAATTGAAGCTGTTTCTGAGTTATTTGCATGTGAATGAAAAAAATCCTTTTAAAATCAGTCATCTTATTTACAATTGATTAAATTAAGAAGTGCCAAGCCAATTTTTTACAGCAAGTTTCAGTCTGGACACATTTTTACAAACACACACACACACACACACACACACACCCCCATATGGGGCTCCGCGGTGAAAAATTTTTCAAGAATCATTTTGGGGATTAATCAAGGGTATTATAGCAACATGGGAAGATTATCGTTATTATAAAAGAAAAGCCAGGGTTAGGAGAGCGAAGAAAAACATTTCAATGTTACTGATTTAACCTGCAATTAAAAAAAAAATCATTGCATAAAATAATCCTTTTTTTTCCCCTTCTGCAGAAATTAGAAGACTAGCAGAAAACTAAATCTCTAACAAAATAAATGGGGGAAAATCCTTTGCTTATAAAATATTTCTTCTGTACACCTGCCTGCTCTCTGCTCAGTGAGTCCTGCATACTGGAGATGTTTATGAGTTCATTTTATTGCCGTTCCCCCCCGCTCCTATAACTGCCCAACAGCCACTCTCATTTAAGAAGCTCTAAATATTGTTGCCATGGGTGACACATGAACACGGAGCAAGGGAAAGCTCAGCTAATAAAAAGGCTTTTCACAGCATTTCAGCCTTTGCTCATAAGTAAAGTTAAAATTTATGGCTTTTAA
This sequence comes from Chrysemys picta bellii, assembly GCF_011386835.1. Taxonomy (NCBI): domain Eukaryota; kingdom Metazoa; phylum Chordata; order Testudines; family Emydidae; genus Chrysemys; species Chrysemys picta. The sequence goes on along the minus strand of NC_088801.1, from coordinate 61,156,631 downwards.
AATACTGGATCTGGGAGAGGTCAGGTTAAATGGCTGCTAGTAATAAAAGGAATCAATATGCCACAGCATCTGAAGCAGCCAGCAAACTGAATAAACACTTAATCCAAATCCACTTGGATCTGAATTAAAAGAACATAAAATACTGTATTTTCTTTGTTTGCCCTCCATCAGTCAATAGTTTGCATTGCTGGGTCCCCTCAAATTCCACACAGGAAAAGAAACAAACATTTGTTGGCCAAGTGGCAATTAAACCCTATGTCAAGGCCCTGAGGAATTATGTGGGCATTAACCTTATCAGAAAACCACTTTTAGATTAGCAGACTACAAACACAAATGCATCTCTGTCTGTGAAGATCCTGCAACACTTATGCACAAAAGCTTCAGTGGACATTGAGATGTGCTTCCCCTAGTACATTTCAGCCACCTACCCCCATAACTGTAATCCCTGAGTGCAAACAAAATCACCTATAGCAATAATTAGTATGTCCAGTAGTACAGAAACCTTGACAGATTAGTCTTCATTGCACTTGAAAACAAAACAGAATCAAAGAACAGAACTGCTTTCAGGTCTCTTAATCCTAAACCTAAATTTGGCTCAATTTGTGACTAGATTTTCAAGAGTCATCATGCAAACCCATTTTTTTGTACTTATCTACATGTGTTTATGAGGAAATGTGCTGGTTAAGTTTCAGTCTGGGAAATTATCACACTTTTTGCCAGAAGATGCCTTTAAATTACCCACATAAAAGATGCAGATTCAGTTGAGGCCCATGCACACAGGTTACTCCACAAAAACATTGATGCATTTGAAATTACAGGTTATAAACTTAAATAATTTTTTTCTTGGAAAAGGGTTAAAAAAAGCCATTGTATCTAAACTAAAACAAAAATACAGCTTTCAAACTGGCAAATACAGAATTTTATCAGACCTATTATTAATCAAGAAAAGGGGTTTTATGGTACATCTCTCTCTCAAAAAGTCCAAAAGATCTGGGAAAGGATTATGTAGGTTTTCTACAAAAGTGCCCTCATCAAAAGGTCCTTTTTATCCCCTTCTGTGTTCTAAAAAGATTATCAGAATTTTTAAAAAGTTTTTTATTATAGCTTTCTTAATAGCTGGAGCTACAGCTGAAGTTACATTAGGACTCTCTTTCTTGAAATTATCCTGAAACTTTCCATGCATGGTCCCAGCCCAGAGATGAAGTCTTGTTTTTTTTTGTTTTTGGTGGGATTTTTTTTTTTGGGGGGAAATGGGGGGGGGGGGGATAAATAAAACTCCCTTCAACTATGTTTGAGTTACTGAGTAGGGGAAAAAGAACATTTTAACATAAGTATAATACTCTTTTCCCATTCACCAAAAACTCAGAAAATCTTCCAAACTTTGCATGTAAATAGTCTGAGAACTAGATTCCTTTCTAGGATTTGGGGAGAAGGGAAGTTTAATTTCCATGTCTGGTTTATTTCCTCTAACTTTATTTGGATCTGTTTAATTTTGGCAATAATCTTGCACCTACAGAACATTTCCCACAGGCAAGAGAATATGCAGACATATTTCAGATTCATTGTTAGCAATACTTAGATGAACAATTAACAAGCAATTATCTGTCCATCCACCCACCCGCAGCTATAAAGGGATACTTGCAAATGCTCCTCAACCGACAACTTTGGTAAGATACAAGTGGTAAACTCTGGAAGGCAAAATGGATGTGGGGGAAAAATCAGTAAATTAAGAAAAACTTTAGTACCGAGCAGACTGATTTTATGGCTTTTTCCATGAAAGTGAATAGTTATAAAAACATGTCCAATTCAGGCAGAAAGTGGCAAAAAAAAATGTTCTTCTAAGCAGCTACAACAGAAGGTCTTACGAAGTATTATACAATATGCAAAGACATGGACTAATATGACATTTGGCAGCCTTGTTGGGATTAGCTGGCATCCGCAACTGGCTTAGAAACCCAGCCTCAGCTAAAAATACGACAAAAAATACCTCCTTAGCTACCTATGTTGATTAAGGTTGAGGCTTAATTCTATCATGTATTACTTTGTATTTTAAATCTGTTTGGGTACATGGTGCTATCCTTCTTAAAAGAGTTTTGTAGCTCCCCCATGGGATTTTTATGTCATGATGTGTTCCTTCAGTACAAAAGTTATTTTTAAAAAGAAATTGGCAAGAGTGAATGAGAGACCAAATAAAGCTAGTTTCCTCAAATCTGTATTTTTGTAAAACCCACTCCACTCAGACATTTACAAAATATGCTCTAACCCTAAATATCATCTTAAAAGACTAAGCCTTCCTAAATCTCTTCTTGTTAGTCTCCTCTGTCTCCATTACCATTACAGCCTTTTCCCAATATTATTTGGAGGATTTTGACGTCTGTCTTTTAAAACCCTTAAATAAGCCTTACCATACTACTAATTACTTGTGTGTTTAAACAGTTGACAAATACATACACAGTTCTGTACTGCTAAGACTTGTTTTAATTGCAAATTATAAATATGTGGGTAGGATTGTTGCTCCAAAAGAGTGAATCTCCTCCTCCATCTCCTCCCTTTTTTGCATGGTTCACATCTATGCACGTGGTTTAAATACAGCGGGCTAGATTACTACTTCAAGCAAATGAATGCCTAAATATAATATATGTAGTCACTCGCCCTGGTCTTCCACTTCACGTCACCTGTGCAAAGTTTAGAACATTTGGTTCTGTGTGTGTATGAGAGTGCTAGGTTTCCATCCATCTGCCCAGTAGATGGAGAATGGGTGCAAAGATTCTTCCTAGCAGTAACACTGGACCAGACTACAGGAAATACAGGGTCAGAGGAAGACAAAGAGTGATCTCTAAATGTAATTGTTTATAGAGAATGATCAACAAATTAGTGTATTTCTAGTCAGGCCACATAGGACCTAGTTTCTGGCCCAACACTATTTAATAATTTTATCCATGATCTGGAAGAAAATATAAAATAATTACTGATAAAGGCCCCAAATTTAGGAAAGCATCCTCATTTGGTAAAACACGTGCTTAAATACCAAAAAGGAATGGACTTAACCATGCACTTAAAGTGTTTTCCTGACTCAGGGCCAAAGTTTGCAGGTGACGCTAATATTGGTGGGATGATAAATAACATTGAGGACAGGTCACAGTTACAACTAATCGAGGGATGTGATAAATTCTCCTTCAGTTGAAATCTTTATATTAAGGTATGTCTTTCTGAAAGGTAGGCTCTAGTTCAGCCACAAGTTGTTGGGATGGATAGATAGAGCTGCAATTTTAAGGCAATACAGAATGCAAATTTAAATCAGGGGTGGCCAACCTGAGGTTGAGAAGGAGCCAGAATTTACCAATGTACATTGCCAAAGAGCCACAGTAATAAGTCAGCATCCCCCCGCACCATCAGCTCACACCGTGCCCCCTCCCCGCCCCCGCTCCCAGCACCTCCCGCCCACTGGCAGCCTTGCCAATCTGTGCCTCTCCCTCCCTCCCCTCCCCTCCTGATTAGCTGTTTCATGTTGTGCAGGTGGCTCGGGAGAAAGGGGTGGGGGGGAGGGGAAGGAGCGAGGGCACAGCAGGCTCGGGGGAGGGAAGGGGTGGAGTGGGGGCAGGGCCTGTGGCAGAGCCAGGGGTTGAGCACTGAGCACCCCCTGGCACATTGGAAAGTTGGCGCCTGTAGCTCCAGCTCCAGAGTCGGTGCCTATACAAGGAGCCGCATATTAACTTTTGAAGAGCCGCATGTGGCTCCGGAGTCACAGGTTGGCCACTTCTGATCTAAATGATCATAATGATCTTAAAAAAAATAATGTTCAGTTCACAGAAATGTTTGTTGCTCCCATTAAAGTGAGCCGACACATATGAAAGATTAATAGCAGAGAACACTGAAATCTTTGCTTAATTCAGGTACCTAAGGGTGGATGATGGCCATTCTACAAATACTATCCTAATAGACCTTCACCCAGACCATCAGGGACCATATTTAGGGCTGGAGACCAAGGGCCAGATCCTCAGTTGGTGTAAATAATCAAATATCCACTTGCTGCAATGGACACCAATTTACACTAGCTGAGGATCTGACCCTTGGTCTCGCTGCTTACATTTGGAATACAGGCACCAAATTTTGGTGTTACTTTTTGCCAGGAGATACCTGCCCACAAGGAATCAGTCAGAGTATAACCCATTTCATATAAATTACAGCACAAAGATCAGATGTTAACAACTATAGCCTGCGTTGAATTCATACTAATGACTTATGGTAGAACCTGAGAGTTACGAACACCTCGGGAATGGAGGTTGTTCATAACTCTGAAATATTCGTAACTCTGAACAAACGTTACAGTTGTTCTTTACAAATGAACACTGACTTAATACAGCTTTGAAACTTTACTATGCAGAATAAAATTGCTGCTTTTAACCATCTGAATTTAAATGAAACAAGCATGGAAACAGTTTCCTTACCTTGCCAAATCTTTTTTTTTAACCTTTCCATTTATATTTTTAGTAGTTTATGTTTAATAGTACTGTACTGTATTTTCTGCCCCCCCTCCCCAGCTGCTGCATGATTGCATACTTCCAGTTCCAAATCAAGTGTGTGGTTGACTGTCTGTTCGTAACTCTGAGGTTCTACTGTGCATTTGAAAAGCTTTTCATTGCTTTCACAATCCACTAAGCCCTCTATATTAGTTCCCCAGAAAAAATATTTTCAGTCAGGCTATGGTAATCCCCATAACCATGAATCCAAGGCTTTTCTTTTTCCAATACCACAAACATATTTTTACTGTTCTGTAAATTCTGTTTTCATTTATTCAAGAAATTCACACCATGAGGAAAGAAATAAGATCATAAAGATTTTAAAAAACTGTATAAAATTATCCCTTCTCAGATTATCAGTGGTTCATGAAATATTATCCTACACCTCAAAGTACATAACTATGTGCAACCATCATCTGTGAGGGCACTCCTGCAAACTACACTCCATGAAAGCAGGCTTGATTACTGCTTCCTCCACTCTCTTGTGAGGTCTAGCTACCTGACTTTGCCAAACTACTCATTTCTTTGAGTCTATTTACTGCAAGTTCTTCCCTGCATAGTCTTTTCTTCTTCTAGTTTTCATTTTCTTTTAGCTATAAAGATATTTCCAATATGTATGAAAAAGAACACTTCCTTTTTGAATTTTTTTTTAAATTAGTGAAATATATTTTTGATAAGAGCACCTTTTAAATAGTGTGTGAGAGTGTGTGTGTGTGTGTGAATATATATAGGGTTCCCGACTCTTCTGCTGATGTCCAGATGGCCATTTTTGGGCCTGATAACATCTTCAGACGTATATTGGGTCAGGCATTCTCAGTGCAAATGCCTATTTATAGACTCTTCAGTTTCACTGCTGCCATTATTCCCAGTGACCATCCTCTTGCTGAGCCGGAGGAAGGGTTGTGGACATGATCTCTAACCACAACATTTTATGAGAACAAAGTTATTGTTCTAATACTGATGGCAGGAATCAAGGGAGGAAAAATATTTTTCTTCCATCTCTTTCTGCTCTGGTAATTTTCAGTGTTAGTAGATATAAAATTTTGAGATACAAGTGTGATATTTTAGTTTACAATGTGCTTTTTAGATCCTCAAGCGTTCTCAGAAATAAATGCTCCCCCTTCCAGTAATCTCTCTTTGTGTGTTACATTCTGATTACTTAGTGCTTGCGTGACAGCACAACATTCTCTATCAGTTGGCTTCCAGGTCTCACTCTAGCTGCTGCCCTCCCACTCACCCACCCCCTACACACACAGACACACACACACAGTGTAAGAAGGTGGTGAATATTTTGTTTTCTCCTCATTGTTCAATTTGTGACCCGCATGCCTTATTTAGTGCACACTGTTCACCCCATGCTTTCAAGACAGATTAATTTCCTCCTGAGCTTTTCTATGGTGCTCATCACTATAGTATCCCAGTGGCTTACAAACAATTAATTTATCTTCATAACACCTTTGAGATGAAAGGGTGATATTATCACTATTTTATAGGTGGGGAACTGAGGCACAGAGAGATAGATTAAGGTCAAAACTTCCACTAATTTTGGGTGCCCAATTTGACATCTAGGACCTGTTTTTTCAGAGCACTTACCATTATACAGCACTTTATAGGTTCAAAACATGGCTCCCGTTGAGTTCAGTTGCAGACCTGAATGCTCAGCACTTCTGTAAATCAGGTCACGGGGTATTAAGTTGGACACCCAGAAAATGAGGGACCTTGCACTGCCCTGATCTTCAAGCTCCTCAACATGTTCCTTTCCCCTGATAAAGCCTTCCCTTTCCAAACTCTTAACAGGCTTTTGCTAAAATATTTTCTGCCTTGTTTATCTGAATTATCTCTATCGTCAAACACTTTTATTTACAACCTAAAAGTACAAACTTTCACTTCTTGTGGTAATATGCTGCCTCTCGGATGCATCAATTTTATTTCTAAATGTTAGAAGAGTCGGAAATACACATTAGATACCATTACTTGTGTTACTAGCTCTTTAATAGAGTCTTAAGACTAAATAATGACAATATCGCTAACATACCAGAGATTATAGCTTCTGCTTCAACTAAAGTTAACACCTCCCTCATAACCATTAAGAACAATGTACATTAGCATTTTGAACAATTGCAAAGATATTAAACAGCTCTGCTACACTTCTTTTCCAATGTCAGAACATCTTATTGTACCTTTTGTTACTGTGACTACTGCTACAATTTAAATTACACTTTAAGTTGACCAAATGTGGAGGAAAATAGCTTCTCTAGAGTGTTCCATGATCTGCTTAATCAAACCTTTTTGTAACCCATACAATTATATCAACTCTTTTATTTTATGCCTTTGTTTCTTCTGTAAGTATTTGAAGACTGAATACCTGAACCTGTATTCCATTATTTGGCACACATCCTATTTTTCTTTCTTTACCTGCAATCTCTCTCTATAGACCAGGGGTAGGCAACCTATGGCACGTGTGCCAAAGGCAGCACGCGAGCTGATTTTCAGTGGCACTCACACTGCCCGGGTCCTGGCCACCGGTCCGGGGGGCTCTGCATTTTAATTTAATTTTAAAGGAAGCTTCTTAAACATTTTAAAAACCTTATTTACTTTACATATAACAATAGTTTAGTTATATATTATAGACTTGAAGAAAGAGACTTTCTAAAAACGTTACAATGTATTACTGGCACACGAAACCTTAAATTAGAGTGAATAAATGAAGACTCGGTACACCACTTCTGAAAGGTTGCCGACCCCTGCTATAGACCAATAAAATATATTATTTGTACTAAAAAAAAAGAGGATTTTTTGTGCTAAACTATAAAAGTTATTCTATTCTAATTCTTTGGGAAGGTAATTAATAGCAACCTGTATTATGATTAGGGACTGACTCATGATCAATTACTTCAATATTTATAAAAATTTCAAAACTTTATGATTACCATGGCATGGCTAACTAGTATTACTCAATAGCTTTTTCTCCTTATGCTTAACAAATTATTATTATAAATTACTGTGACTGATATGAATGAATGTGGTGAACATGAAGTTTGTATGGCTTGGTACATCTGAATGTGCTAGAGGATTTTGGGAGCAGGATTCTCTTAACATCAGACAGGTGGTGTGGAAATTTACTGAGGGTGCTTAAATTGCACTTAAATGTTTAATTGAATCTCTATCTGTGCGTGTTTTAACATGAGACTTTGAAACATGTCAGCCGATTGACCAGCTCACAAAGTAAAGAAAATGCAAAAACACCCGATCAGTGGGCTTGGTACAGGTTGACCCAGGTCAAAATAACCCCTTTTGGATGACACTGCACTAGGAGCTCAAGTGAATGATTGATGAGAGGGTAAACGCCAACTGATCTTTTGTTTCTGTCTGTTTTACAATATTAATTAGAAAAACCTGTAATGAAACGCCCACAAGGCACATTTCTGGGACATGGGACTCCTTTGAGAACAAGAGGTATAAATGCTAAGCAGAGGAAGTTAGTTAGTAGTTCCCCAATTAACATCTGAAGAGGTCTGTGACGCTGTAAGACAGAGAGCCTCAAGATAACCAAGACCCTGCTTCGGGGGACATTTGACAGACCAAGTACTTGAGAGGGGAAAAGAAGTCTCCATCTAGGACTGGTTGCTGTACCTGCTTTGTTTGCCAATTAGGCTACTGTGTAAGGCCAACATAGTTACTGAGGGTTTATGCTTGGGGAATTGAATCTTACTAGGGAGAGGTATTATATAACCTTTTACTGCTTGTGTAATTCTTTCTCAAATAAATTGCTGTGCACTGAGCAAATTGAATCTGAATTTTCATTGGTGCCGGTAACAATTTGCCCCGCTGTGGGCCATTAAAGATCCATTTCAACAAATACTCTGGTAACTCCCAACTGATACATATACATATTAAGGCGTTTACCTCAGACCAGGAAGCTAAACTCAAATATTTGGAACATAAAGATTAATTTTATATGTGACCAATAGCATGCTGAATCATATCCCTGTCAAGAAAAGGTGTCTGCACACATGGTGGACATGGGATAAGAGGCAGGGCATGTCTCTCTAAAATAAAATAAAAGAACTTAACAGGCAAGACAAAAGTAGTCTCTCTTCCTAGTTACATGGCCATTGATCCATCACACATGGGATGTGTCCAGAGTGAAAGAAAACTGAGGCAAGGGAAAAATACTGGCACAAGATTACAGAGATACCAAAGCATAAAGAAGCCAAAGGATGCATTGGCAGAAGTCTGGAGATCCAGTATATAATTGTATATGAATGTGTGTAAGACAGATCAGGTTGCTGCTTCACAGATTTCTTCTTCTGATGAACAGGACTTCTCTGTCCAACAAGCCCCAGCGGATTTGGTTGAGTAAGCTCTAAGCCCTTTTGAAGCTACCATCCCATTAGCTCTCTAAGCTTATTTAATGTAGTTATAGATTGGGGTAGAGCTGACATCTTTATGCACATGGACCTTGACAGGGAAGCACTCCTAGAATCCAGGTCACTTCTAGACTCACTTTCTTCAAATTGAGGAGTTCCGGGTCAGTCTCAGGTGCCTGTGAGCAAGGGGAGACACTTGGAACTATGTCCGGATGTACTCCCCACGGTGGGAAAAACAGAAAGTCTCTTGGAAATCTACCATCTTTAACATACTGGCTGCCCGAATTCGCCAAACTCTGTGCTATAGGGGAGAGCAAGTGAAAAAAGAAAAAAATATGAAGCAATAGTTCAGACAATAAAGCAGCAGAAAGTCAGTCGCTGATGTCTTCCTGCAGCTTGGTAAGAAGAGGAAATTGGAGCTACTACTGTCAGCTGCAGCTTAGCAGAGAAAGACTTTTGAATGGAAGTTGGTAGTAGGGAACCCTTAATTCACTCACTTTGAGAACTCTAGTTTCCTGCATCTCTAAAGTAAGGAGACGCAACCCAAATATGATGGAACAGTGGACATTCCACACAGTAGTAACACTGAACATTTTTGCTCCAATTGTAGGGCCTGATATTTTCCCCTAAAAGTGCTGGCACAGTAAATCCAGTATTGCCTGGATAATTCCCACTTGAAATAGAAATTTCAGTGAATAACACAATTTCCCAGTGCTAGAGATTCTATAGAGCAGACTGATCTCTCAATAAGGGGGTAAACCATCAATCAAGGATATTAGTAAAAATAACCAATTATTCATTAAGTTTTTCTCAATTTCGTTGCCTCCTATTATGATTTTATTGCTTCTTGGCTTGGTGGAATATTTTCTTGCTTTAACGTCTTCTGTGAAATTTCTGACTAAAATCGACCAACAAAGGGGGCTGCTGTTTTTAACATCACTTCACACTTTTCATTCAATTATATTATTATTATTTGTATTGCAGTAACGCCTTGGGATAGGTGCTGTGAAAACACAGAACAAAAAAGATGGTACTTCCCCAAAGGGTTTACAGCCTAAGAGTGTTTCGTTGCCCTTCTGCAGCCCTGGCTAATTTCAATGCACAGTATTCCTTTTGAGTGGCTAGGCTGTAGACTCCTTGTCTTTGCAGTGTTCTACTTTACTTGCAGATGATCATTCAGCATTGTATGAGCTGCAAAAGGGTAGTATACAGTACATGCCTCCTCTTTATGAGCATGTCACCTCAACATGCCCCTATGTCTCTCTCTCTCCAGCCCATTCAGATGTTTTCCACTTTAAGGTGGAAATAAGCAACTGTTTTGATGTAAAATTAATTCTCTCAGATTTATGTTGAGATTGAACCTGAATTGTTGTTTAGTTAAGTATAGTATTTCAGATGAATGTTGTGAGTGTCAGCCTGTAATTGAGTCAGTGTCAACTCCTCATAGTATCTTTCAGATGAAGACACAAGTGGTTCATCTCTTCTGAAAAATAATACAATCAACTTGGCTCCTGAAGTCAAGCACAGAATTTTCTGCTGTTGATATGTAAACTGTTTTTGAGAATCAATTATTCTGAGTCAATGTTAATAGCCCTGCCCTTCCATTTTTACAAAAAAAGGTAAATTTTCCTAATACTGTACATTCTAATCAAAAGCCTGTAATCTACTTTAGCACTGACCACCTAGTCATCAGTAGCTCACATTTTGACACAGCATTAATACATTTGTATAGTTAACTATATAAGTCTTCAATGTCAGCATTCTTGCCTGCTGTAGTCGGTTTGAATGATGTTCAAATTCAGTGGAGCACACTGAAGAAATTGGAAGGATAGTATTTTGGCAGTTTAATCGAAAATAGCTAGTTTGATTAATAACCAACATTGATGTTGCCATATAATGTATGACTGCTGCATTTCAATCACTAGATTTTCTTAATCTGGTTTAGAAATTAAACTGGTTATCTTGAAAACTTCAGGCTATTGATTAATATAAAGACACTGAGAAATTCTACTTGAAATTAAAAATAATTCCCTATCAAAGAGAACACACAGGTGGGCACAATCAAAATTGTTAAAGCACATCTCAACATTAGTGATTCTAGTATTGTTCTTAATTTCATTGTTTATTGATTCTATTTACTCAAGAATCCACTCATGGTTTCCATTTTCTAAAAAACCACACAAAATGGGAGTGTCTTTCCTACTAATGTAAATTAGAGTGTAAGTGGAGTCACTTCATATATTGTAAGTGTAACTCATCATTAGAGTGGAGAGAGAAATCTTGCTTCTACTTCTTGTACTATAAAGAATTGCTTTATGGATGTTCAAGTTCTCATCTTTTACCTGGAGTTGCAGAAAATTTGCTCTAACAAAAGAGTACAAGAGAAAGAAGGTACAGTTTTTATTTCAAACCAGATAAAATCATATATGACAACAAATACTTACTATATACACATTTACTATAATTGTAACATTTGAAGAATTATATTGAAATGAATCAGACTATTTTCACGTAAGTAACTATTCAACATGAACATAGGGAGCAGAGTTTGCTCCATATCTGGCAATTTTACCATTGATGTTAGATACTAGGAGTTCCTTGTTCTCCTAGTGAAAACAAGGTACTAAACATGAGAAAGGATGTCAGAATCTGGCTTTATCTTGAAATTCCAGTCAGAAGAAGGTATTAATCTTTTGAGGGTCTGCATACATGCTACTAGGAAAGTTGTTTCATGACTCTGAAGAATAAAAGTCACTTAAGAGTTCTTTTATTATTTTGTTTTGGCACTGAGCTCTTAAATGTGTATCTAAATTGGCTGTCTTTGGGTAAATGCATTGGGCCTACCTAAATTTCCTCTGTTCCACAGGTGCCTTTGGAAAAATAGAGGCATAAAACAAAGCAGTATTTTTTTCTGGTGTGTTTAACTTCTTTAGTAGATAAATGCCCAAGTCAGGATTTTCAAAAGTGGCTCGTGATTTTGGGTGCTTTAATTTGTTGGGTTCCTAACTTTAAACCCCTTAAATGGATGGGATTTTCAGAGTGCTCAATAGACCTGTGTAGAGGATGGAAGTTCCGTTTCAGAGAGGATTTAGAAATTTTGAAATTGCTTCATTCTGAACTGGAATAAAACTGAAAAATACTCTATGACTGAAAATCCCCATATTGTTTTGTTTGGGTTGATCGATAAGTTCCATTTAGATTTTTACTATTTTGTAGTACGTTACACATTAAATTTTTAACAAATTCTAAACAAAAAGTCATTTCAAAATCAAAATGTTTTATTCCAAAAATGTCAGAACAGGATTCTTCAACATTGGCAGAACTTTTTTCTCCAGTTTGCTTCCAAAACAAAATTCAGTGAAAATCAACTCAGTTTCGATGGAACCACATATACCAATGGAGTATGGTTCTGTTGAAATTTCTCCAACCTTGGTTGGAGAAACTGACATGAGATCGTAACCAAGAAAGTAAAACCCAGCTGAAATTGTTTGAAGGATAGGAAACCTCCTAGGGTTGCCTATGTAAGCTTAGCATGCGTGTAGACTGTTGTTTCTTTATAGCATTTTTATCCTAAAATCAATGTATGGCACTTTGTGAAAGGGTCACTGGTAACCCTGTCGTCATATCTGAAAAAAAGCAGAACCACAGGTACTGGACTAAGGTCAGACCTGCTGGGATAGTCACAGTGAATTGCAGGGAGACTGCAAACTCTCCAGTCTGAAGGGAGAGGAATATGGGCCCCCATCATAGAGAGGTGACAGCTGGAGGTCTGAGACCAAAAGGGGAACCCTTGAGGAGACCACATAGGTGCAGTTAACTGTGATACTGCCCTCTCAAAAACATGCACTTTAATGTGTCAAGATGTACCTCAAAAATCACTAGTCACTTCTGAAAACCATGGCCCTTGATTTTGTAATGATCTCACAAATTTATTTCAATGGCATGAGGTATTCTATAATTATCTTCTGTTGCACTACACTGTTCAAAAGCTGGTGCATTTACCCTCACTGTTAGCTATCGTTCATTTCAGTAGCAGTAAATATTTTTTTAAACTAGATATTGTTTATAGACTGCACTGCACTTTCTACATTCTAATTTGTTTACCAACCCTATAATACTGTATCTACCATATGAAAAATAAAGTGCATAATTTATTTCCATTTTCTTACTCATTTGCTAAGTAGTTAAAAAGAATACACTAATCTGTATATTAGACACTCTGTACTAATACTTTTTTTAGTTATGATAGGTTTGAGAACAGGGATTAACTGATATTTAATAACTTTAGTAGTTTGTCTTTATTGTCTAAAGGATAGATAGAAAGACAAGAAATACTCTAATAAATAGCCTTATGCGTGGATCTATTATTGGTGTATTCAATATTTAATATAATTTGGAGGAATAGGATTAGGATGATATTTTGACTACTATTTGCATTTATTTTTATCGTGTTGTAGGTTTCAAAAATAAGCAGCAAGTTATTTTATATAATAGTTGAAAACACTTAGCTCGACATGTAATTTTTTTCTATTTTCTGTATCTGTAAAATGAATAGGAAGTGTTTTATTTTAAAATAATGTATCAATTCCAGAGGGCTTCAGTCAAAGAATTTCATCATTTTATTTTCAGAATTTAAATATTTGAACAGATTATAAAGCAATGAAAAAAGAGGCATCTGAATAGCCATATTTTATTTAATTTCTCTTATCTAAAACTGAAAAATAAACCTTTTGTGAATATAGGAAATCATGCCAACTGCAGACAGGCAACAAATACTAACTTTCTTCTTTATCCTCCTGCACAATGCGGTACATTCAGCCTCCATCAGTTTCCACCATTTATTTCAGTCATGTCTGTTCAGGCTTCCGAGTGTCACATTATACTCATAGAATCATAGAACTGGAAGGGACCTCGAGAGGTCATCTAGTCCAGTCCCCTGCACCCAAGGCAGGACTAAGTATTATCTAGACCATCCCTGACAGGTGTTGGTCCAACCTGCTCTTAAAAATCCCCGATGATGGAGATTCCACAACCTCCGTAGGCAATTTATTCCAGTGCTTAATCACTCTGACAGTTAGGAAGTTTTTCCTAATGTTCAACCTAAACCGCCCTTGCTGCAATTTAAGCCTTTTGCTTCTTGTCGTATCCTCAGAGGTTAAGAAAGAACAATTTTTCTCCCTCCTCCTTTTATGTACCTGAAAACTGTTATGTCCCCTCTCAGTCTTCTCTTCTCCAGACTAAACAAACCCAATTTTTTTCAATTTTCCCTCATAGTTCATGTTTTCTAGACTTTTAATCATTTTTGTTGCTCTTCTCTGGACTTTCTCCAATTTGTCCACATCTTTCCTGAAATGTGGTGCCTAGAACTGGACACAATACTCCAGTTGAGGCCTAATCAGCGCAGAGTAGAGCAGAAGAATTACTTCTCGTGTCTTGCTTACAATACTCCTGCTAATACATCCCAGAATGATGTTTGCTTTTTTTGCAACAGGGTTACACTGTTGACTCATATTTAGCTTGTGATCCACTATGACTCCCAAATCCCTTTCTGCAGTACTCCTTCCTATGCAGTCATTTCCCATTTTGTATGTGTGAAACTGATTTTTCCTTCCTAAATGGAGTATTTTGCATTTGTCCTTATTGAATTTCATCTTATTTACTTCAGACCATTTCTCCAGTTTGTCCAGATCATTTTGAATTTTAATCGTATCCTCTAAAGCATTTGCAACCCCTCCCAGCTTGGTATCATCCGCAAACTTTATAAGTGTACTCTCTATGCCATTATCTAAATCATTGATGAAGATATTTAACAGAACTGGACCCAAAACTGATCCCTGCAGGGCCCCACTTGATACGCCCTTCCAGCTTGACTGTGAACCACTGATAACTACTCTCTGGGAACGATTTTCCAACCAGCTATGCACCCACCTTATAGTAGCTCCATCTAGGTTGTATTTCCCTAGTTTCTTTATGAGAAGGTCATGCGAGACAGACTCAAAAGTCTTACTAAAGTCAAGATATACCACATCTACTGCTTCCCCCCATTCACAAAGCTTGTTACCCTGTCAAAGTAAGCTATCAGGTTGGTTTGACGTGATTTATTCTTGACAAATCCATGTTGTTACTTATCACCTTATTATCTTTTACATTTCTGCAAACTGATTGCTTAATTATTTGCTCCATTATCTTTCCCGATACTGAACTTAAACTGACTTGTCTGTAATTTCCCGGATTGTCCTTATTCCCCTTTTTATAGATTGGCACTATATTTGCCCTTTCCCAGTCTTCTGGAATCTCACCCATCTTCCATGACTTTTAGAAGATAATCACTAATAGTTCAGATATCTCCTAAGTCAGCTTCTTGAGTATTCTAGGATGCATTTAATCAGGCCCTGGTGATTTGAAGACTTCTAACTTGTCTTGGCGGGTAGTGATCGATCTATCGGGGATTGATGTATTGTGTCTCATCTCGACGCGATAAATCGACCCCCGAACATGCTCCCCGTTGACTCTGGAACTCCACCAGGGTGAGAGGCGGAAGCGGAGTCGATGGGGGAGCGGCGGCCATCGATCCCGCGCCGCGAGGACGTGAAGTAAGTCAATCTAAGTCGATGTAAGATACGTCGACTTCAGCTACGCTATTCTCGTAGCTGAAGTTGTGTATCTTAGATCGACCACCCGCAGTGTAGATCAGGCCTATGTTAGACATCCAATCACCACCAACCTTCTTGGTGAAAACCGAAACAAAGAAGTCATTAATCACCTCTGCCATTTCCACATGTTCTGTTATTGTCTTACCCCCCCCCCCCTCATTGAGTAATGGGCCTACTCTGTTCTCAGTCTTCCTCTTGCTTCTAATGTATTTGTAGAATGTTTTCTTGTTTCCTTTTATGTCCCTAGCTAGTTTGATCTCGTTTTGTGCCTTGGCTTTTCTAATTTTGTCCCTACATACTTGTGTTATTTGTTTATATTTATCCTTTGTAATTTGACAGAGTTTCCACTTTTTGTAGGACTCTGAGTTTTTTGAGTTTGAGTTTGAAGATCTCCTGGTTAAGCCAGGATGGTCTCTGGCCATACTTCCTATCTTTCCTATGCAGTGGGACAGTTTGCTCTTGTGCCCTTAATAATGTCTCTTTGAAAAATTGCCAACTGTCTTCAATTGTTTTTCCCCTTAGATTTGCTTCCCATGGGATTTTACCTACCAACTCCCTGAGTTTGCTAAAGTTGCCTTCTTGAAATCCATTGTCTTTATTGTGCTTTTCTCCCTCCTATCATTCCTTAGATCATGAACTCTACCATTTCATGATCATATTGATGCATTCTTTCTCTATTGTTCTGTATATTACTTCTCTAGGACTGTTTCAGGACTATTTAGAAAAGCTGGACGACCACAAGTCCATGGGGACAGATGCACTGCATCCGAGGGTGCTAAAGGAGCTGGCGGATGTGATTGCAGAACCATTGGCCATTATCTTAGAAAACTCATGGTGATCGGGGAAAGTCCCGGATGACTGGAAAAAGGCTAATGTAGTGCCCATCTTTAAAAAAGGATCCGGGGAACTACAGGCCAGTCAACCCCACCTGGAAAAATCATGGAGCATGTCCTCATGAAATGAATTTTGAAGCACTTTGAGGAGAGGAAAGTGATCAGGAACAGTGAGCATGGATTCACCAAGTCATGCCTGACTAACCTAATTGCATTCTATAATGTGATAACTGGCTCTGTGGACGAGAAGAAAGCAGTGGACGTGTTATTCCTTGACTTTAGCAAAGCTTTTGATATGGTCTCCCACAGTATTCTTGCCAGCAAGTTAAAGAAGTATGGGCTGGATGAATGGACTATAAGGTGGACAGAAAGCTGGCTAGATCATCGGGCTCAACGTGTAGTGATCAATGCTCCATGTCTAGTTGGCAGCTGGTATCAAGCGGAGTGCCCCAAGGGTCGGTCCTGGGGCCGGTTTAGTTCAATATCTTCATTAATGATCTGGAGAATGACGTGGATTGCACCCATAGCAAGTTTGCAGATTACACTAACCTGGGAGGAGTGGTAGATACGCTGGAGGGTAGGGATAGGATACAGAGGGACCTAGACAAAGGAGTAATGGTCTCAAGTTGCAATGGGGGAGGTTTAGGTTGGATATTAGGAAAAACTTTTTCACTAGGAGGGTGGTGAAGCACTAGAATGGGTTACCTAGGGAGGTGGTGGAATCTCCTTCCTTAGAGGTTTCTAAGGTCAGGCTTGACAAAGCCCTGACTGGGATGATTTAGTTGGGGATTGGTCCTGCTTTGAGCAGAGGGTTGGACTAGATGACCTCCTGAGGTCCCTTCCAACCCTGATATTCTATGATATGATTCTATGATCCTCTTTTTCTCTTTCCAGGTGGTCTCCATATACTTGCCATGTTAGTGGCTCCTTTAAGCATGTTCCTAAACATGTCCATCATTGTATTCTTATCCCTATTTGACACTTTAGATTGGTTTGCTTTTACTTAGAATTTCTGAAGTTGCAAGAAACTCTTTCCAATGGACTCAGAAGATCTACAGGCATTTATTTTGGAATGAATTGATTTTATCAATTTCTTGTGTAGGTTTCCTTGACTCTGCTCCAAAAAGGAGGACAGACATAACAACGGTATTAAAGATTTATGTTTTTTGTCAGTGCCAAACATGCCACCTTTTCCAAATCTTTTCAAGGTTTTGGAAGTTGTTTGCTTCTTTTGATATTTGTTGCTTGACATCTAGCATATAATCACATATACTGTAATTACATCAAAATCCCAAACAAATCCATGCTAGATGTTCAGTTCCTCTTCAGGCCCCTATGCACTACTCCCACAGTACAAAGAGGCAGGAAAACTGCCCTAGCAGGTTACCTGGGGATTTTTTTTTTTTTGCAATCCTCACTAGTGTAATGACACCTAAAGGGCTGCTATAAGCTAACGAACGTCAGAGCAGACTTCCACCATGGGACAAACTAGACACATTTCTCTCCCGGCCCATCCAGGTCCTAAAAATAGGGTGTAGCTTGGCTGAACTGGAGGAACTGGATCTCATGAAGAAAACCTTCATTGTGGCATCACAATTTTGGCCTTGTGCCTACAAGACACTGAGCAACCTCAACCTCCGTGAAGTCAGTGGGTGATGAGGAAATTCAGTGCTTTGCAGGATTAGACTCTATGTCTCTGTAATAACTTCTCCGCTCAAGGTGCTTTGTCCCTAATGAGCCCTTCAAAAATGAACACAATATATCTCCCTCATATTCTCTGTCGAGTTTTCAAACTTAAAGTAACACATTTTATGCCTTTAGTATGAATAAGACCGCATGAGATCATCCACAGGAAGTCAATACAGTATTAATAGTCTCAACAAAAATTCTGTGCAAGCATCAATATATATATATATATATATAGAGAGAGAGAGAGAGAGAGAGAGAGAGATACCTATCTCCTAAAGCTGGAAGGGACCCTGAAAGGTCATCGAGTCCAGCCCCCTGCCTTCACTAGCAGGACCAAGTACTGATTTTGCCCCAGATCCCCAAGTGGCCCCCTCAAGGACTGAACTCACAACCCTGGGTTTAGCAAGCCAATACTCAAACCACTGAGCTATCCCTTCCCCCTACTGAGCTATCCCTTCCCCCAGACCATAGTCAATAATCCCTGGGCCCAGCTGATGGCCCCCTGGGGCTGTGGGCAGCCTATACAGGAACAGCATCAGGGAGTTGACTAGAACTAGAAGGGCTACAGGATAAATTCAAAGCAAAGGTGGCTTAAAGCTGCCTTTTCACCTCTTATCCTCAGACGTGGGCTAAATTTAGGGCCAACCAAAGAATTTGGCTCCAATGATCTATTTTACAATTATGCATGTATTACCATATGATGTTTTTATCTGTATACATACAGACATATGCACACATACTCATTGTAACAGGGCACTGGGCCTGTTACATCTCAATACACCTTTTACAGCCTTTAAAACGGAGAGTTGTCATTGCAGGTCACTTGCTAGCTCCTAGTAAGGTGCCCTACAGGAAGGCTTCCTGCTCTGACGCATAAGAGCAGGTAGGTGGATACCTGGTCAGGGAAAGAAGAGACAGAGATTGACTCCATATCTGTAAGGCAAAGGGCATAAAAAGGAGATGCTTGCAGGGAGTAGGGGCTGGCTATTGGGAAGGGCTAGGAAGTCCTGGAGATGTGAGCAAAGGTAAGACCCTGCAGGGCTGTGAGGCTGCTTTGAGGTGCATGGGTTTGTTTTGAACCTTTTGTTAATAATGAAAAACCCTGAAAAGAGAATTGGAGCTGTGCCTTCAGAGTGTGATTTCACCTTCCCTGGCTGGTGTTTTCCAACTTGTTTCAAGCCTATTTCTTGGTCTCTAACAGAATCAAACATCATCAAAACAACCTACAACTGGCTTTCTCCTTAACAGCTTATTGCAAGCACACACAGACTGTTCACTATTACAGTGAAACCAGAATTGATTGTTAACTGCAGTAACTGCCATTGGCTTAATCTTCAGTTCTGCTGGTTAACTAACAACTGAACTGCTAGTGATAACTAAATTTAAGGGATTACTGCTTAATCCAGTCAGTGCCACCCTTCATAATTAACAGTAAAGATCAAACAAATGCAAAGCAGAAACAGGAATACAATTAAAACTGACTGTCCTAAGCATGCTGTCTATGTACAGTAAAAAGTATTTTAGTAACCTTTTGGAAGCAATTTGTATGAAAAGTGCTAGGTGGTATTGTTGTTATTATTGCAAGAACTGCTAAAAATGATTGATGCTGTTCCATGAGCAACTACACAATTCTTTCTTCAAAGTTTTTTCCCCCTGCATAATATTACTGTGTACAGTTTTTACTATGCAAAGACGTATATTAATAGTGCTGGCAACCTATTTCTTACAATAAAACCTTATTTAAAATGTTATGAAAAGTAAATACTACATAAGACAATGTTTGAGAAATAAACTGGAGTTGGAATATCAATTACCCACTGCTACCCTTAAAAACCTACATCTTAGCAAAGAAAGATGAGAGGATTTAAATTATAATAATAAAAAATTCTCAACTCTGCTGAGGATTATAGATCCCCTCTCTCCCACAGACCCAACCCCCAGAAAGTAGAACAAGATGCATGCAGTAAGCAGTGGAGTTGGAGCAGAAAAAAAACCCAGGTAAATCTATGAGTTATTTCATTTTGTATTTTCCAGTGAGTCACCAATAACCTATTCTTGCTTCCCCCCAATTTTGTTGCATAGCTAGAAAAAGGGGGCATACAGTTGTTCACTAATCCTCCTTCACTGCCTCATCCGCTGAACTGTAAGTTAGAGGGGCAGATGTGTCATCTGGGAAGTTTTCCAAATTCATCAACTCCTTGGCGCCAGTGATTTCAGTGTGCCCATTGCCAGCACTGGCTGTTATGCCCATAAAAACTTAACTCCTGGAGGGAAAGGATTAAGAAATGAGGCACTCAACAGTGGCTGCAGGTTTCTTCAGTCACAATGAACAACTAAAAGAACCATAGTAACTGCCAATGCTTTTCACTCCCTAATACACTCAAGGGTTTTCCCAAACATCTGCAGACCATTGTCATGAACAGGGCTTGAGAAATGGTACACACACTAGCTGGGGGACTAAACATAGCAGTGAGATGCAGAGAAGAAAGACTGGTGATGAGGGTACACAGTAAGATCTGAATTTGTACATTTGTAAATATGTAGCCCAATGGTTTTAGAATCACATGAGCAGTTTCTTCTCACTAGTGGCTGACACAGGTTCTCAAGCCACTCCTGGTGCTTTCTGCAATGGACTCAGTCTGCCTGCTGTAATCAGTCACCATATCTGATCAACATTACTTCTTGAAGAGCCCTTTGCTTAGAAGGCCCTATACATGAATGGAAACTGCCTGACCCATTTGCAGGATTCAAGAGTTTTCTTTAGATCAGAGAATTTCCATGTAGAAACTGAAGTTTTATCAGCCAAATACAGGTCCTTTGAGCATTTTGCTTTACTCTCAGATGCAACGAGCAGGCAAGCGATCCTTGATTTAGAGATTAACAACGTCAAAATTCCCAAGATTCTAAATGTTAAATTCACCTTACTGACTGCTCCCAAGGTGACGCTTAACTTGAAAGAGTCCTGAGCATCCACAGTTCCAACAGAAGTGAATGGGAGTTGGAAGACCTCAGTACTTCTAAATATTAGGCCTTTTCTTCTGGCTACATCTATTGCAGACTCCGTTATATTTAAGATTTTACCATCACTGCTCATTAAAGAAAAACTCTAGATATTATTTCTTAATCTTATTGGACAGGTTGCCGCCCTTAGGATGCCACCCGACGTGCAGAGATACCGCTGAGCCCGCCTGTTATGCCAGGTTGGGCACCCTTTTTACCTGTCTTGCTGAGCCAGGCTATTAAGCCTCTTCCAACACATACACAGGCAGGGCCACACCCAACTGCAGAACAGACACTGAGATCAGTTCTGGAAAGGCTCAGCTTAAGGGACTTGCCCCAGCACACAAGTGTCCACCTCCCTTGGAGTGCAGACCCACAGATATATTATGAAATCCGCCTCCTCCCTCAATGTGGAGGAAGGTATGTGCAACTTCTCCTCTCCCCCCCACATTAGAAATGACAGAAACTGGGTTTACTAATAAACAGAACAAATTTAATGAACTATATAAGGCAGATTTTAAGTGGTAAAAGGGGTAGCAAACAGAACAAAGCAGATTACTAAGCAAATGAAACCAGACACGCAAACTAAGCTAGTTTCACTAAAGAAATTGGTTACAAACAGTATTTCTCACCCTAGATATTATTGCAGGCAGATTACAGAAAGTCTTGAAAGGCAGCTGCACTGGTCTCCCTCTTGAGACCTCAGGTATTATTACTCACAAGCTAGACGCCCTCCCAGCTTGGACTCAACCCTTCTCCCCACCCCCAGTTTTTCGCTTCCTGGTGTTTTTTCAGTGTCTCTTTGGGTGGGGAGGCAGAGGAGAACCATGAAAATGTCACTCCCCTGCCTTATATAGCTCTTGTGTAAGGCGGGAACCCTTTGTCTTCTAGTGGAACCCACTGGCATTCCAAAAGAGGAGGAGGGGTATCCAGGGCCAAGTGACTCGGACCCATGTCTCTGCAAGGCTCTGGCAGCCATTCCTCGTAAGCGGTCTCCAGTGCCCACAGGAAGACTAAGCCCTTTCACAGTCCCTTGTCTCTGCTAAGGGCCCTTGAGCCCTGTCTGGCTTTTCCATTATTGTACCTGAAGGGCTGGTTGGGGGTGAAACCCAAAGTAACACATTTGAAATACAGATACGTAGTTAATATTCCTAATTTCAGATACAGAAACGATACAGGCATATACATGGGATAATCACATTCAGTAAATCATAACCTTCCCAATGATATCTCACATGAGCCATCTCGCATAAAGCATATCTCAGTTATGTCATTCATATAATAAGCATATTTTCATAAAGAATATGGAGTGAAACGTCACACATTCACTCACAGCATTGCTGCTAGGAGCAGAGATTGAGGGGTTTGGAGTATCATAAAGAGCTGTCTTAAGAACTTATGTATTCTATGCGTATTTACATCCCTTTTCTAGTGTGATTGCACCGGATGTAAATCATTTTAGAATTTGATTGGGTGTGTGTATGCGTGTATTCCTGTAAATGTGCGTGCAATGTCAGCAATCTAATCTATAGTTATTTTGATTTGATGTAGTTCCAACCACTGCCTTAGTTGCACATCCTATGCACGTGAAAACATATCAGTTTACGACCTATATTCAACAAACTGAGCTCAAACCTAATTCACAGCACGTGGGACACTTTCTCTGGCAGGCTACAGGGGCCATAAACTATTCATTACTGCAGAAGTTAAAAGTTTCATTTAAAAATAATTGTTTCTAGTCATGATAGTTGCTATTCAGAACAGAGGTGGGCAGAGGTGAAACTGACAAGAATTAAGCAGCTGCTTGACAAAGCTAGGGGGTAGCAGCAAGTGGTGGGCCTGGAGATATTCATGGGCAAGGAAGATCCCAAAATTGAGGTGTTCTCTCCCCTCCTCCCCCCATCAGCCAGTAGGCTCTAGTGGGGTGTGTGTGTATGTGGCATAATAGTGCAGACCTCCCCACAGCCTTCACAGCACGCAGGAAGCTTTGAAGGCAGATCAGAAAGTTCCTTGTCCCTTTCACTTCGCAGAGGTAGGTGGACTATTACATCCCAAGACAGTTTCAATTAACAGCTCTCTTTGAGAAATCTCTGACCTCTTCACATCGCCAGCAGACTGGGTGGCAGGTCAGACTGGGTTCTCATTTACGTCAGTGCGAAGTGGGTATAAATGCTTCCAAATCAGAATGGCAGCATTTTGCATCCACACGGCACAAGTATAAATTGCAACAACAAGGTGCAAGACAAATAAGGGAGAAGCGGAGACATAGTGTTTAAGAGTTTTCCTGCCCTCAAGCCTGAAAATGATACAAGAGCATCTGCAGCAGAAAGCTCTGACTCAAAGCAGAACTCTGCAGCGGGGACATGAAATGTGGCAGGTTAGGAACAAGTGCAGGCAGGCATAAGAAAAGAGACTGTGATTTTCAGCTGGAACATGCAAGCGGTGAACACCCTCCAATCACTCATGCTGACATTGCACCATTCCCAGGATGAGTATTTCAGCCTGCAACAGATTGAGTCCTCTGCGTGTGTGCCTCCTTTTAGTCCACTGTAATCTGACAGCCAACATATTCAGTCTCAAAAGAGGGTGTGTGTGTTCATTTTAGACACTAAAAGACCATATGCAAAAAGGAAATATTAATTACAGCTCTTAAAAATCTGTATGGCTTTATTGAATGCTACACTAATAAAACATTTTCCTGTTTTTAATATGCTTGTGGTATTTTGCCACACCCCAATTGGATTGGCTTCACTGAATTAAATACAGAACAACATCTAGTAATGCCTAGCAACAGGAAGAAATTCCAGCAACATAAAACTCTGGTTAGCAAAGTTTATGTAATGGGAAGATAAAAGAAAAACCCTGTGATGAACTGGGGCTATGTCTGTACAACTTATGAATTGCGATTGATATTGTGAAATTGTATTATGAAACACAGCTGTATTATGAGTGCCTGTACATGCGTGGATCCACCATCGCTGACAAGCCCTGTAGAAAGTACGCATCAGACAGATACAATAGAAGGTGCTTATGGCGTAAAGACCCTATTCAGGTGCAAACATCTGGAAACGTGGGTGAGCTGTCTCCTTAGAAAACCATTTTAGCGGATTCCTCGAACGGGGAAAATAGGAGAAGTGGAAACTTACCAGGAGTAGAACAAGAGAGACCAGGTGAGCAGAAGGGGGTTAAATAAAGAAAAACACAGAAATAGAGGGGGCCAAACAGGAAGAGGAAGCATGGGGCAGGAGACAGCAAGGTCTACAGCTGCTTTTTCTGCTCCAGGAACACATGGAAGCTATAAAGTTGGATTAATAGGCTGGTGGAGGATTCCCTGCGTAATGTAATTCTGCTGTAGTGGCTCCAACACCTCTTACCAGCCCCCTGAATAGGGATGTATCTGGAAAAAGGGGATATTACCCCAGTAATCCCTGGATGCCAGAACAACCCCTTTGCAGTTTTATGTAAATTGGAGCAGACCTGAAGCTTCTCTAATCTACATCAGAGACTCATCTGTAGAGGGAAGAAAGGTACATAAAGGTATTGTAAAGCTCCCTTTGCCTCCATTCTCTAGTTATGCTGAGCACAGTTCAGACACAGCCCAAACTCAGGGCTTATTCTGCTGAGGCTGGACTATCCTTATTGTCCTGCCCTATACCAGTTGATTCATAAGGGCAGGAGAAGAAGACTGTTAGTGGGACTCTTGACACCTAAAAACCTTCTCAGGCACCTTGCTCTAGCAACCAGACAATGAGGAAACATTTCTTTCTTGCCGAGGCTTGTCCATCATTTTGTCACCCCCTTTCCCTGCCACTAGGGAGGTTGCTTACAGAGGGTGAAATACTGGCCCATTTTAAATCGGTGGAAGTTGTGCTATTGACTCAATGGGCCAGCATTTCATTCTCTCTCCATCTCAATGCCAAAACGTAAAAGGGGCCAAACTGATTACCGTCTGGCACTGTTGGCAAGAAAAGTTATAGGTGGGAAGGTGTTTTTAGGTGAAAAAAAAAATTCCCTTCTCAGGGTTGAAGTGACTGCCTGTTCTCTTCCAGGGTGGAAGATCACCCAGCCAAGCAACCCAGGAGTGCTGTGAACAGGGCAGGTCAATGGATCTCCTGGTAGCCTGTCTCCAGTCTCTGGCAGTGAGGATCATCAGTGAGGACTGCCAGGCATGCATTCAGAGAAGATTCTAAAGAAGAAGTTGCTATTTACTCAAATTAAATGATACAGCAGATTTTGTCAACTCAAAGTTCTTGTCTAACAACCGTTAGAGGCACAAGAACTAATAAGTGTCTAGCCTGTCACCTCCTGAGTCAGTGAGAAATTTAAGTCATCATGTAAAAGTACACACAATTCAATAGGGGAAAAAGATTGCTGCATCAGTCTCAATTTTTGTACAGCATTATAATAATCAACATCTGGAATACCCAGTCTGAGTTTCCCTTGCTAAAACAAGAAACATTAGAACTTGATAAGTGTACTCCTTCTGTTTCCTAGCTTTCCTGCTTACTCATTAACAGCTTATTGCATCAGTAAAGTTCGAGTAGGAAGACATGTTTTTTCTATAACAAAAGTTTCAAAATTCATAGTCAGTACCTTTAGTACTAGGGCAAGTAAAGGATCATCTCATTCATATTCTTCCTTAAGACCTAGTGAAAGTTACAGGCCTAGGATTTATTCTCTCGAGCCTCCAATCTATGATGAAATGTAACATTATCCTGTATTAAGATACCATAAAGATTCTTACAGTTCAGTATTGTTCTGTTCCTGTCCCTTATGCATGGTGTACGCACAGTTTTTGTACTAGTATAACTACGTGGGTTAGGGGTGTGATTTTTTTTTTGTATCAGTGTAATTATACTGTGATGCAGGCAGACCAAGTCCCAGCTCATCCAAGGCCCATAGGCCTCACTGAACACTGACAAATGCAGAGCTGGAAACCAGTCTGGCTCACCTATGTGTTCGTATTGTTAACACAGGTATTAGATTTATAAAAATGTGTTGAGTGTTTAGATTTAATGAAATGTTTGTGAGTTGCTGCATGCGTTAATCTCACTTATAACATCTGTGTGCCATGCTATAGGGTACCAGATATCAGAGGGGTAACCATGTTAGTCTGTATCCACAAAAACAACGAGGAGCCCAGTGGCACCTTAAAGACTAGCAGATTTATTTGGGCATAAGCCTTCGTGGGTAAAAAGCTCACTTCTTCAGATGCATGGAGTGAAAATTACAGATACAGGCATAAATATATATTGGCACATGAAGAGAAGGGAGGTACCTCCTAGCTGTCTTCGAGACACCACTGACTTCCTGAGGAAACTACAATGCATTGGTGATCTTCCTGAAAACACCATCCTGGCCACCATGGATGTAGAAGCTCTTTACACCAACATTCCACATGAGGATGGACTACAAGCTGTCAGGAACAGTATCCCTGATGTAGCCACGGCACACTTGGTGGCTGAGCTTTGTGACTTTGTCCTCATCCACAACCACTTCAGATTTGGGGACAATCTATAACTTCAAGTCAACGGCACTGCTAGGGGTACCTGCATGGCCCCCACAGTATGATAATATTTTTACGGCTGACTTAGAACAACGCTTCCTCAGCTCTCATCCCCTAGCGCCCTTCCTCTACTTACGCTACATTGATGACATCTTCATCATATGGACCCATGGGAAGGAGGCCCTTGAAGAATTTCACGTGGATTTCAACAATTTCCACCCCACCATCAACCTCAGCCTGGACCAGTCCTCACAAGAGATCCACTTCCTGGGCACTACAGTGCACATAAGTGATGGTCACATAAACATGACCCTATACCGGAAACCTACTGACTGCTATTCTTACCTATATGCCTTCAGCTTCCATCCAGGACACATCACACGATCCACTGTCTACAGCCAAGCCTTAAGATACAACCGAATTTGCTCCAATCCCTCAGACAGAGACAAACACCTACAAGATCTCTATCAGGCATTCTTAAAACTACAATACCCACCTGCAGAAGTGAGGAAACAGACTGACAGAGCGAGACGGGTACCCAGAAATCACCTACAACAGGACAGGCCCCACAAGGAAAATAACAGAATGCCACTGGCTATCACATACAGCCCCCAGCTAAAACCTACCACTCCAGCGCATCATCAACAATCTACAACCTATCCTGGAAAATGATCCCCCACTCTCACAAGCCTTGGGAGGCAGGCCAATCCTCGCTTACAGACAGCCACCCAACCTGAAGCAAATACTCACCAGCAACTACACACCACACCACAGAAACACTAACCCAGGAACCAATCCCTGTAACAAACCCCGTTGCCTTCTCTGCCCCATATCTACTCTAGCGACACCATCATAGGACCCAACCACACCAGCCACACCATCAGACTCATTCACTTGCACATCTATTAATGTGATATATGCCATTATGTGCCAGCAATGCCCTCTGCCACGTACATTGGCCAAACCAGACTGTCTCTATGTAAACGGATAAATGGACACAAATCAGATACCAGGAATGGTAACATACAAAAGCCAGAAGGAGAACACTTTAATCTCCCTGGACATTCAATAATAGATTTAAAAGTAGCCGTTCTTCAACAACAAAAAATTCAAAAACATATTTCAAAGAGAAACTGCTGAGCTACAATTCATTTGCAAACTTAACATGATCAATTTGGGCTTGAATAAGGACTGGGAGTGGCTGGCTCACTACAAAAGCAATTTTCCCTTTCTTGGTATTGACACCTCCTCATCGATTATTGGTAGGGGACTACATCCACCCTGACTAAACTGGCCTTCAACATTGGTTCTCCACTTTGTAATGTAACTCCCTTCCCTTCATGTGCCAATATGTATTTATACCTTTATCTGTAATTTTCACTCCATGCATCTGAAGTGAGTTTTTTACCCACAAAAGCTTATGCCCAAATAAATCTGTTAGTCTTTAAGGTGCCACCAGACTCCTCATTGTTTTTATGCTATAGGGTAATATTTAAGTGTTTGCTTTGTGACTATAAAAGTGTTTGCTCTACTACTGTAAACCCTCACAGTCAGGAGAGAAGCGTTACCAAGTGTGAAATACTAGTTTACCACAAGAAGTGTCATCTCCTGCCCCACAAAAGAAGGCCCATAGACACCAGATGAGTCAATATGGAACATCAGTGGACAAAAGACTTTGTTGATTGCTTCCCCCACACTCATGAAGAGGAGACTTGCACAAAGATTCATTCCAGCACAGCTTGAGCTCTGGGGGAAGAGAATCAAAATCCCTGACAAGAAGAAATTATCCCTATCCTCCAGATGTTAACTATCCTTCTAGTTAGAAAGTTTTCCTAAAGTTTATCTAAACTAAATCTCCCTTGCTGCAGATTGAGCAGATTATTTCTCCGCCTACGTATTGATTCTAATCCCACAGAAGACACAATCTACCTAACTGGGAGGTAAAAAATCATAAAGCAAACTATTTCAGGTTTCCCAGTTGCATATGATGGTGTGAATTTTCAGGTGACAACTTCTTTGCGCCAATATACCTAGAGAAGCCAAACCAAGGTTTAACAGAACTTAAAAAATGGATCAAAGAGGCAAATCCATCATGAATAAAGAAAAAAAGATATCAAGATTATCTGCCAAAATGTGCACAATAAGAAGTCATCCAACATCACCCCACAATCCAAAGATTCAAACCATGAGAGCGCCAATAACACTAACAAGAATGAGAGGCCCATCTGGGAACATTATCCAAAATGAATAAACAAATAAATAAAGCCCCCACAATTCAAAGGAAATGGCAGGACTTTATATACTGCCCCCCTCCAGTCAGATGATGGTAAGGTCCTTTTTAGAGCAGGGCTTCCAATTGCAAGTGTCAAGTAGGTCAGCAGTGATTTAAACTATTAAACTATTTTCTTTGGCTGGCATTTTGGGATCTATCTCCCATTGAAATTCCCTGGGCGCTGAGTGCCTGGTGCCCTTAGGCCCCTTTGAAATTTCCAGCCACAATGATATCTGTGTCACAGGGAGCACTTGCTTTGTAAAACAGCGAGACCCTTTATGAGAAGACACTGCAGCTTCCCCATCCACCTGATCTTGTGATCTGGACTATCGAAAGTAAAACACAGATCATAAACTTGCTAACAAGTAGCTTTACCCCTTTCACTCACTGGTGCTTTTATGGTGCCTTTCTGTTTTACATCTATACAGAAGGGTGTTTTGGAAAATGAGACATTAAAACAGATATAGGAAAGCTTTTTTAGCCCATTTTACTAATTAATATGTCAAAGCTCATAAAGAAGAACTCATCAGCTTTTCTCCAGTACTGCATCATCTTAAAGAGCTGTGTCAGCAAGGACCTCAGCAGACAGTCAATACATATTAAAAGAATTTCAAGCAGTAAATCAAAATAGAAAAGGAAAGTGGGGGAAAAAAAGAAAATAAAACACAAATAGCTATAAGCTACCAGTACATGATTTGGGTCTTTTAATAAAATCAAGAAATGGCAGTATTTTTTTCTACATCACAAGGATCTTGTAAATAATGACAGGTTTCAGAGTAGCAGCCGTGTTAGTCTGTATCTGCAAAAAGAACAGGAGTCCTTGTGGCACCTTAGAGACTAACAAATTTATTAGAGCATAAGCTCTAATATATATATAAATATATGTTTCACTCTATATGCATCCGAAGAAGTGGGCTGTAGTCCACGAAAGCTTATGCTCTAATAAATTTGTTAGTCTCTAAGGTGCCACAAGGACTCCTGTTCTTTTCTTGTAAATAATATCTTCCTCCTCCTCCTGTTATTGTTCTTCTAGTGAAAGAAAATGAAAGACAAGTTTAAGGAAGAGCTCATACAAAACTGAACTAATATTCTCTAGATTTTGATCTCTTGGATATTTTTGGGTCATTCACATTTTTAAAGAGGCACTGTTTGTCTCTCTCTCCCTCTCAACTTTGTTATCACTGAGATTTAGGGAATGAAAAAGTTTACTATGCTAAACGCAAGGGGAGGTGGAGATAAGAAAACACTCCTGTCTTCCTGAAGGAATTTTGAGCTTCTAGGTTCTTTCCAGGGCAGGCTAAATGGGACATATCAACACACTAATTCAGGGATTCTTCTCTTTCCACTGCAATGAGCAGAAGTTTCTGCAGAAAACATCTGCAGTTCTAAGAACTTAAAATAGGTTTTGCAGTAGCCTCATTCTCAGACAGGCCACGCGCACAATCAAGGTGCCTAATGTCACAATAACCTGAACGTACAGTCATTCTCTTGTTGTTTGTGGTGCATGTGAGTGAAATAGAGGTACCTGCAGGGACAAATCTTCCAATAGGAATGCTTCAGTCCTGGGGAAATCCAGGGATGTTTCTAAAAGCACGTATTTTCATTAGAGAATAAAAAAAGACTACTTTTTGTGGGTGAAATATACCAGGAAATAGAAATAGGAGGCTATAGCTACACATGCTTCTAATGCCTTGCCTTGGGACATAGCTCTGAAAAAACATTTGCCTAGGCAGAGGTAAGACCAAAATGTGCTATCACTTCTGCCCAGTAACTAGTAAATACCCTCCAAACTGTAACTAGACCAAAGGGTGAGACTAAAGGATGGAAGCATTTTCCATCCACTACATACCAGAAGGATTTTTCCTTCGAGAGTTATTGAACCACACATCTCATAGAACTAGTCATGCTGAAGGAGAGAAGGGATAATTGCATTGATTGTCAGTATGTGATAATTAATTCACTAGAGAAATATGTTTAATTTCCTGAAGTCTAGGATGAGGTGGAATCTCTCCTTTTTGCAATGAGAAAATAATAGGCTGTTTTGCTTCCTGCAGCAGAAATGGGAAACCTAGGAAGGCTATGTGATGGAAGATGAAACAGGAAAGGATAGCCCTGGTCTTTCAACCTTTAAGACCCAATAGTATAAAGTGACAGAATATGTCAGGCAAACAGGAACAGTAGGAAAATAACTCCATGCTCTTGAGCACATTTTAAATATGACTGTTTGCAGGGGCCAATGCAGGAAGGTGCTTAAGAAGCTGAAAGGAGGAGTCTGTTGCTTTTTGTTTGTTTGGTTTGTTTTTTTGAAAAGTGGTTTAGGCAATACTAGATGCTGGTATCCATGGGAAAAAGTGCTTTTCAATCCTCCGCTGACAGAGTTGCTTTCCATGTTGAGGTCAGACAAATCCAAAGGATAGCAGTTGCTCTTGTCTCCCTAAAATTGGCCAAAATGTCTAAAAATACCCCCAAACAATAAAAGACTTGGGACTGCTGCATCTTTCATTAGGTCGTCTATAGAGAAGCTGGAGAAGGGTGTGTAAAGAAAATTGGAAGTGCTGCTTAAGAACCTGATATTTAGGTTATTAGCACCTTTTAGCAACTGACTGCCAACAATTTATGATCTCAACAGGCTCTGTTCCAGTGTTCGTTGATTGGAAGACCCTCTTTTTATCCTTGGCAAATTGAATGATGTTGCAATATTTGTGAACCTTCTCCTGACTGGAGAAAAGGGGCACACCCAAAGACCTTTCTATCTGATGAGTCATTTTTAGAAGCTTTTTCATACCCAAAGGAGAGGCAGCTGAAACAAAATGTTCCTCCTCAGCTGTAGGAACAGGACATATGAGCTGATCCTCTAGTTTCAGAAAGAATATTTGAGGTACACAAACGAGAGGAGGAAGCCAGAGGAAGAATTTAAAGGGCGCTTTCCCTAAGTTAAGGAAATGGTCTTCAAGTATGGAATGCCTAAATCAGAGAGCTGTATAACAACAAAGCTACAGCTGACATGTAAGGCTGTATAGGCCAGGTACACCATAAATATGAAGAAATCTCGTTATTGACTGGTCTTTAAATCCAGGTTTTTGAAACAAAAGTGGCTGTAAGGAAATCTGTACAGTAACTCTTTGAGAACTGAATCAGGAAATCAGTGGATGTTCCATGCAGAGAAAGGCATGTCATGAGAAAAACTGAAGAGCTAAACAAAGAAAACAACTATCAGAAAGCAAAGCTGGAGCTGTCCACACATGTGAGAAGATCTGGAACACAGGCACAGTCATTTCTTGTGCCAGATCAGAGAAAGACAATAAGTGACAAACCAGGCTCATGACTTCATAGGGACTGTCACTGTACCTAATAAGTAGAGCAAATGCTGGTCTGTGATGGACATTTCATAAAAACATTTCCCCCGAGAGCCTTGAATTTTCATTTGCTACTTTTCTCAGGGTTAGACGTTGAAAGAATTTTTTTTTTTTTTTTTTTTTTTTTTACTAGAACCACTGCTCTAATGGTCAAAAATGATTAGATATATACTTGTACTAGGAAAACAACAGACTTACGAAAAAATTAAACTTTGTCGAATGAAATAGAAAGGTGAACTTGTTTCAGATCTCACAAACTGATGTAAAAATATAGCATCAAAACATGTAATAAGGAACAGCACTGAATTTCGTGGTTATCTATTATACGTAAAAGTTCATCAGTGGATAACCTGAAATTTCTAGAAACCCTGTTTCCATGTCTCCTAAGTCACATGAGTTTTTGCATCATTGTTTAATGGTTACCCTAAAAATAACAATCCTTTGGGATGCATACTTGAAAATTAATCATAGAATCGTAGGACTGGAAGGGATCGCAAGAGGTCTTCTAGTCCAGTCCCCTGCACTCATGGCAAGACTAAGTATTATCTAGACCATCCCTGCCAGGTGTATGTCTAACCTACTCTTAAAAATCCCCAATGATGGAGATTCCACAACCTCTGTAGGCAATTTATTCCAGTGCTTAATCACTCTGACAGTTAGGAAGTTTTTCCTAATGTTCAACCTAAACCACCCTTGCTGCAATTTAAGCCTATTGCTTCTTGTCGTATCCTCAGAGGTTAAGAAGAACAATTTTTCTCCCTCCTCCTTGTAACAACCTTTTATGTACCTGAAAACTGTTATGTCCCCTCTCAGTCTTCTCTTCTCCAGACTAAACAAACCCAATTTTTTCAATTTTCCCTCATAGGTCATGTTTTCTAGACTTTTAATCATTTTTGTTGCTCTTCTCTGGACTTTCTCCAATTTGTCCACATCTTTCCTGAAATGTGGTGCCTAGAACTGAACACAATACTCTAGTTGAGGCCTAATCAGCGCAGAGTAGAGCAGAAGAATTACTTCTCGTGTCTTGCTTACAATACTCTTGCTAATACATCCCAGAATGATGTTTGCTTTTTTTGCAACAGGGTTACACTGTTGACTCATATTTAGCTTGTGATCCACTATGACTCCCAAATCCCTTTCTGCAGTACTCCTTCCTATGCAGTCATTTCCCATTTTGTATGTGTGAAACTGATTTTTCCTTCCTAAATGGAGTACTTTGCATTTGTCCTTATTGAATTTCATCTATTTACTTCAGACTATTTCTCCAGTTTGTCCAGATCATTTTGAATTTTAATCCTATCCTCCAAACCACTTGCAACCCCTCCCAGTTTGGTATCATCCACAAAATTTATAAGTGTACTCTCTATGCCATTATCTAAATCACTGATGAAGATATTTAACAGAACTGGACCCAAAACTGATCCCTGCAGGGCCCCACTTGATACGCCCTTCCAGCTTGACTGTGAACCACTGATAACTACTCTGGGAATGATTTTTCAACCAGTTATAAACCCACCTTATAGTAGCTCCATCTAGGTTGCATTTCCCTAGCTTGTTTATGAGAAGTTCATGCGAGACAATATCAAAAGCCTTACTAAAGTCAAGATACACCACATCTATCACTTTCCCCGCTTATCCACAAGGCTTGTTACTGTAATAAAGCAACTGCACCTTGTACAGTACTGCAACTTGTTTCACAGAATTGTTATTACAAGACTTTATGGTAAAACTGCTGGATATAAACCTTCATTGCTAACAAATATAGATCTTAAGCAGTTTAAGAAAAAGTGGATCCTTTCATTAGTATAGTCACACTGAAAGAACAACTTCTGCAGATGAATAAATGGGAATAAAAAAACAATAGTGAAAGCTTCGGTAGGGCTGTCTATCTTCAATATTTCAGATTGTGAGAGTGGAAAACTGAAATTCTTCCAGGGGGACAAAGAGAATAAGACATTTATATTGTTCACAATTTACACTGTTTAAGTGCCTACATTGGCACATGAAAAGATTACAGGTTTTGTCCTTTACTTATTTTAACTCACACTCTGCTCAATGTTCAATAGATATATTTTTAAAGAAACCGTTATTGCTTTTCCTGCAAATGAGCCCAGCCTATGTATGGAACTACATACACTGCCAAGCAATAAGTAAGCCTTAATTTATCACTGTGGAAGTGAAGTTATGCATTAATTTGCAAACCTTTCAGCCTCCACAGTTGCTATAAGCGAGATCCAGCTGTTGCTCACAGATTGGCTCTTTTTTGAGGGAAGGGCAGGTGAAATAAGGTACAAGAAAGTTCTTACCTTGTTTGTGTCCAGCCAATGAACTAACCTGGCTTTCATCTGCCACTGGAGGAGACAAAGAAAGAGCGAGAGACAGAGATCAGAAATTCATTTAAAACGAGTAGTCTTTGAAATAATGTCAAACCATTTCAGACACATGATATATTAATTTTTTAGTTTGTAATGATTTGCATAAAGGCTTTTTTTCCTCTCATCCACCTGGGATACCTCAGAGATCTAGCACCTGATCCAACGCCTGTTAAATTCAATGGAACAGTCCCATAGCATTTCTACATTTGAAATGCAGTTGTGGCCAGGGCAACTGATTTTGTAAATACCATATTTTGCCAGAAAAATCATAGGACTTTGGAGAAGTGTAACATTTTCAGGTCGGAGGCCACAATCCTGGGAAAGAATCCACAAGCGGGGACCCTCACATCTGCATGCAGTCCCACTGAAGTCAATGGATTCTGTGCAGGCATCAGGTCTCCTGGAAGCAGATCCCTTTGTAGGATTTGTGCTTTCTTATAGTTATGAAAAAAGCTGGTTTATAACTCATACCTTTACAGTCTACATCATCTTGCAAAGCATGGATCTATATAGTCATATCAGTCTGCATACAGAATAAATCATGGAGAACTATTTCTAAACTTAACAAAAAACTGTAATTTTGCATAGTAAGTATACTTCAATTTATTATCATATATCTCATGAAACTAATTAAAACATTCTCGCAGAAGCTTGTGTGGAAAAACCAATCATCTTTTCTTAAAAAGAAATTTATGCAAAAGAACAAGTGCTAATGTAATGTTAAGGCTCACAAATCAAGCAGAGAAATGAGCATTAAGGCTGATCGCTTATCCTTAACTCTACCTGCCTAGCCACCTCTTTGGACTTATGCCTGGTCTCCCTTTACAGCATAACAGATTGTCAAGTCATACAAAATATAATACAAACTGGAATTTATTATACAACCTTCCCTGTAGTGACCACCATTAAAAAGTCAATGTTTACCCACAGTTGCAGGAAAGACCACAGTAAGACTTGTAATACGAGGGAAACTTCATATTCTCGCTATGTGGAAAAACTGTAGAATCTTAGATACCCCTGTGTGGTAAATGTAGGTAAATGACAAAATTGAACAGCAACTACTGTACAATAATTTACAGTATTGTATGTAGCCATCAGACCTGGCTTGATGTTTAAGTCTCAATGGAGATCTAAAAGGTAGGTAAATATCATCCCAGTTTTACAAATGGTAAACAGAGGAACAGTCTGGTAAAGAGTCTTGCCCAAAGTCAACCTGAACGGCAGCGTCAGATTCAGCATTAGAATCCAGGTCGCCTGATGCACAGGACCATGATCAAGTCACTAGACCACTATGTCCCCCACACTCTCAATACACAAAGCCCACATTCCTCATCAGTAAAACAGACAATTTAATTTGGACTACTTTATGGGGAGAGACTCTTGTGAAAAATGACTGGGACTATATCTACACTAGAGAGCTTACAGCAGCACAGCTGTACCGATGCAGCTGTAAGATCGCTCATGATGTAACCCCTTTATGTGGACGGGAGAGAGCTCTCCCATCGACATAATTTAACCACCCCCAACGAGCAGCAGTAGCCATGTCAGCGGGAGAAGCTCTCCCACCGACAAAGTGCTGTACACATCAGCGCTTTTGTCGGTGTAATTTAGGTTGCTCAGAGGTGTGTTTTTTCACACCCTTGAGTGAGCAACATACATTTTGCTGAAATAAGTGGTAGTGTAGCCAGGCCCAAGTAATCTTTGTAAATTTCTGTATAAGCGCAAAGTATTGTTGAGGCCAGGCCAAAGTGGGAAGGGAACACAAAAAAGAGGTATGGGCTCCAGGACCTATACTCATTCTTTAGGGCATATCTCTGGAGGAGATGACAGTCAGACACACATTTCACTACCCAGTTAAACAGCCCTCAGAACTCAAAAAGACTGGAAATGAGTTTCCTGCATGATATTTCAAACTGTGCCCCCGAAAATATCTACCTTCAAGCTGAAAGTAAGCATGAAAACTTCAGTCCCAAAGGTTAATGTTTTGACAAGTTATGATTGTGTGAAAACAAGGGATTATAATGGAAACTGATTTGCAACCTTAATTATAGCAGTCACTAATGGCAACCGCTATAATATATGGTAATTACCTGAAGCAGGTTGTATTACAGTACATGGTAACTATAAAAAAAACAAGATACCAAGATTCATAGATTTTTTTTAAAACTCTGTTGAGGATTGTATTTGCCTGAGACAGGTTTATATTATTAAAAGGGATAAACCCATTTAACTCAAGCATACCTACATACTGGCTTCACATATAAAAATTAGATTTTAATATTGGAGGGAAAGAAGAAGAGTGAAATGATTATAAACTGAAAAATCTTACAAAAAATACGTCAGCTTGCCCTTTGTCTTTGAGAAACTCGTTTAAACATTCCCCAGACTTAACTGGAAAACACACTTCAGTCATGATTTCAGCTTATGTTTATAACTTTACGTATACTGTTGTAAACAGGCACTTTACCATGATATTACTGATCAGCAAGTTCTGACTTTCCAAATGAGATCTCACAAGGCATATATTGTATAAAGATTATTACAAAAATGTGCAGGGTGTGAATAAAGGGATGTATTCCATCATAATGCCTCACATCTAAGTAATATAAAAAAACATTAATAAGCTGAGTACTGCACAATAATGACAACATTCATTTTTCATTTGTGTTCTTTTTTCTTCAGCAAGGCCTAGCCACATGGAAAGTTTTATTTTTAAATTTCAGCCACTGTTGGAGTATCTCTGCAGAAAGGCATCTGATTTTTTTTTTTAAGTTGGGGGAGGGAAAACCCTCTCTCCAAATCACTACTAACTCAATAATAGCTGGATTGTTTTTGAAGAAACATTTAGAGAAGAAATTACCTCTGAAATCATAACAAAAGACTAACCATGGAAAGTTTCAGCCCAAAAGAAAAATGCCTGAGAATGTTCTGAGCATCTCAAGATAGCAGTGCATACAGAAAAACTTCACAGTACAAAAATTCAACTATAACTTTACCTAATGAGAATGCTATATATACATATATATGTTTTTAATGTAAGAAAGTTAAATGTGATAAACTACAAAAAAAATCTATTTATTTCTGGGACCAGGAAGTAAGGCATGGGGAGCAAACAAACAAATGGAAATGAGCAGTATAAAGATGTATTACTTCTGGAGGAATTCTGCGCCACTGCGCAATGCAGAATTTTGCAGAAATTAACACTGTGCACGCAGAATTTTCTTTCCCCCACAGAAATGGGCTGCAGTTCTCCTGGCAGCCACTAAGGACCTCTGGACCCAGCAGAGCCCAGCTTGCACCTAGAAGACACTGCCAGAGGGAGAGAGAGGGAACTAGGGGGTTCATGGCAGCTGCAGTTCCCAGCACGCCCTGAGGGAAGGAGACGGCGGCGCACAGGAAACTCCACACAAGCCCTGGACCCAGCATCAGGCTGTTTCTCCCTCTAGATCCCTGGGCTCTGGGTGGGGAAGGGGGGCAGGTGTCTGGGCTGGGGGAGGCCACAGCTGGGCTCTGGGGGGGAGTGGATGTCGGTATCTGGGCAAGGGGGGCCCTGCGTCTGGGCTCTGGGGGAAGAGGGGGCTTGGGTGTATTGGCTGGGGGTGGGAGGGAGGATCATGGCTGGGCTCTTAAGGGAAGAGGGATTGTGGGTGTCTGCCCTCCCCCCACCCCCAAGCTGGGCTCTTGGGGGAGGGGAAGGGGACAGAGAAACAGAGACCAGGTTGTCATAGGGGTTTCTTTAACTCTCTACTCCTTGGGGAATTTGTGTGTGTCTGTGTTGTTACAGACATACTTGCTGACAGGTATTTTGAAATAAATTGCCAAAATAATTGAAACTGGTGTGATTATGTAGTGTTATTTTGACAATTAAAATTTGCAGAATTTTAAAATATTGTGCGCAGAATTTTTATTTTTTAGGTGCAGAATTTTTAATTTTTTGGCGCAAAATCCAGGAGTAAATGTATGCACATTAAAGATACTTTCTGTTGCTGAATTAAAAAAAAATGAGACATACATTTGGATCATTGTAGAATACATCTATATAATGAAATGATTATTTTCATAATATGCATTATCTGTTTGTCAGTTATCTGCACATCTCAAGAAATACATTATAATTAAGGATAAGGTTTTGTCACGCATATTTTTAGTAAAAGTCACCGACAGGTCATGGGCAATAAAGAAAAATTCACGGAAGCCAGTGACCTCTTGGCGACTTTTACTAAAAATATGCATGACAAACTGGGAAGCTCCGCAGTCCCCACACCACTCCAGGGCCCCAGCTCAGAGCTGCAGGGTCTCCCCACTGCCTGTGGCTCCAAGCTCTGGGGCACCCTGGCCGCCGTGGCAGCTCTGAGTTTCGAGGCACTCACGCCGCCTGTGGCAGCTGGGAGCTCCCGGGGGCCCTTCTGCCCATGGGGACTGGGAGCTCCTGGGGAACCCCCACCGCCCACAGCAGCTGGGAGCTGCGGGGCATACCAACCACCTGCGGTGGCTCTCAGCTCCAGGGCACCTCCTGCAGTGGCTGAGAGCTTGGGGCCACCACAGTCCCCAGCCATCACCTGTGGTGGGGGGACCCTGCAGCTCCCAGGCACCATGGGCTCAAGTCATGGACGTTTCTGGAAGTCACGGATTCCGTGACCTCCATGACAAAATCCTAGCCCTAATTATAACTGGTGAAACCAGCCACTTGTTTGCAGCCAGCACCTGCAATGCTCATTGAAATGTAAGTGCCTACTAAGGACTACAACCACTTAATACAAGTGTACAGATCTGGGGAGTTTGCAAGACCCACATGATCATCCTCTGATGACAGAAGATGGCATATTGCTAATAAGCAGAAATCTCTCCAGTTAAACACTCACAGCTAGCATTACTCTTTTTACAATGCCAACACTATGTCAAGAGGTGGAAAAACTCTATAACATGAATATGCAATTATGTTAAGATTTCCAATATTTCATGTTGAAATGCTTGAAGTAAAGCAGCACTCTAGAACATGATGTAATGCTTAGTATCAGTAGAAGTAGCATGATGGTAAAAATGCTTGTCTACTCCCTTCTACTCAGTCTTTGGCCTGGTCTACACTATGACTTTAATTCGGATTTAGCAGCGTTAAATCGAATTAACCCTGCACCCGTCCACACAACGAAGCCATTTATTTCTAAATAAAGGGCTCTTAAAATCGATTTCTGTACTCCACCCCGACGAGCAGAGTAGCGCCAAAATCGATATTGTCATTTTGAATTAGGGTTAGTGTGGCTGCAATTCGATGGTATTGGCCTCCGGGAGCTATCCCACAGTGCACCATTGTGACCGCTCTGGACAGCAATCTGAACTCGGATGCACTGGCCAGGTAGACAGGAAAAGCCCCGCGAACATTTTATTTTATTTCCTGTTTGGCCAGCGTGGAATTTTATTTCCTGTTTGACCACAGATAGTTCATCAGCACAGGTAACCATGCAGGCCGATAATCGAAAAAGAGCACCAGCATGGACCATACGGGAGGTACTGAATCTGATCGCTATATGGGGAGAGGATTCAGTGCTAGCAGAACTTCGTTCGAAAAGACGAAATGCCAAAACTTTTGAAAAAATCTCCAAGGGCATGATGGAGAGAGGCCACAATAGGGACTCACATCAGTGCCGCGTGAAAGTCAAGGAGCTCAGACAAGCCTATCAAAAAACAAAGGAGGCAAACGGTCGCTCCGGGTCAGAGCCGCGGACATGCCGCTTCTACGCCGAGCTGCATGCAGTTCTGTGGGGGCCGCCACCACTACCCCACCTCTGACCGTGGATTCCGAGGCGGGGATAATCTCATCAGCTACACCTGAGGATTCTGCGGACGGGGAAGAGGAGGAGGAGGAGGACGAGCTTGCGGAGAGCACCCAGCACTCCATTCTCCCCAACAGCCAGGATCTTTTTCTCAGCCTGACTGAAGTACCCTCCCAACCCACTATCCAACACCATGACCCCATGGAAGGGACCTCAGGTGAGTTTACCTTTTAAAATATAAAACTTGTTTTAAAAGCAAGCGTTTTTTAATGATTACTTTGCCCTGAGGACTTGGGATGTATTTGCGGCCAGTACAGCTACTGGAAAAGTCTGTTAACGTGTCTGGGGATGGAGCGGAAATCCTCCAGGGACATCTCCATGAAGCTCTCCTGGAGGTACTCCAAAAGCCTTGCCACAAGGTTTCTGGGCAGTGCAGCCTTATTCCGTCCTCCATGATAGGACACTTGACCACGCCATGCTTGCAGCAAGTAATCTGGTATCATTGCATGACAAAGCCTGGCAGCGTATGGTCCCGATGTTTGCTGGCTGTGACGTTGTGCAGTCTATATGGTTTTATAAAAACTTGATAATAAGTCAATATAATGTAACTGAGATAGTTTTAGAGAAAATACGGTAATAAGTGAATGTAAGTAACTGGGATATGCCTCACGCAAAAGGTCTCTTGTAAGGTATCATTACAAAGCTTATAATCTACTGAGTGTGATCATCTGATTTGTATAAATGTACCACTCTTGTATCTAAAACTAGAAATATAAAATGTAACTCTGAGGGCCTATTGTAATTGTGTAAAGTGTGGACCATTAATGATGGTTTGGAATCTTGATGACTCCCATTGTCTGCAGATGGCTGTATTTACCTGTGAGTCTTCCTGTATATGTGTGTGCTGGCAAGTGAGTAATAAAGTCTTGCAGTGACATGTGATCATGTCACCTGAACTGGAATCCATCTTTAACCTGGTGCTTTTCCAGTGAGGGGGGGTGGAAACCCAGAGAGACAAAGAGTTCCCGCCTTATGCAAAAGATATATAAAGGGGGGGAAGAGAACAGAGAAGGGAAGAAGCCATCATGAAGAATCCCCTAGCTACCACCTGAGCTGCAACAAGAGCTGTACCAGGGGAAAGAATTGTGCCCAGGCCTGGAAGGTGTCCAGTCTGAGAAAAACTTACTGAAACATTTCTGAGGGTGAGATTATCTGTATTTAGTTTGATTAGGCATAGATTTGCGCATTTTATTTTATTTTGCTTGGTGACTTACTTTGTCCTGTCTGTTACTACTTTGAACCACTTAAATCCTACTGTCTGTATTTAATAAAATCACTTTCTATTTAGTAATTCACTCAGAGTATGTATTAATACCTGGGGGAGCAAACAACTGTGCATATCTCTCTATCAGTGTTATAGAGGGCGAACAACTTATGAGTTTGCCCTGCATAAGCTTTATGCAGGGTAAAACGGATTTATTTGGGTTTAGACTCCATTGGGAGTTGAGCATCTGAGTGCTAAAGACAAGCGCGCTTCTGTAAGCTGTTTTTAGGTAACCTGCAGCTTTGGGACAGGAGATTCAGACCCTGGATCTGTGTCTGGAGCCAGACGGGAGTGTCTGGCTCAGCAAGACAGGGTGCTGGTGTCCTGAGCTGGCAGGGAAAACAGAAGCAGGGGTAGTCTTTGCACATCGGGTGGCAGCTCCCAAGGGGGTTTCTGTGATCCAACCCGTCACACTGGCATTCAAGCAACATCCCTTTTTTATCTCGCTGTGCAATCCTCAGGAGAGTGATATCGCTCATGGTAACCTGGTTGAAATACGGGAATTTAATTAAGGGGACAGAGGTGGCCGTTCCTACTGGGCTGTTTGCCTGTGGCTGAAAAGAAATCCTTCCCTGCAGTTAATCAAGCGCGCGGGGGAGGATTGGCCCTGAGCTTTTCGCGTTTGGCTAGCAGGGATCTTCCCTGATACCAGCCACGCGGTGGGGGAAGGGGTAAAGCGATCATCCAGAGAATTGGATTGGGGAGGGGAGTTAGTTTGTTTTCTGCTGCTGAAGGTTAACAGGAAAACCGCAACACTCAACGGGCTTTGCTTGGTATGTGGGAAAGGAAGGCGCAGAAGCCGAAAGACAATGGCTTACCATGGCCGCATGCAAGCTGAATTCTGTTGCCCGGACCTGTGTCTGTGATCTCTAGCAGCAAAGCCACAGGCACTCAATATTAAGAGGCAAAATGCGACCTTGCACAGAAATCACATGTGCTATGTAATGTGAATAGTGTTGGTCACCGTGAAAGAGTATAAGCATTGTTCTGTAAAATGTATCTTTTAAAAAAATTCTCTCCTTTTTTCCCCTCCCTCCAGCAGCTGCAAATTTTTCAAGCCTCCCACCTCCGTCCCGAAGGCTATCTCAGATAAGGCATCGGAAAAAGAAGACGCGAGACGAGATGTTCGCAGAAATCATGGAATCCACCCGCAGTGAAAGAGCTCATCTGAATGAGTGGAAGGATACGGTTTCAAAGTATAAGAAAGATGCCAGTGAACGTGAGGATAGGAGAGATGCTCGAGATGAGAGGTGGCGGCAGGAAGATCAGAGGAGGCAGGATGCAACGCTGGGGTTGCTGTGCGAGCAAAGAGACATGCTCCGGCGTCTGGTGGAGCTTCAGGAACGGCAGCAGGATAACAGAGTGCCGCTACAGCCCCTGTATAACCCCCCTCCCCACTCACCATGTTCCATAGCCTCCTCACCCAGACATGTAAGAACGCGGGGGGGTGGGGGGAAGGCTCCGTACACACTCCCATTCCACCCCAGTGGACAGCCCAAGCAAAAGGCTGTCATTTTTTTAACCTTTTTTTAGTGGCCTTTTCCTTCCCGCCGATCCTCCTCCCAAACCCCACCTGGGTTCTCTCCCTCTTTTTATAATCAATTAATAAAGAATAAATGATTTTTAAACTATAGTGACTTTACTTGGTTTGAAAGCAAGCTGGGGGAAGGGGGCGGGTGGGTTCCTTACAGAGAAGGAGTCAATAAAGGGGGCGGGTTTTCATGAAGGAGAAACAAACAGAAATTTCACACTGTAGCCTGGCCAGTCATGAAACTGGTTTTCAAAGCTTCTCTGATGCACAGCGCTTCCTGGTGTGATCTTGTAATCGCCCTGGTGTCTGGCTGTGCGTAATCAGCAGCCAGGTCATTTGCCTCAGCCTCCCACCCTGCCATAAAGGTCTCCCCCTTACTTTCACAGAGATTGTGGCGCACACAGCAAGCAGCAATAACAATGGGGATATTGGTTTGGCTGAGGTCTGAGCGAGTCAGTAACGATTGCCAGCAACCTTTTAAACAGCCAAATGCACATCTACCACCATTCTGCACTTGCTTAGCCTGTAGTTGAACAGCTCCTGACTCCTGTCCATGCTGCCTGTGTATGGCTTCATAAGCCATGGCATTAAGGGGTAGGCTGGGTCCCCAAGAATAACTATTGGCATTTCAACATCCCCAACGGTTATTTTCTGGTCCGGGAAGTAAGTCCCTTGCTGCAGCCGTTTAAACAGATTAGTGTTCCTGAAGACGCGAGCGTAATGAACCCCTCCCGGCCAGCCCACGTTGATGTTGGTGAAACGTCCCTTGTGATCCACAAGTGCTTGCAGCACCATTGAAAAGTACCCCTTGCGGTTTATGTACTGGGTACCCTGGTGCTCCGGTGCCAAGTTAGGGGAATCCCATTGCAG
Source organism: Chrysemys picta bellii (assembly GCF_011386835.1). Classification (NCBI taxonomy): domain Eukaryota; kingdom Metazoa; phylum Chordata; order Testudines; family Emydidae; genus Chrysemys; species Chrysemys picta. The sequence continues at coordinate 61,112,561 of NC_088801.1, read as the reverse complement.
CAAAGCCATCCACTATGACCTGCACATTTCCCAGAGTCACTACCTTTCATAGCAGCAGCTCAGTGATTGCTTTGGCTACTTGCATCACAGCAGCCCCCACAGTAGATTTGCCCACTCCAAATTGATTCCCGACTGACCGGTAGCTGTCTGGTGTTGCAAGCTTCCACAGGGCTATCGCCACGCGCTTCTCAACTGTGAGGGCTGCTCTCATCTTGGTATTCTGGTGCTTCAGGGCAGGGGAAAGCAAGTCACAAAGTTCCATGAAAGTGCCCTTACACATGCGAAAGTTTCGCAGCCACTGGGAATCATCCCATACCTGCAACACTATGCGGTCCCACCAGTCTGTGCTTGTTTCCTGGGCCCAGAATCGGCGTTCCATGGATAGAACCTGCCCCATTAACAGCATGATCTCCAAAGCACCGGGGCCCGCGGTTTGAGAGAATTCTGTGTCCATGTCCATATCCTCATCACTCTTGTCGCTGCGCTGCCATCGCCGCCTCCTCCTCGCCTTGTTTTTCTGGTCTTGGTTCAGCATAAACTGCACGAGAATACGCGAGGTGTTTACAATGTTCGTGACTGCTGTCTTGAGCTGAGCGGGCTCCATGCTTGCCGTGGTATGGAGTCTGCAGTGTTCACCCAGGAAAAAAGGCACGAAATGGTTGTCTGCCATTGCTTTCATGGAGGGAGGGGTGAGGCTGTACCCAGAACCACCTGCGACAATGTTTTTTGCCCCATCAGGCACTGGGATCTCAACTCAGAATTCCAATGGGCGGGGGAGACTGCGGGAACTATGGGATAGCTATGGGATAACTACCCACAGTGCAACGCTCCGGAAATCGATGCTAGCCCCGGTACATGGACATACGCTGCCGAATTAATGTGCTTAGTGTGGCCGCATACATTCGACTTTATACAATCGGTTTCCAAAATTCGAATTCTGTAAATTCGGATTAATCCCGTAGTGTAGACATACTCTTTGATTGGCATCTCCATGCCACGCTCAAGACAACCAAGTTATGTGTTTTACATCAATGTTTTTCTTTTCAGTGGAGTAGCATGCAGTGCATATTCTAAATAGGGTCATAAGAGTTTTGCTTCTCTAGATACAATAACACTTTCCTTAATGGTCAGTAAATTAATTTCAAACAGTTATTTAGAAAATCAAAATCAATTCATCTGCCAATAGTGATAATCAATGTTCCTCCTTTTTTGCAGATCAGTTTTAGCACCATAGCTTTCTTTTCTCAAGCTAATATAAAGCTGTTCTGTACAAAAAATCAAGTTGCTCTTTTTTACCAAAAGCAGGGTATTACTATTTTAACTTGCAGTGCCTCTTTACATCACAGGTTTTACACACTGACTGATACCGATTTAAAAAAACCTTTAAAAGTGTGTGAAGGCTATAGTACCATAGGCTATAGTACCATACTTCTTGTCAACAAAATGACACAGTTTTGCGTTTCTGATTATAAAAATAAAAAAAGCAAACCTAAACCAATAAAACATCAAGACATTTCCTGGAAAACTAATTCCTCAAACAAACGTCTGTTTGAGAAAGCCTAACAAAAAACTTTTTATAATAAACACATTAATTAGCAAGGACTTTACTCCCTAGCTACATACACAAACGCTGCTTTTTAGAATCGAAATAAATTACTTTTTCTGATGTAAACATATTACAGTAAAACAAGGCGACAAATCGGTCACTGGCTTTCCAGATGGATGTTATCCTTACACAGCCCTTTCAGCATAATCAAGACATAGCACTATCAATTAATTGTAGTCAATGATCGTGCCAATGACATGACTCTCTTGCAGCTTTTATTTTTTTGGTGCAGTGGCTCCCAATCTAGACGTGGGAGTAAATTACTCACAGGGATGGCGTCAAATTTTGGCTCTCACCCATCCCTGTGAATGTTTGCTAGCCGTTTCATTTATTTTTTGGAATCTCCCTACTACATTTTAGAAGTGCGGTGGACTTTTATCCCCTCTGTACTGGGGAGGATGGTTTACTGTTACATGGTAGGATACAAGCTGAAAACTCAGATCAATTCCCTAAGCAGTCGTATTTCATACCTCTTTTCCTCTAGAATTTACGGTTTCTAGTGATGCTCTAAAGCACGCAAGGGCCATCTTACATTTTAAATTGTGATCATGGGCCAGGTCTACAAAGTGAGAGACATAAATTATCCGCAGTCCATAACCACTCTCCCCTACTGATAACAATGGGCCTGATCCTGAGAGATGCTGAGCACTGGCTAGCTCTGCTCACTTTAATGGGAGTTACAGATACTCAACATTCCCAGCATGAAGCCTAATGGGAGGTTTGCCCAAAGACTGAGGATAAAGTATGGCTTTTAAGTAGTAACAAAGGGCAACATTTTCCGAAGTGCCTTAATATTTGGGTGTCCAACGTGAGCTACTTAGAGCCTGAAGCATCAAGGAGCTGAAAGACTTCTCAGATTCCTTTTCTCATCTGTACTTCTTTGCTCTAAACTGTTCTTTTAAGAAAGATTGTAATTAACTTGACAGCTTAATTCAGTTATGTTCCAAGAGCTTCCCTGACATTGTAGATTCAATACAACCCATACTTTGGCACAAGCTTCTGCTTGCACCAACTATTACTACTAAAGAACCGACTATATACACTCAGTGCTGCACAGTACACAGGGACCACATTTCTATTTTTAAATTAAAGCTTTTTATTTGGCAGCATACCGCCTCATTGTACCATCACAGTCGCCAAATTCTTCCTTTTCTTTTAGTGGCACATCAACTTCATTCTTCAGTGTTACACTGTCAACTGAGGCCATCCCCCTTATTTCACACCTTTGTTGTGTAGCTAAATACCTTATATAATAATTTCATTGTTTTCTATTGTTGGGGTTAATTCATATGTAATCAATGTGTGATGAATAAATTTATGTTGTAGGTAATAGTGTAGGAACATGTAGGATAATATTATAGGGGTATAGGATTGATATGCATATATTATTCGTAAGAGTGTGTTAGGTATACAAGTAAGGTAAGACTGTAAAATGAGACCTGTCAAATTTCAGCTTAGCCACATAAGGCCTTAGGCCTGAAAGAAGTTGACATGACTAGTTGACCCAAGGGTAACCCTGTACCAGCAAAGTTGCAAGATTATCATAAAAGATGTGTTAATGGGTGATGTTCAGGAAAATATGCGACCATGTGCCCGTCATTACCGCAAGTTGCCCGATGGTAACATCATGGGAAATTCTGCAATAACTGAAAATTACCATGGGAACTTATTGATGTAAATGATGATATGGGGAACTCAGAATATAGGCGATGGAAAGTGGGGTTTGGGATTTATGGGGTATGGAAGTCCTGATAAGGGAAAGGGTTGGAACTATCATGCATCTGCATAAGGATTACGGGTGTGAGAGTGTAACACAGAATAAAAGTGTTTCCTCAGCATCAATAGGGAGGAAAAATCCACCTCCACCTTCCACAGATGTCCACCTGATGAGAGATCCACCCATCTCAGTGGTACCATTGGGGATGTGAGTCTGAAAACATTGATGCTGGACATTTTATGGTAATCCTCCATTTTCATTTATGTATCTAAAACATTATCTGTGTATTATGGTTTTTAATAAAGGGACGATTGATAACTTGTGAATGTTTTTGTGGTCACTGCTATTGCTCCCTGTGTGCTCCTACAGTCTCCAGACCTAATGATATTTCTATTAGTGGTTGTCACCCTGCTAATTCAGATATTGCAGCCCTTAGGGAGCTCGAACCTTTGGCACAGGCTACTATAGTTTGACATACCATTGGCAATATCAACCCATCAACATTATGAAGGCTACAGTTGCCTTTTCTAATTCTCTCTGACCTCTACCGAAGCAGACGAATCTTTCTAATGAAACACAGTACAACATTAATACTGATCTAGCTTGACTATAAACCTACACTATGCCATTATCACTTCTCCTAGGCTCCCAGAGTTAATCCAAAAGTTCATAATCAAATCTGTCATTTATAAGTTAGAGCCACTGGGTGGGGAATAAGGTTTATAATGTAATTATCTTAAAACTGATCTAAAATTTAAACTTGATTACCACTAGTCTCTTCATGTTCAGAACATCAATACATGCATATAATTAATTTGTTCTAATATTTTAATTGTCTAAATCAAGTAACCCCAAATTTTACAACAGATTGGGGTTTGTTCTCTAATTAGAAATCTACTAAGGCGTTCAAATGTTTCCCTAATTTTTGAGAACACAATAGCATCCATTTCTAATACTTCACCCTGTAATCTGCCCTCAGAAAATTTTACAGTATTAGAAAGTTACTTGTGATGTGAGATGGAAGCGTTTTGAGATGCTGGTTAATACTTTGTCCCCCAGACAGCCAAGGGCTTGTGTATTATAATTTTGCTTAGCCCCATATTAGCTGAAAGGAGAGTCTGACTTTTATTTTTAAAAAAGTCCTGCCCTCCAATGGATGATTTGGCAAATTAAAGTTGTACCCAAATTCTTATTAAGAAAGTATATTAGAAAGTGGTGATCCTCCAGCATGTCTTCAATCTCTTCATTCATTCTCTCAGGAATTTGACTGGGTTTTAAACTTGTTCACAACTCAAACACGTCTGATTTATATTCTGAAGTAACTTACTCACCAACACAGACAGAGTCACTTTCTTCTATTTGGTCTCTGTAACAGTCAGCACAGATCTTCCCCTAAGTAGCTTTTCATCCAATCAAGACATTCCTCCATTTGAGAAATAATTATCTCCACTACCACTCTGTCTGCCCCAGCTTAGTTACTTCCTGGGATCTCAGACTTCTATCTCAGTCTCCCAAAGCATCATCCGGCTCAGAGCAATCCAATAAGGTAACTGATAAAGATCCTATCTCCCATACCCTTCTCTAAAACACTGACTTCTCACAATTTTGAGATGACTTGAAAAGTCTGATATGTAACCTACAAAATCCTTCGTTGTCAGAGAAATGCTAAATGTTTGCCTCCTTGCAGAACATCCCATACCCTGTGTTTTAGCATATCATTTAATAATTACCCCTAAATACATAAATGGAGTTGGCTGGTGTCTCCACTAATCATGCCACAAGGTTAAGGAACTCTATGAATATGTCTAATGATGTTATAACAGCTAATTCTTCACCCACATTTAAAAACAGGTGAAAAACCTCCCTGTTTTTCCAGATCATGCAGCCTAACCAACTGAGGTCTGCTTGTTGTAGAAAGATGTTCTGAAAAGCACCATAGGATACTGGTCATGGGTGTTGTGTTGCACATAAAAATGATATCTTTAAATATCTAGTCTACAGAGTATTTTGCTTGAACTGATATAAAACAAAATTGCTATACACTAATATCCTTCAATTTCATGTGGCTGCAGGTTAAAGCAAGCAGCACTTTCATGTTTTGCATACAGTTCTCATGGATGTAGTTTTTATAGTATATTTATGCAAAGCCCAAGTTATTCCTGTGCGTAACAATTTATGGAAATCAAAGGGGTTTATAAGCAAACAATAAAACACCCCTTTTTCTTTTAAAACACACTAATTTTCACCCTCCAGGTCAACAACAGCAACAAAAAAAATCCATGTTGCCATATAGTATTACTTTTTGGGGGGGAAAAACAGTTGAGGGGGAAGAAAGCTAGTGTAAATGGATGTTGGTGAGTTATTATGGTAGTTATTTTCTATACAACTGTGTGGGGACATGTGCATGTATAGAAGGTGGTTAAAGGAGAGGGAAAAATCATTCTTTCGATGAATTGATTGCTGCCTCTTCTTTCTCATGTGCCATTATCTTTTGAGATAAGTGTCTGACTTATTTGTGAAGAGGAAGATACAACACATTTTCATTTCTACAGTTTTGAATTTGTTGTGCTGGGGTTTATAAGGGTACCTAATGCACAGGTCTAAATTTGGCCAGTAATCTAAATCTAATTGTGCAAGCGTCAGGATTGGATTTTGGCTGGCCTTGCACTGGTGTCTGGCAGCAAGGTATAAGGAGCCCTCCTCCTCCTTGCACAACAGAGCAAGGGGCATCGCTCATACCGAATGTGTGCGCACCTGCAGCACAAGGAGCGGCGGGTCGAGATCCACAAGGAGCAATAGACTCCACAAAAGGGGAAAGGTCATGCTGTCACCCTCCTCCTGCACTAACTGTTGGACTCAAATCAGAGCAGGGGAGGGAAGGAAACATATACCACATCTTTCAAATGGTAATGTTGCTCTCACATAAGCTCCCCCTATGCTCCTGGAGGTATTCTGGCTCCTTTACCTCAAAATCAGGCAGAATGTCATTAGGATCTGCTGGTGACTTAGAACCCCTCTGTATCCTGCCGCTATAGTGGTGGCAATAAAAGGTTTGAGAGATCCCTTGACTTTTACCCTACAATAATGAAGGCTCGGGCCTTGAGCCAGACACATAGCAGAACAATCTACAAGTATCCTCACACATGGATGTTTTGTACCAACACAGAAAAGGTATGCTTTCACTCCCCTCCCTGAAAAACAGTATCAGCACACTTGCTATGTAGATTTTTCTCAGACTTCAAAGGATGTAAAATTTAATTAGTATTTCCAACAATAAACACTTTAATCACTGCTAGTGTATTCCAGTAGAAACTAGGTACCCTACAAGTAACTGGGGGTTTCTCCAAATATATAGGCTCCCTAGAGCCTCATTTTTGAAGTCAAATGCTATACCACATGCACCTTCGAGTCATTATTAACCTTGAGCCAGACCATATGATTCATCACATATGCATTACAGAGACTGCATCTACAAAAACAGGTGCCAGGGTCCAACCCCCTTAGTTGCTGCCCCTGTGTACAATCAGCAATGGAGACAGAAATTAGGAGACAGTAATACTGTAAAAGAGGAGTAGCTACTGCTAAGTAATCTCTAGCTTTATCTTCATATGTGCAGCTCCCTCAACTGTACAGAGGAGATTTAAAATGACAAAGTGATGCTGTATATTAAGTCCCCTATACTATTTGATCACTCCCTCTTATTTCCTGCTATTAAGTGTCAGTCATTAAAGGTATTAGTAATGATTTAACTTAATTTGTATTGCCACAATTGGAAAACAGACTGGTCTTCCACAAAGGTTTTCAGACCTACAAAAAAAAGTAGAAGTGAAGGGAAAATAATGATAGTTTTAAGCATGATTCTACTCGGAAAAGTGAGTATATAACAGCAGTATATTCTTACTCAACAGAATTGCTCCTTGTGTATATATCAGCTCATTTTAGAGACAAAAAGGTTTTTACTATTTCATAAACTTGTTAGCTCCACAGTGCAAACCAGATAAGAGGTAGTGAGTTGGGCTCTTCTCTTTCTTGTGTCACCAATAGACGCGTTTACTAATTTCCAATTACAGGTCTAATCAGTGACACCTGGTCAACTGCAGTGAAGACTATGTAGCTGGAATGGGCAAGTGAAAAACAACAAAAAACAGCTGAAGTAGACTATTGTTGATGCCTGGAAGATGTCTCCCTAGCCTATCTTGCAGAGATACTTCTGTGTGTGCAATAAAAGCTAATGGTGGGTACACAACATACTTTAATAGAATGAAAGCACAGAAATCCAAACTATTATTACTGATTTTCACATTTTAGTAAGTGTCTGCAACTTTCTGTGGATGACTAATGTCAGTGTCCGAGTTTCTTTGGTATTTCAATTAACTAGTACCTGGCTTTTGCTGTAAGTAAACTGCACAAAGAGAACGCTGGTACATAACAAGGATATGATACAGCATCATTTAAAAGCATATACTAGTAAACTTTTGAAAGCATCAGAATATTTGCATCTAAGATCTCCAGCCTCGATGACTAGCGAGGTGTAAACTCTCAAAGGGGGGCAGAGGAATAAACTTAATCATATTCCACAAGCAAGCATTTGACCTAGCCTCAGCAGCTCAACAGCAATGATGTGGAGAACTGCACAAAACTCCCAGTAGCTGTGCTATCGTAACATTGGCAAAATGAGTCTTGAGAGCTTTTGTTGCTGTAACATGAGTCTCTTCACAGAAGGTGTCAGTTTACACAGCCTTAGGACAGAAACAAATTTCACTTTGGACTATACTCCATATGCAAGCGAGAGAGTGTGATTTACCAAGGTCTGATTTTCTTGGGACATAAAAACTAAGTACCCACTTCAACTCCAACTTGTGTAAAAGGCTGCCCTGGGAGGGTCGTGATTTAATAAATGGTAAGACTCCTCTTTTATCAATGTGATGGACCCAAGGGTCTGTCCTTCTAGACTAATGGAGCATATCATATTCCAGATGGCTTTGAAGAATACTATTTTGCCGACAGATCACACTAACCACTACTAGAATTTTATAATAACCATATGTCCTTGACTTTTGATATTGTGGCTTCTAAATGACCATTTGCTGGATCCGTAGCCATAGGCCGCTATGCTTTTTTAATGATCTGCAACAAATGAAATGAGTTAGAAGATGCTAGAATACCAGTGGCAGAAATCCCATGACGAGTCAGACTGATAGTGACAAAGCATTTTTGAAGTCTTTGTCACTGCTGTACAGGAGGCAAAGAAGATTGTCTTTGTCTCTACCCCCATAGTGTCTGCAAACTCTCAGATAACAGATCTTTTTGAATGGTGATTAGCCTAGTTAAACTGCATAGTATTCGCTATCACAGCTGAATATTTTTCACTGAAGAATTTTCATTATACTTTGTAAATAAAATTAGTCAGATCACAACTGAGCTGTCTGCCTCTATGGAGATGAGGCAGAGGTTTTTTTGAGATTACAAATACTGTTTCTTCTGCAGTTTCAGCCACCAGGGTTGCTCACCTTGATTCTGGGAGGTGCTCCAGATTACAACCTGTAATTTGGACCCTCACGCGTCTTGGTGGTGAAGGAAGGCAAGTAGGGAAGTACTGGGCTCAGTACTGGCTAAGATTGTTCCCTATGGGATGAGGAAACATGGAAGAGGGAGTAGGGTGTGACTTATTTTTAACCAAGTTCTTGTAAGACAGCTAATTCAGAAAACCAATTGTTGACACTGACAGTCTTGACAGCTATCCATCTGGATCTAATCTGCCTTTTCTGAGGGAAACTATGATCCTTTTTCAATCAGGTTTCCTTGACTTTAAGTCACACAGGTTTCAGGCCTGAGAACAAGACGGAAAATGGCCTGGCTGATGACCTGCTAACAATGGATGAAGGTCAAGTATTCATGACAGTTCTTTTGTTTGTCAGCAGTTTTTGATGCCTCTGATCAACAGATATTATGGGCTCATCTGTGGTACCCAACAGGGCAAGTAGGACTGCTATTGTCTTTGTGAGAGAGACCCCAGTGGATAGTTTTGGACAACTGGTCTTGTGCTCTAAGGGCTCTGTCATGAGGGATACCTCAGAAATAGATTTTGTCACCCTCCAGTTCAACAGATATGCACGTTAGTTGAAAGGGACAGTGAAGGGACATGGGCCGTGGTGTGTTTGAATAATGCCAACATCCAACTCACTGTTCTCCATGCTTGGCCTGGCTTGTGCAATGAAGCAAATGACCCAGTCTCTTAAAAGATGGGAGCATGGATAAGAGAGCTGGTTCCGGTTTAATGCAGGAAGAATTCAATACAATATTGGTGCAATGGGAGAAGCAACTAGAAGAAGTGCTGACTGGAACCCTGGATTTAGGGAGTGTGTCAGACAAGTTCACTGTTTGAGGTTGCTCCTGGATGCCAGGCAGAAGGATGTGCCCTCTGGGCTGGGTGATCTTTCTGATGCAGATCTTGCTGCAGTTATCTGTGCCTTTGTCATCTTGAGATTAGGCTATTGTAACGTATCGTACATTTGACTACCCTAGGGACTACTCAGAAACTGTTTCACTAGTGCTCCATGTTCTGTACTGGTTGTATATAGAGTTCCAAATGTTGACACTGAAAGCCTTAAATGGTTTTGGACCTTGCAACTGAAGAGACTGGCTCTCTCTACCATGTGATACTGTGGCAATTGTATCCATGTAGGGACTCAAATTAGAGTTCCCTGGTTTAAAAGGGAAAAAGCTGCATAAAAGGCATGTTTGTAAAGGTTCCTCAGAGATTTCAGTATGTCTAATCTCATTCCACAGGTCTATTGGGGTTGCCACCTTTCTAAATGCTGGTAATCAGACCCCCAAGACTCCGCCCAGTGCCCCACCTCTTCCCTCAAAGGCCCACCCCTGCTCTACCTCTTCCCCCCAGGCCACACCCCTTCTTCACTTCTTGCCCCCACCCCTCCAAGGCCCTGCCCCTGTTGCTCACTTCCTGCCTACTATGAAAATGCACATATTTTCTGGATAAAAAAAAAATCAGAACACAAAATACTAAGATAAACATGCACTATGTCAGAAGGAAATACAGTGCGACCATCATTTAAGAAGCTTTAATCTGTTGGCTCTGTGTGTGTATAAATAAACGACTCATGATATATTTAAGGCCCTCATCCAGCAGAACACCTAAGCACATGCTTAGCGCCACACCAGTGGAACTACTCAAACCTACTGGATCAGTGTCTAAATATGAAATACCCAGAAAAAGTGAGATGTGCCATACAGAAGAAATATAAAAGGTTTTATTTGGTTCCTGATCCTTTGAATTTTAAAAGGCTTGGAGACTTTTCTTCTTGGTACTGCTAAAATACAACTCAGTTTTCCCCATAGAAAAGTATTGGGTAAAAACAAAACAAAACAATAAATCAACCCTTGCACAAACAGTTTGCTAATATTGTAAAAACAATTTTCCCTCAGTGTCACCCACACTGCAAAATTTTCTACACAGCTCTGATGGGTATTGTACCATAACCGTACTCCTTTCAAGCCTCTATGAAAATCTACTGCGATGTTTTGATCGTTCAACTTTGTTATTGTCAATGATCTTGTCCTAAGAAAGTCAGCGGTTGTCTAATTCAGTTTTACAATCGTCTAAATTCTATCAGAAAATAATATGTTTATTGTTTTGTTATAAACTTAGACATGCATGGATTGTTTAAAGACATAACTCTGGCAATTCTTCTACCTTATTTTCACAAAAGCTCTCTTTCCCTCAGCTGAAATTTCTATACAATGCATGACAACAAAATGATATTTGGGGAAAAAATATGCTTAATTCGATAAAAATGGTAATTGTGATTAGATGTTATAGGAGGCAGACTATTGTCCCTACCACAGCAGCTCTGCTGAAGAATATGCTCACTGATCTATGTGTTTAAGTAACAAAAGCGGAAAATAAGGAGATACTGCAGATGTGCTATGGCTAAAACGATGACCTGATGACCCTCACCCCCCTCCATCTTACCAAGATCCATGCTTTTGGAGGTTTTCAGATTAATTGATTCAGGCTGCTTGGCTGTTGTCAAAGATCTGAAGTTGATGTTCTGATCTGTTAAATATGCTGCTGAATCCACTACAGAGCTGTGGAAAAAGCCATGCAAAACATTTAGGCACTAATACAAAACCAAGTGAAGTAATTAAAACTTTCACAATATAAATGTATTTTCCCCTCCAGTTGTTTGCAATCATGCATCTTAAATCAATCTCTGATTGTCACGTTTCTTTTGTGAGATTTAGCACCTCTACTCACATGTATTTAATTATATATATTTGAATACAGATTCTTCGTGAAGATAACTGCTGATTTTACATGCTTAATATTTAAATATGATTTTATTTAACAGAACAGAAGGGGAAATATCCAGTGCCAACAGTCTTGTTTTCTCTTCTGCTGAGCTCCTATTTAACTACCTCCTGTCTGAATTGTTTACCAAAGAGGTTGCACAAAATGCAGCCCCTGCACCTGGTTCACACTCTCTGACATGTCAACAATCTATGTGAATGATGGCATTTAAAAACACCACCACCCATCGCCATTTCACAGAAGCTCACCAGAAATAAACCTGCATGGAGGAGCAAAATTCTGTTTCACAAAGGACTGAGATTTGAAATTTGGTTCAGTTTAGAATTGGAATGAAACCTGAAAATTTCAAAATTCTCTATGAAGGAAAATTCTCCCTGCCTGCCCCCCCAAAAAGCAATTTTGGCTCAATGAAAACTTTTTGTTTTCATTTTGATTTTATATTTAAACATATAATTCAAAATTTAAGATAATTTCAAACAAAAGTAATTTCAAAACGAAAGACTGGAAAATTTCATTCAAAGAATATTGAAAAAGGATGTTTCAAGAATTTGATTCCTCCCCACTGCCCATTTTTCCCCCAAAGGGAATTTCAGCAAGACAGACACAATTTTGCAAAGCATTTCAATTTAGTTGCAACTGCATTTTCTGACAGAAAATGGTTTCAAGTTTTTCTGACCAGCTCTACTCTCAGTTTCAATCCATGTCAGATGAGCATATCCGAAATATTTAAAAAGAGAAATAAGAACAACAATCTCTCTCTTCCTCCCTTCCTTCCCAGTCTGCAGGAGATATATAGCCAAATCCTCACTGAGGGTAAAGCAACTGAGAATCTGGCCCATCATTTGATTAGTTTACAAAGGATTTTGTTTGCGTGTTTATGTTAGTTTGTATGCGTGAGTGTGTTATACACCTTAGAGACAAGAGAACATCATATTAAAAAAACAAAATTGACACCAATGAAATTCATGTACATTAAGTAAAACAGAATAAAAAAAATTATAAGAATCTACCTGGGTATGAAGTGTTTAAGGCAGTGGTGGGCAATCTGCGGCTCATCAGGGTAATCCGCTGGCAGGTCATGAGACAGTTTGTTTACATTGATTGTCCGCAGGCACGACCATCCGCAGCTCCCAGTGGCTGCAGTTCGCCGTTCCCAGCCAATGGGAACAACGAGCGGCCATGCCTGCGGACGGTCAATGTAAACAAACTGTCTCGCGACCTGCCAGCGGATTACCCTGAAGGGCTACAGGTTGCCCATCACTGGTTTAAGGTTATAGAAAAAAACTCTATGATATACTGTTTTCTTTGCAAAATAGTGCATGATTATGAAAATAATTTTTTTTTTTAAATCTGTGTACCAATGAAGAGTGATAGATGTACCATAATTTGAAAACTACTGAAATAAACAGGATATTACATTCCAAAATAACCAAGCATGATTTATATTGCAGAAATGTCAACTTGACCATAACTATTATGGTGCAGATTCCACATCTACTTACACACACACACACACACACACACACACACACACACAGTGCTTTTAATCAATGAGAAATAACATCACAATTATCAGTGAGAACTGAGACATTCTAGCTGTAAATAATAAAAATAACTGCAATAAAAAGTAAATCCAAACCTATGATTATAATCTTCAGAAAGCAGCTCCTCACTGGGATGTGGGGGCAGGGGAGGTGGAACTTCATTCTCGGCACTCCCACGATCAGACATAGTCAGCTCTGAAACTAAAAAGGGTTAAACAAAGTAGGAGCAGCAATTATATTACACCAGTTCACTGATCCATAACTGGACTGGAAGGCCTGAAGTGATCCACAAATTATACAAATACCTAAACTAACTAAATAATAGTAAGTTCAACTGTTTTAAGTTTTTTGGTTTGCAACATTTACTAACTTCGAGATAGGTAGTAAGGTGCCTTCCCTGCAGATATCTCCTTCTTCTCCTTCTCTGTTCTTAATAGGAGAAAAGAAAAGTTGCTACTATCCCATGACAGGATGGATAAGCCCGAAGCCCCGGATCATTGTCTAAATTCCTCCTGTAATACCCGTCTACGACTACGAACATGACAAGTTCCTCTTCACCATCATTCCTTCCTTCTACTCTGTACTTTCCTATCACTTACTCCCTTTGTGATCACCAGTCTATGAACATCTCTGACTTTTCTTTCTCCTAGTCTTCACTTTTCTCCTTGTCGTCACTAACTGCCATCAGCATCATGATTGCCACTTTCAACTCTGTCCCTCTCCCCGTAACTCCTCATTTCCTCTCATGCCATTCTGAATGCTCCCGTAAGCCCCACCCTTGACCTCCCCATTATATGCTACCTCCATTCTGGTCTCACATTACTGAGTATCTCTGGAGAACAACTAGTGACTATACTGACTTCTTCCACTGCGTGTTCTCACTCCCTCATCCTTCCAATCTGCCCTTTTTCCTTTCTAGACAGCATTACTCCCACTGTCCCAAATTGACCTATACCACAAGCTAATCTATTACATCAGTTCCCTCCCTAAAGGCCCTGATCCTGTGAGTTACCAAGTGCATTTTGCAATATAGTGCGTGCCCTTAAATTCCCACTGACTTTACTCCACTGAAATTCAGTGGGAATGGTGTGTACTCAGTACATCTGAGGGTTGGTGTGGTGGATGCAGAGCTGCCATGTAATAATCTATTAATACTGATACAGTATTCATAAAATTACGATACATGTGAACTGATCAATGAGGTGAAGTTACAGTATATTGGGCTATTAGACTTTCCTGAATGAATATATTCATCTAGTTTAGTAGAGGCTGTTGGAAAAAACAAGCAGGAAAGCAACAGTATGGCTTCCAGAGAAGATCATCACAGCACACACTTGAGAGACAATGAAGACAGCTGTTAGCTTTGAGGATCCTATATCCTGTCTCCCATGAAGATATATGGTTTGTTTTGCCAGGCTCAGGGCCTAGAAACCAAAAAAAGGCACCCAACAGTTAAAAAGCCCCTCTCAGGAGAGAAGGAGGGGTCAGCTGTCAAGGGCTGTCCCGGGGGACAGGGTGGCATAAAGAGAGGCTCTGCACAGAGAGTCTGAGGGAGCTGGGCATGGGCCTGCCACAGTAACATCAGAGAGATGGTAAACTCTCAGTAGACAGGTCTGCGTACAGACTGGCTTATTATTTTAAAATGTTCTTTGAAATGTTTTGGTTCTAAATAAATAACACTTTGCTTTAAGATGGCTGTCTGGTCACTGGTTACCACTATCATCGCACCTGGAGGGGACAAAGCTGCAGGTATTGAAGATAAATCAGATCTGCTAAGATAAGCATGGTTAAATTACAGGAGGTTGTGGCCCAAGACCTGATCTGAGAATAGGAGAATTGCATGATTCCAATCCAGGAGAGAAGATATGGCTTGAGATAGACACATGAGGGAAGTGCGCTCTAAGAGACCAAGTGGGTCAACAGTGCAAGTAGCTCACTAACTGTGACAGTTGGGCCTTACGTTTTATGCCATTTGGAGTAGGGAATTTCTGGTATTGTTTTTACAGCATGCAAATTTTTAAAAATAAAATAGTAATAGTTATTTTCTATATCAATTAATCTTTTCATGCACACATGCCACTTTTAAATGTAGATACTTGTACATCCATGAAGATTCAGCATGCGAAGCTATTGGAGGGTAGATACTTTATCTTTACAATATTTCTTAACTAGAGAGATGACATCAATTCCCTTGCAACTCTGATCATTTTTTGGATGTAAAAGAGCTTCTGATGAGGCAGATTCCAGTAATCTTTCAGCACCAGAAATGTGAAGTTGCTGGCACTGAAGTATTGCTTCTCGAAGAGGTTGTTCTAAAACTGCTATTTCTGCACAACAGCTTGGCAAGAAAAAAAAGTAGGGACCTGTGGGTGGCAAGCATTATTCATGCAAAAATAGACTGAACATTGGCATTTCAATATTGGATTAAAAACCCTCCTTTATTGAAATATCCACAGGCAAGACAAAATGTAATGTTTTGGCTATAACAGCTTTTCCTCAGACATTACATTTGATCTTGCTCGTGTATAACAAAAAAGATCCTTTAAAAAAAAATCTAGTATTAATAAGCCAAGCTTCAATCTATTTTTATTGAGCTTCTAGAACAGTCTTATGTGTAGAGTAGTGCCTAGTATTAGAAGTAACTTATTTGAAAACATTAACTGAGAGTATATTTATTAAACACAATTCAACTTCTGCCACAAATTTTTTTTGCATTGGGCACACTGGGTATTGTATTGACATCTCTGCTATCTTTTATTACTATTTACATTATGGTAGCACCCAAAGTTTCAGATCAGGACTGGAACTTCAATGGGCAAGGCACCATGAAAACATATAGCAAGAGACAATCCCTGTATCCGATATAAGACTGTAATCCTGCAACTTGTTCAGTGTGGGAAGACACACAAGCACATGGGTTCACTGTGGCCCTGTGGGGTTGCATGGTTTCACGTGTGCAGATACCATTGTAGGATCGGAGCCTATTATAAAAGAAAATGCAAAAACTTTTTGTAACAAATGATATGGGGGTGGGCATGGAGAAAAGGGTAACACTGAGAGGAATGTGGGTTAAAGTAGGTTAAATGTTCAAAATTAAACTATTTCTACAGTAAAATACATGTCACATGTATGTGCACTGTATTATTTTAGGGCCATATCCTCTGCTCACATCTACCTGAAGGATTTCAGCTCTGATATACAGAACCCTCTACTAGGTATTTTGCTACTCTAGGCAAATGCGTGTCCCATTCTCCCCGTCCCTACCCCCCCAATTCTATTGGATTTCACTAAATAAATCTTTTTTTAAATGTAAGTCACAATACAAAGATACTTCACTTAGTTCTCAGTAATATTTAAAATTCTCTCTCCTTAGCCCTTTGACTGACATCACGCATATCTTCCCAGGCCTTGGTTTCTCTCTCTCTCTCTCTTTCCTCCCTCATAAAGGGGTCTCTCTTTGCCCTATGTCTGTGGTGTCTTCTCAACATCTAACATCCATTCACCTCTCACATCGTGGTGGGTTGTCTCCTTCCTTTAGCCCCTCAAAAATGTAACACAAAGAACGAGCAAAACAAAAAGACACACACTAGCAACTTCTGCTGCTAGGATCCCTCAGAAAGTATAGCTCTTCCAAACAGGACTTATTCTGATCCTTATCTAGGTACTTTAAAAAGTGCCTGATTAGGAACATGAGGAGTCCCACTGAATGGGTGAGAACACCTAATGAGACTTCTCAAATGCTTAAAATTAGGCATATGCTTAAATACCTTGTGGAGTCAAGGCTACACATGGCCGCCAGTGGGGGTTTTCTGCTGGTACGGGGAGGAGGTAGGAACATAAAGTGTCAGTGTTAAAGCTGGGTGTTGTACTCCGTTATTTACAGACTAAGAAAATTATAGTTACTAGTTTCAAAGTCTGGAATGGGGTATGTAAATATGTTGTCCTAATTCTATTGTACATTAAGGATCTGTTTCGAACCTTAAAAATATTTTAAATCTTAATAAACTAAAATAGCAAATCTTACGAATATTATGGTATAGTATAAATTCCTACTGGATTATAAAACGTGACACAAACTAGACAATTTGCTTTTAAAAATAATCACTGTACCCATCAAGGATGTATAGAAAATAAACATTTTGACAATATATATTTTGCAATCATCATTTGTTTTTTATCCAAACTTACGTGTTGGGCAGTGAGCTAGAAACTGTTACTTAAACTGGAACGTGTGCCAGGAATTTAATTCACAACTTCTGAGTCAGCTCTCCCACCCTCCCCGGATCTTCAAGCTTCAAAGTAACAGAGCCTGCACTTACTCTAATTAACTGTTTTTCTAGTTGATATGGATTTCTGAAAACAAAAAGAGCCCTTTTTTTTTTTTTTGGCATGAAGAAGGCTGTACAGTACATACCTTTTAGTCTTTCCTGAGGACTGTAAGTTACAAATTGCTGCAGGACAGCATCATTGCGCCTGGAGATAGTGGTAAAGGTCTGACTGCCCTCAAGTGCTCGTTTTGGAAAAAAACCATGATCTGAGTGTTCCTAAGAAGAAACAGAATCACATATTTTAATGTAAAAAATAAATGTCCAACAGAGCCAAGGAACAGTAATCACTAAATCACACTGGGGTTTGTGCATTATTTGTCAGGCGTTTATTGTACATTATTAACTCTGCAATGAGAAACATGAAAGATGTCTTCAGACCATTGCTGACCATGAAAAAAG
The DNA here is from genome assembly GCF_011386835.1 of Chrysemys picta bellii. Classification (NCBI taxonomy): domain Eukaryota; kingdom Metazoa; phylum Chordata; order Testudines; family Emydidae; genus Chrysemys; species Chrysemys picta. The sequence continues at coordinate 61,094,635 of NC_088801.1, read as the reverse complement.
AGATTACCCTTACATGAGAAATGATCATGAAGGATGATAAACAGAGAAAAGGACTTCTTTTCTGACCCACAACTGGCTTCATGTTATTCCTCCATCTGCGAGGGCAGCTTGTGGCATTGTCAACATAAGGGCACAGGCAATGCCAGTGATATTTCTTTGCCAGCCAGCTGGTTCCCTTCGCTCAGAGACTGAGTGTGTATGCTCTGATGATCACACACTAAAGCAGCCTTGTAACCCCTAAACCTAGGTCTTCTGGCTGGCAGCTGAACAAACTTTTGCCACACCTCTAGTCTGTTTTTCTTTTGAGATATTCCCCCCCCCACCCCATATCCATATTGCAGCTCCTAATTTATTCTCCTGACAGTTGCAGTTAAAAAATGCACAATTTATCAAACTGGGACAAACCCAAAAAGGCACTTCTGTAGTTGTTGTACAGGGGAAATTATTAATATAGACAGTAAAATGCTTTGGCTAATTATTACCAGGTAGAATGATATTCTCAATATTGTAGTTTCTTTGAAAAGCTGATACATAACCAGAAAGGAGCCTCCACTTGGCCTTCATTTTACAAAGTTGACTTCACCTGGGCCAGCGGATTTCATATTGCAGGTGTAGCACTTATACATTTTAGAGCATGTATGTTAGAATCTTTTAGTAAGAAGTAGATGGAATGCCAAGGCTATATTTACCTACATCCTGTCCCTTTAAGGCAGGGTCTCAAACTCAATTTACCTTAGGGCCAGCACCAGTCCTCAAATCCTCCCAATGGGCCAATAATGTCACTCATGCTGCCCAGAACCCACCCCCCAAAACTCCGCCCCCACCTGCCAAAGGCTCTGGGGAGTTTGGGTGCTGGATGCAGGCTCTGGACTGGTGCAGGGAGTGGAGGTGCAGGAGGAGGGGTTGCAGGCTCTGGGAGGGAGTTTGGGGGTAGGAGGAGATGTGTGGGAAGGGGGTGCAGGCTCTGGGAGGGAGATTGGGGACAGGATGGGGTGTGGGGAGGGGCTGCAGGCTCTGGGAGGGAGTTTGGAGGCAGGAGGGAGTATGTTTTGGAGGGGGTGTGGGTGCAGGCTCTGGGAGGGGATCAGGGGGTGCAGCACTTACCTGGGGCTCCAAGGCAGGGCGGCCTGGGGAGCCTCCGGGCGCTGCTGCCCCCAGGCACCGCCCCTGCAGCTTCCCATTGGCTGCAGGGATGCTTGGGGTGGGGGCAGTGTGTAGAGGCACAGCCCCGTCCCGGGGCCGCAGGGAGGGACCAGCAGCCACGTGGAGCGAGCAAGCCGGAAGCCACTCAGCTCCACTGTGATGCCAGTGGTGGGCGGGGCCCCAGGGCCATTTTAAATCGCCCAGGGGACGCGCAGGGGGTAGCACATGTGGGGGTGGCAGGCGGGGCCAAGGGAGAGACCCGGTCCCAAAATTGCTGGAGCCCCACATTGGAGAGGTTCTCGGGCCACAGATGTAGGCCAGGAGTTTGAGACGCCTACTTTAAGGCAAGGAACTGTGCTGAAGAGGTCAAAGGGAGCAGGGTGTGGTGAAAGAAGAGTCTAGCACTCCTGGAAGACTCTGGCTTTGGCTACACTTGCAGCTGTACAGCGCTGTGAGGTAAACCTGTCTTCGTACAGCTGAGTAGGGAAAAGCGCTGCAGTCTGTCCACACTGACAGCTGCCAGCGCAGTGGTGTGGCCACACTTGTAACATTTGCAGCTGCACTGGGAGCGATGCATTATGGGCAGCTATCCCAGCATTCATGTGGCTGCAACGTGCTTTTCAAAATGGGGGGGTGGGGTGGATTGTGACAGGGAGTGTGGGGGGAGAGAGAGTGCTTTTTGGAGCATGTCAGCTCTCTATTTTGCAAGTTCCGAACTCCCGGCCCCCTGCTCATTCATTCACTCACTCAAAGCAAGCTGCAAACTGTTTGCTTTTCTCTGTGGTACGAGCTTTGAAACCGGCACTTCCGCATTCCTGCAGCCGGTCACAACAATGGAGAGGATTGGCCACTTGACAAGGTGATTAGTACAACGCTGCAAGCGTTTGCACTCACACCTGTGAGTCATAGCCACTCCGCTGCAGCTGTTATTCCTCTCGGAGATGTGGAGTACCTGCAGTGGTGTACCCAGGGAGATACAGCGCTGTAAGTGCCCTGCCAGTGTGGACGGGGAGTGAGTTACAGCGTTGGGGGAGACTTTACAGCGCTGTAACTTGCAAGTGTAGCCAAGGCCTCTATTGCAGTGGGCTTTTGCACACTCTGTGTTTGCCTAATTCTGATTACGGTTTTAATAAAATGTTCCAGTTTTAAACAGCACGCCTGGTCCTGAGAGTGCAACACAGGCACCAACACTTATGCATCCCTTTTCGGGTACTATCACTTGTGCACACAGATTAAGCGTTTTGTGTGTATAACTTTTATCTTCTATGCGCATAACTGATGGTACTGAAAAATGCATGCAAGTGAGCATGTCTGCAAAGTTATGCTCAAAGCAATAGAGACTGGGTTAAATTGCCTTTGAAACTTTTCATCATCATCATCATGTTCCTATTACGCCTCTGGAGTTTAGTGCACTGACGAAGCTCCACCACTCCAGTCTGTTTCTGGCAAGTCTTTCAATGGTTCCCCAGGTTTTTCAGCTCAGCTTCCACAGCTCATCGCCATGTTGTTTTCGGGCAGCCTCGTTTCCGCTTGCCTTTAGGTGTCCATCTTATTGCTATTCTGGCAATGGAATCAGTTTCCATCGGAAGCACATGACCGATCCATCTCCTGGCAATGATGGTGCTCAGATCTTCTTGGCTGCACTGTGTCAATAGATCTTGGTTTGAGATTGTTCTGGGCCAAAAGATACGGAGGATTTTGCTGAGGCAGGTTGTATGGAATGAAGACAGTTTGGACATGTCATACTTTCTCATTCCGAAGCATTCTGCACTATAAAGTAGTGTTGAAAGTACGCAGCTCTGATAAATCTTCAGTTTGGTTTTGGTATTGTATTTTGATAATTTCCAGACTGTATTTAAGCTCCTGAAGGTGTTCCTGGCTTTACTGATTTTGTTCTGGATTGTCCTGGCTTGTTCCTCCGTTCTGGCTGATGGTGCTGCCCAAATATGTAAATGTTTCTACATTGGTGAGAACATAATCCTCTATCCGTACTGGTGATGGTGAGGCAACATTAAAGGTCATGATAGTTGTCTTATTGCAGTTGATTTTCAGTCCAATATGCTGGCTGAATGCATTGAGTCGGGTTGTTTTTTCTTGTATATGGTGTTGCATATGTGATAGGAGAGCGACATCATCTGCGAAGTCCAGGTCTTCTAGGGATGAGAAGAGTGTCCATTTAATGCCTCTTGACATGTCTTCTGTTTTACACCGCATTACCCAGTCGATGGCAATGTTGAAGAGGATTGCAGACATGACACACCCCAACGTACTTCTGTTTTGACTTCAAAACTGAGCTCACTGTGATCAACACTGCATGTAAAGTTGAAATAGAAGCTTTTGATGACGTTGATTATATAGAAAGGAATTCCATATGCCCACAGAATGCGCCATAAGCTAGTCCCGTGAATGCTACCAAAAGCCTTCTCAAAGTCTATGAAATTTATGTCGAGTTGCCGTCGCATTCTAAGCACTGTTCTATTATGTTTCGTAGAGTGAAGATCTGATCTGTGCATTCACGCCCTTTCCAAAAACCAGCTTGCTCTTTTCTCAGAACACTATCAACTGCCTTTGATATACACTGGACTATGATCTTACACAATACTTTGCTTGGCACAGATAAACGTGTGATACCACGCCAGTTATTACAATCACTGAGAGTTCATTTCTTTGGTATCTTCACTATAACCCCACTGGTCCACTCATCTGGCACTTTTCCCCTTTCTCAGACTGATGTAAATAGAGGGGTCGGGATAGATGCAGCTAATTTAGGATTTACCTTCAAAAATTCTGCATTCAAGTTATCCTTGCCAGAAGCTTTCCCATTTACGGATTTGATGGCTTGAATGATCTCTTCCTTAGTTGGGGTGTCTGTGTTGATATCAAGATCTTCTTCTGCCTCCTGGATGTTTGCCTTCTCTTTAGGTGGCTCCCTGTTCAGCAATTCTTTGAAATGCTCTGTCCAGCGCATTTCTTGTTCTTTTTCGATTGTTAGCAGGTGTCCTTGTTTGTCCCTGATGAGAGTGTTTGTTGGTGTCTGCCATTTACCACTGATAAGCCCCATCATTTTGTAGACTATTCCTTGTTCACCACAAGCAGCTGCATCCTCTGCTTGTGTTGCCAGATTATCAATATAATGCAGTTTGTCTGCTCTCACAAGGCGTTTGACCTCCCAGTGTGCCTTGCTATACTGCTCATGGTATTTGTCCTTTTGCTTCGGGGATTTTGTGTCTAAAACTTTTTTCTTCAGGGTTACTATGGCGTTCCATGTGCTGGGTGTAACCCACTACTTCCTTCTCTTCTGCCTGTAGCCTAGACAGGCTTCACTGCTCTGTTTATAAATTGCTGTTACTTTGTCCAACTTCTTGTTGATCTCCACATCTGCATTCCCCTTCTATTCATCAAGATCTGCAAGTGCTTCAAACCTGTTCTTTAACTGCAGAACGAAGGCTCTCTGTATTTCAAGGGACTTTAGCTTGTCAATATCATAATGTCTCTGTCCCTTGTTTGGTGGACCCACACTTCTCAGTTTTAGCTTGATGGAAGCTGTCACAAGGTTGTGGTGGCTGCCAACATCTGCACCCCTTCTCACTTTCGCATCTGTCAGTGAGCGTTGCCATTTGCCATTGATCATTACATGGTTCTTCTTTTGCCTGATAAGACTAGTGATTTTCCAGAGAAAAACAGGCTGGCCATAAGGCCACCTTTACTAAGACCACTTCATCAATTTTGAGAGCCTACTGGTGACAACACAGAGACAGCTACAGACCTAGTCTCATAAGCTTCTTCTTTTCTTTCAGTAGCCACTGGCCAAATAACATGTTGACTGTTTTCCCCTCCACCTCATTAGAATGTTCCATTCACAGACAGTTAAATAGTATATTCAGAGTCTCTTTACTATGGGGAACACCCATGGTTAACAATTGTACATGCCTCCGGTGTACCAGAATTCTTGAAGTTACATTGGGAAGATTTAACACTTATTCCTTATGCCAAGTGATCCACATCTATTACCTTTTGCAAGTATAATGCCGACTAAAATCAACCCCTGCACTGATACAAACTACTACTACTAAATTAAAGATGGGGATCCACTGGGAGAGGCAGCCTTAAATTAACAAAAACCACCCCCCCCCAAAAAATCTGCTTTTCCAGCTCTTTGATAAATGACACAATCGATATCCCAACAACTGATCAGTAACCAGCTTAATTAGAGTATTCAGCTTGTAAAACAGAGCTGTCAAGGAAGGCCTCCATTAGTGTCCTGACCAATAAAACAAATAATGGATTTTAAAACATATTCTGTTTATACCAAGCTGGAATGTAGCAGGCAGGAAACAGTTTTGGGGAAGGGAAAGAATGGGTCATGGCCCATTTTGCTATAGTCTCCAGCCTCAAATGGAATTACAATTGAACCTCGAGCACATTCTATAAAAATTAATTTCTGTTTAAAATGAATTTGATTCAATCAAGAGCTCATTATGTATTCTTCACAGGGCATGTGTCAGAATTGTTTATGTGTTTCATACATCTGGGTAATGTATAAAACTATATACTCTGACTATGAAAAGCAGCTTCTTGTATTTTTATTACATCAATAATTCAGTTGTAGTATTTTTGCCAAAGTTGACTTTTTAAAAATAGAAGGTAGCAATGATAAGCTTTCTTTCTAGTTTTCTCAGTCGGTGGATTATCATTCATACTTCATCAGAACACAGAATAAATATAAATGCATAATACTAGTTTTACATGAGGTACAGACCATGAAAGATAGCAAATTGATTCAACTGCAGTTTTCTTAAATTTAAGTATAATAACCCTAGAATATGCTTTCAACCTGTCTAGAGTGGTATCACCATCGATTGTCTAATTGTGGTAATAAGACTATAAAGGGTCTACGTCTCCTACAGGAAAAGATTTGAAAATATTAGCCAGTAATCTCAGAAAATGCCCCAGGTAAAGTACACACTTGCTTTCCTTGTCTCCCCTCTGCTGTGTCACAGTGTATCCACATGAGACAGCCTTTGTGAAAAGCAACTTCCCAGTGCAGTAACAGTATAAAATTTAGCAATTTTTTTTTTTAATGTCAATCCAGGTGGGAGGTAAAGCAAGTTTAAATATAACTAGTGAAGTGGAATCTACCATACAGAGTTAACTATTCACAGCTTAAGGGAAGACAGCTTCCCTTCCACAGAACAACCATTCTTTCTTATCTTTTATACATAAATACATACACAAAATATTATTCTCAAACATTCACCCAGAGTACTATCATGTGATTTCTAAAGGCCCTTTTTTCTTTTTGATCTTAATCACAGTTGTATCTGTTTCTTGTGAACAGTATATATATTGAAAATCCACTAAAAAATTGTTATTTAAAAGTGAACGTTAAAATTAGTGTGACGGGTGGATAAGCACCTCCAGAAGCCAAGGGCAGACAGCATATTTCTTTACAAGAATAGTAAAGGCACACAGACAGATCGTTTACCTCATTTCCTAGAGTTGAGTTAAAAAAATTCAAGAATTCAAAACTGTAGTAACTTTTTTAAAAAGTGGCTTTGCTTAATGCAAGTACTAATGCACTCTTTTGAATCAGTGCAGGGATGTGCCAGGTTTAGGGAGTCAGAACTATAATTTAAATGAGTTTATTTTTTAAGTGTTAGTTAAAGCCATACGGTGAGTGAAATTGTAACCCCATTGAAATCAATTAGGGGTTTTGCCATTGACTTCAATGAGGCCAAGATTTTTCACCCAGTATCTTTAAGACGCACATAGAAATAGGAAGATATTTTCAAAATGGTGGATGGAGAATTGCCCCAATAGCTATTATTAATGGAACTGTGAATACAATACTTTGCTTACCACAAGGAGGTCTAACTCATGAACAAGTTTTTTGCATCACCTGCATTTGTCTATCCAGTCTCCTGAGAACCACCAACTGAATCATCCCGCGAATGTTCCCTTCCATAGACATGGAACGTCTCAGTGTCTCCATGGCTTCATGGTTGGATTTCCCCAGAAGAGACTCTCCATTCACTGCAATCAGCTGGTCATTTATTCGCAGGCGGCCATCCTAGAAGGCAACCAAAAATATTAAAGTAATACCATGTAGGGGCAACATATATAGGAGAGCAAGATACAGTCGTGTTTCTTTCTTAGAAGCTACATACAATCCAGTTGTAAATATCACCAAGTCTATGTAAAAAGTCTAGGTAGCGCTAGCTGGCCAATTCCCAGTATTTGAGAAGTACAGTTCACGAGACAATTACAAAAGCATAGGCACTTTGTGCCAGTCCTAAAGAGAAGAAAATGGGAATATGGACTCTGGGATAGAGAACTTATACCACATCTGTTAGTATCAGTTGTACAACCAAGAATGAACATTGCAGCATATTTTTAAATTCTGTGCATCTGTTGTCAGAATCTGCTAAGAAATGATACAGCTCCACAAATTACTCTGTCCTATAGTGCTCATCATGCCATAGTTAATATGCCACCATATAAGGAAGTGTTCTCATACAGAATGGTCACTAAGACGAAAGCATCCACATTTTAATGAAAAGCTCTTCATGTATTTTAACAGCTAACCGTGCTGCCAATAACAAAATTGAAGTTGTGCCATCTAGAGCGGTTTGTGTTTTTGAAGAAATCCATTCACTTTCATTGCCGGAGTTTGCTGACAGCTGTAGGCATAATAAACGTATGGACACTTATTTTCTGCCTTTAGTAGGCATATTGTTGCTTTTATTAATATCTGTGAATGATTTTTTTGTTTCTGTATGCAGAGAATACAGAGAAATAAAAATACAGAGAAATTCTGCTGATCAAGAATTGAAGGTTTCTCTTAGGCCTTGTCTACACTGCCACTTTACAGCGCTGAAACTTTCGTGCTCAGGGGTGTAAAAAAACACCCCCCTGAGCGATGCAAGTTTCATAGCTGTAAAGTGGCAGTGTAGACAGTGCACCAGCGCTGGGAGCCGCGCCCCCAGCACTGGTAGCTAACTCCCCTCATGGGGGTGGGGTTTTTTTATAGCGTTGGGAGAGCTCTCCCAGCACTGGTGCCGTGACTACAAAGCCATGTTAAAGCGCTACGTTGGTAGTGAAGACATACCCATAGAGTTCAGTCAGTTCACAACTATCAAGTTGGTGTCAAAACTCTGAAAGAAGAAAAAGAAAGGGGCTGAGACTGAAGAAATCTATCATGAATGGGAAGAAGGGCTGAAAGAATAGCAGGAAAGGAAGTGGGACCAAAAAAACATTAGCTGGCTTAAAATGAATTTGGTTCACTTATGTGTTCTTCATAATGCCCTCATCAGAACTGTTTATACATCTCATAGCTGTGCAGTCCAAAATGTGTATACTTTTCCATTTTTGTTTTTCTATCACACTGATGTTCAATTAACTCTTGTAGCATTGCTGCTAGGTCTAACTAAATGATTTTTGTGTGAGTAACAGTAGCCATGTTAAACCCAGTTTTCTTAAGTATTATTTTAGCTGGAACTGGGAATCAATCATTGTTACCAGAGCAGGGTACGATGAGAAAGCACTGTCATAGTACTAAACGGAACAATAGAGGCCAGAAAAGGAAAATAAACAGGAAGGGACTAGGAGGGAGAGGACTGGAAGATGAGTGAAACAATGAGGGAGGGTGAAAGGACAGAAGAAAATAAGGATGATTATGACCTTCATAGAGAGGGACCAGGAAAAGAGCACAGGAAGCAGTAGTACCATTTGGGAGGAATATAATGGAAAACACTCCATTGTTTGTGTTTGATGCCAACATAAATTTACATATAGCCAAAGGAATATGCTAGCTCCACCCTTCCACCCCATACAAAAAATGGTGCCTGAGGATATGTGAAGGTGAAAAGAATTAACACTTTGGGACAGGGCCCTTGATTACTTGCACATCAGTTATAATTCCTTTGTGCCCTAATAAAATTCACTGAAAATAATGATTCCCTTGATTTCAAGGGGAGCATGAGGGAAAAAAAAGCCGCCTTTTTGTAAGCCTCTAAAGATTTTGATTTTTTTTTTAAACAGATTAATATTCTTCTCGTACAATCCCATAGTCTCTTTCCTGTTCTGAGCATATATCTGTGAGTAAGCCCTCTTGCTTAAAAATCTGTTGAAGCTGCTTTCACAAATATGTACAAGTACACACTCGACATTTTCAAATTTTAGCCTACATACAGGAATATGCCAATAAATTATTTTTAATTAATCAGTACAGTCTTAGAAACTCCTGTACTGTCAGGTTTTTGCTTTGCAATTCTTTCATGTGAGATTTAGTATTTCTGCAAATGTTGGCTGTCTTTTATAAAGTCAGTTCTTAAAAGCTCTTTTGACCTCTTTAAATGTGGTAGGCTTAAATGCAAAGCTCATGACATGGACTGAATAAAAGCAAAGTAGTCCTACATGTTTTACAATGCAGTACATTTAGAACTACTAAACCATCCCACCAAAGATAATAAACAGTTGGAAGGCAGCTGAATACTGTTTTTGCAGGGGAACAGGAGAAAGTTATTTAGCACAGAGACTTTCTGTGATTTTGAGGAGTGGGGAAAATGTTTGAACAACCCTCAAACTCAGATTTGCACATTACTGGTGTTATGGTCTAGTGTTAGTACACTGTACTGCAAGATAATCCACTTGGCTCAAGACAAGCCACATGTTTGTGCTGCTGTACAGTATTTGTACTTTTCCTTTTATCTCTAAAAGGTTTCTTTCTGCCTTTTGATTAGGAAAACAACTTTTAGAGTCTGAACAAATTAGGTATTTTTTCATTCTATCTTTGAACCTGCAAGTGGGCCACAGTCATTAAGAATGAAATTAATGTCCCCTGGCATAGTCTGAGTAAATGTGATTTATGTGGGGAATCAAAGCAAAAGGTAAATTTATGGCCACCTCTATTTGTAGGCAGGCCACAGGACACTTAGCATTTTGACTGCAATGGCCATGGCACTGTATTCTCCTATGTGGAGTTTGCCCCCTTAAATCACACTCTGGCCACTCCCTGGGACCACCTTTGACCTTCTTCCCTCTGAGTGAACTGCTTCCTGGCATTCAGTGCAGCCATTCTGTTCCCTGACCCAACCCATATAATTAACTATTAATATTTACATTACTATTGCATCTAGAGCCTCCGAAGAGACTTGGACTCCATTGTGTTGGATGTGGTACAAACATACAGGAAGAAACAATCTCTGCCCTGAAAAGCTTACAGTAGTAGTTCTACTTCATTTCCACTACAGAGGAGGATGTGTGTAGGAGGAGCAGGATTCCATCCCAAGTGCCCTGCCAATATGTACAAGACAGGAAATGGCAAACAATACAATTAAAGAGTGAGAGGATGCATCTAAGCACATTCATCTCAATAGGCACCTTAGCATCTTGTCCTCAGATGAAAGCATCTTTAGCATCCTGTCCTATATAACTGCAAATGTCATGTACATTGGTAATACCTCACTTATAGCTATTGAAGCCAAAGAGTACATTCTTTGCAAAAATCACAAAAGGATGTTGATGTGGGCCATTAAAGAGCAATCATCAAGTAGAACAGTGGTTTAATCTTGTACAGTTCTTTAAACGCATCAGGATTCTTATTAGGATTATTAAGTTTTTCCATGTCACTAATTTTTTTTTTTAAGACACTAACGGCTGGAGGACTTAAGTTATCCAATGATCACTAGGTATTCTGGTGGTTTCTGTGGGTAAACTGCATGAGTTGGGATTCTCTAAAAATCTATAAGATATATAAAAATTAGCCTAAAGATTTCAATTTCCCCCTACATTTTCCACAATTTATTTACTGGGTTTCTTCACTGCCTGCTCAAACAAGTGAGTTAAATCACTGTGCTAAAATTTCAGAAGTCATTGAAAAATGTTGGCCTGTCTTCAGACCTTCTGTCCAGACTGATAAGAGATAATACTAACCAACCAAATTGTTTGCATTTTGTACATAACCTAATACATTCTTTTCATTCTGGAAAATAGACATCAGTGAAAGAAGTCTCAAACTCTGACACTTTAAAGACATTTGGACAGCATAAAAAGGCACTTTCCATGAATAAATATCCAATTTGTAGCACTACATCTATTGCAATGCTGAGACAAATTTGTTGGTCTCTTGCTGGTATGTGTGATCTATAAAAGGGTAAGAAATAATCTGATGACTTCAAGCTGATCTGCAAAGCCTGTATTCATGCTCTTCTGAAGACCAATTGTGATTGTGTGGGAGGAGGTTGTTTTTCAAAACTGTAACATCTAACAATATAACAAAGACCAGATTCGTTTTTACATTCCAGCCACAAAAGTGAGATACTGAGATCATCCTCATGCCTAAAGGGTTATGAACGTCTTGATTTTGCAGTAGTCACAATTTCACAAAAGAACCGTGGTTTACTGAAAAGCAATACATGTGCTTAAATCCAAGTGTTTTTGGTTCTAGAATCTAGTACAATAAACTGCAGGGGCAAATGCTCAGAATAAGTGCAAATTTGAATTTAAAATTCCCAATACATAAGGTTTTTAACATAAATGTTAGAAGTCCTGATTTACACACACACACACACACACACACACACTCTTTTTAAATTGATGCAAGGAAATTTATAGTTGTTCACAGTTGGGTGTCGACTGTTCTGTGCAAGATATCCAACCACAGGAACACAGAGAATTGGAAACTCAGAAAGAGTAGCTTTATTTACATAATACAATTAAGGTTGGTGTGGTGACTTGGCTGTATCATACTGGGCTACTCTGAAGAAGATCCAGACTTGGGAGTGACTGTGGGACTTGCTATCTGTGTCAGTAGAAGGCTGTTTTCATAGTGCATAGAAAGTTCCCACTACCTTTGCTCTAAACAGGAGGGAGGAGCTAGCCAGTTGGTAGTCAGAGAATAGCTTTGGGTTGTATGTCCAGCAACAGCATGAGTGTGTGTGTCTGTCTGAGGAAGTCCCTAGGCTTTATAGGAATACCTGGCTTCTTTGTTCCTCCAAAAGTTATGTTCCTTATATCAACAGCTATACGAGTTCTGATACTCTTTACATTATCTTACCACGTTTGCTTTGTCTAACTCATTTATCATTCTGTTCCAAGCAGGTGTGGACAATGAGCAACCTCTTTTTGGATTGCCCCCTTCCATTGCTGCATGTTATTCCTCCTTGTGAAAGGACGTTTTGTATCCAGTCTGGGTTTTAAGGGTTGTACTGGCCCTAATGTAACAACTTGTGAAATGGAACTTTTGTTAACAGGTCATTTGGGTGGCTCATGCCTAGAGCATTGTAAGCAGATTTTGCCCAGTAGTTAATAGTGCATTCATATATAAGTACAGTGAGAGGAAGGATGGTCCAGTGATTAGCCTGGGACTTGGGAGACCAGGATTCAATTCCCTACCCTTTGTGACTTTGGCCAAGTTACTGTGTCTCTCAGTGACCCATCTATAAAATGAGGATAATAGCACTGTAGTCAGGCTGCATTATCATAGATTAAAATCTATTAAAATCTTTAACATACAATTTAGTACCACCTCCATAGATCCATTTCTGATACAGCTATCTATCCCAAAGTACTGTGCTAGCAACTATACAGGTGGGAAAAGAAACAAACAGTGACCCTAGAATGAAAGAAATTATATGTATTCTTTCCCTTATGTTCTTTATAATTTCACTCTCTACAAAGGGAAATGTACTGTTATAAACAACAGCAACGGAAAGAGTTGGGGAGATGATGGGAGGAATTTGGCAGACGTGTTAATTGTTAATATTTTAGTTTAAATCTGTTATAGATGTTTCTAACTATACATGGATTCACAATACTACAATAAACAAAGTTTAAAACCCTCTCACAATTCTAGAACTGGAGAACAGGGAAAAATGCTCATCCCATTGTTGGTAAAAGGGGAGTAGGTCATGTGGGTAAAATTCTGATGCTTGAAACCCCAGCAAAGAAAAACAACAACAGTGAAATAAACTTTGTTTCTTGGTTAATCAATTCTTGCTGTCACAAGAACAACCCCCTTCCTTTTTTGGAAAGGTAAATAAAGGCAACTAAGTATTAAACAATCATATAAAGGCTAAAGCCTTGATTGATGCCATCTGGCATTTAATACCAGCTGTAAATATGTGGTTGTGTAGTTTTAATGTTGTGAATTGTCTTACTCAGCAGGCTAGTATCAGGAGAGGAATTTACACAAACTGAATTAAAGGTGTTTCTACAGAAAATAGAATTGTTCGGATCTGCTGAGATAACACAAAAGAAAATATTACATTATAGATCCAAAACAGCTAAACGTATTACATGACAAGATGATTAAGACTCTTGTTTTTAATTTCACTAAAGCTATCTCTATTCAAATTTTATTTGGTGAATTTGCTGCCAATAAATTTTCTAAACATTAGCAAGTTATTCAAGTGCTTTTTAATCAAAAAAGTGAACAAGAGTCCTTACTTCCATGAGAGAGATGAACAAGTCATAATGTTGTGATTTATCAGTTTGTGTTCAGCTCAGACATCAGTTCTATGCAACTGTTGTTAACCTCAACTAAGGCATGCTTTGTCCATAATACTAACAATATTTTGATTGGCAAGGAATAAGAATATGACAAACTAGGTTTCCACTGACAGTTCAGATTGAATACATTATTCTCTATCTCACAGGCTTGCTGAATTTTTATTCTTGTAAACACTAAATAAGTTTGTAATGTCATTGTCTTTACACTGCTTTATGGGTCCAGCGGTGTCACCCTTGGAACTCTGGAAAGACTAAAAGCAGCCCAGAGAGAATGCTACATGCAATACGCTATTATAGAAATGCCCTAATGCAGCGGTGTCCAAACTTTTCCTGTCATGCCCTCCCCGCCCCCCTACCAGTAATGGAATCCCCTCCATTACGGCACAGTTGGCTCAGCAGAGGAGTTTGGGCTGAAGGTGCAGCTGGGGGCTGAACTCGGGATGGGGGAGGAGCTGGGGCTAGAGGCGGAGATGGCCTGGCAGTGGAGCGGGGGCAGAGTGGAGTTATGGCTGGGGGCAGAGCCCTCCCCCCCATCCCCCGTAGGGGCTGGCTCAGGCCTCGCCACTCGCCCAGGCCTCGCCACTCCTCCACCCCCCCAAAAAAAGTTCCTACGCACCCCCCTAGCGGGGCATGCACCACAATTTGGACACCACTGCCCTAATGGCTCAGTAGTTAAGGCTGTTTTGAGTTCTCCACTTAAAGCAAGGTATGAATCCCTTAATTAAAACAGGAACATTCACAGAAACATTCACACTTTTAAGTGCCACAGTGGTACAATTCAAAAAGGTTTAAAATCGCTTTTTTCAGGTTTCCACCGATTTTTTTTCCCCCCAAGGTCACATAACATCACAATCTCAAGTCACAAATGTACAATTTCACAAGGGTTTCAACTTGCATTAAAGCCCAACCTGGAGTTATTTGTGAGGAAAAATAAAAATATAAAATGTGATTTGGTTTTTCTGTTATAACTTTGTTTTGGTTTGTTTTCTTGCGCCACGGAGGCTGGAAGAGTACTGAATGTTCACAGCCAGCTTCGGTTGCTTCCCAGGTCATGAGGAAGGCCACCTCCCCATCTGACAATCCTATCCAGGTTCTTACACCGCACTGTACTGTGGAGTCTAAACACCTTCCAGAGCACCTTACCAGATCGGCATTCATTCTGACAGACCTTGCTAGGTATGCGAATTCAGGGCTTTCGGTCTCAAACTCTAGCAAGTCTACAAAAAATTAAGGGGAATGGGTGATTTAGAGGATGACAGATAACAAGGAAGCCGCAACTTCAGAGGGTACAGAAGGCACCTATAGGGGTCGGGGACAAACGTGGAATGAGAAGGCAGCATAGGGGGCACAGGGACAGAGAAACACCTTTCTCCCTGTTAGACATTTTAAGCATGCAAAGTTTAGCACTTTCAACTTGGAAAAAGAGCTTGCCTGAACTATCTTCCTTCCTTCACATTCCATGAAGCTATAAATCCCCCCTCAACACACACACCCCATATATAAAAATCTACAAGCAGAAGAGTCCACTGCAGTACCCACCATTGCTATGGTGTGCCTCATGACATCTACCAGAGCTTAGTTTTCCCCCTTCAGTACTTACCCGCCAGGACTACTTAAAACTTTTGTTGTTAAAACAAAACCACCACACACCAAGGAAATTCTCACACCAAAAATGCCATTAACGTACAGTTAAAGTTGCTCGAGTGTATTTCCTATCAGCACAAATTAAAAATCAAGGAAATCACCAGTTTAGGCAACATTAACATCCAAACAAACCTCAATTCACATCTTTTACCCCCACCAAATACAATCACAGACTCCTCAACTCTAAGGGCTTGTCTTCACTACCCGCCCGGATCGGCGGGTAGAAATCGATCTCTTGGGGATCGATTTATCGCGTCTCGTCGGGATGCGATAATCGATCCCTGAATCGAACCAGCCCAGGTAGGAGTAAGCGCCGTCGACGGGGGAGCCGCAGCGGTCGATTTGCCGTCATCCTCACAGTGGGGTAAATCGGATCAGATACGTCGAATTCAGCTACGCTATTCCTGTAGCTGAATTTGCGTATCTAAAATCGATCCCCCCCGTAGTGTAGATGTAGCCTGAGACAAAGGGTGGACTTTTCAAAAATGCCTATGTGATGAAGGAGGCCTAAGTCCTCTTCACGTAGGCACTTTTGGAAATTCTATCCAAATCCCATTTCACTCCAAAATACACTAACCACAAAGCTCACAGTCAATTCCGCAAAAGTTCACTCAAATGCACAGCCTTAATTCTGACATCACTGTAAAAAAAAGGAGAAAAATATACATTTTTTTTCAATACAAGTATGCATCTTTGTAAGATCTTTTTATAGAGTAAAGAAACACTTGAGCAATCTTAACTATGAGGTAAATATTGGTGTGTGAGCTAAATATATATATATTTATATATGTTAATGTACATGGGATATTATGTGATGTGTTGGAATTAACACTATTTAGACGAGCATTCCAGTAATTTTCTGGAAGTTAGAAGACAAGAACTCTCTCAATAAAAACTCCTAGAAGAGCATGTGAACATCTGAATGCTACCAGAGACAAGAGCTAATAGAATTCTTCCATACCTTAAAAGCTGCACCTCCATGGATAATGGATTTGATGAAAATCCCAAGGTCAGCCCCAGTCTCCCGAGATTTGTTGCCTTTCAAGCTGACACCAAGTCCAGCAGAACCTGAATCATTCAGGGGTATCTCAAAGGTCAGCTGTTCTGTGGTCTCCAGTGAAAGAATACTGCAGTTGGGCTCTCCTTTCTGTTGGAGAAATTGAAAGATGAAACCAGTGGAAGAAAAAAAAAAAAAAGAGAGAATATTAACACAGTGCATTCTAGGTTTCCCAGATCTAAACCTTTGGACAGGTTCATGTAACTAAAAATAGTTTTACGCCATAGTTCCTTTATCTAGTCAATAGCTTTTGGGCTATTGCCTATGATTTGGTCACATGATTTTGTGACCTAATATATATGATTAAAAATATTTATAAATATGATTACATGGAATATGGAAACACTTCAGTTCAAGGTACTACAAGTTTGATGCTGCAAGACATTTAAGGCGAAGGACTCTGCATTTCAAACATATACAAACAGCTACATTAAAAATGTACTCATATAATTCCCACTGCCCTTACATGTAGCGCTCACTGATTTTAATAGGAGTTGTGTGGTTAGATTTCATACCGCTCTAAGTAAAATCCTTAAAAAATTATTGCACCCTTAGTGGATGAATTGGTGCATGCTTTGGATATCTTTTAAAGTTTGGAGCAGCAGGGTAAGAAACAAAATTAATAGAAAAATGGTATATGCAGAAAAATACCATTTTAAAAAGCAGAACATGAAGTTAGCATTTCTCAAAAGTGCTGGACTGAAGTCCTCTGTTAATCCACACAGGAAGTGGGCACCATACTGGAAGTGGGAGTGGAAACTTCTCAACACTGTCCTGCCAATGTTCCTCAAACCTAACTTGGAGGTATAGTAGAACCTCAGAGTTACAAACACCAGAATTAGGAACTGACCAATCAGCCATTTGGAACCGGAAGTACACAATCGGGCAGCAGCAGAGACCAAAAAAAGCAAATACAGCACAGTACTGTGTTAAACACACACTAGTAAAAAAAAATAAAGGGAAAGTTTAAAAAAAATATTTGGCAAGATAAGGAAACCGTTTCTATGCTTGTTTCATTTAAATTAAGATAGCCTACAAGCTGCATTTTTCTTCTGCACAGTAAAGTTTCAAAGTTGTATTAAGTCAATGTTCAATTGTAAACTTTTGAATGAATAACCATAACGTTTTGTTCAGAGTTACGAACCATTCCCGACGTGTTTGTAACTCAGAGGTTCTACTGTACCACGTCAATGGGTACAAGGAAGTTCACGCCCCACCCCCTTGCCATCTCTGCTGAGATTGTCCACACAGTATCAATGTGTGGCAGTTGTGGGGCTGGTTTCTGGATAATCATAATGGTTCCTTTATGACCTTAAAGTTTATTATTTGGTCCAACTGGCAGTGGACTGAGGCCACTATACAATACATTTAACACCCTACATGGGCAGCAAGAGGTGTGATCAAAAAAGATAAGGGTAAAAACTAAATGTAAGTGAATGTCAACCATTGAAATAGTATCAACTGAATACATGACTCACTTACATGTATCTAAGGTACCACTATTGCTGATGGAGAGAAACTACTGTCTGAGGGAGGGGTCATACTATTCAGTGAGCTAGAACTATAAACCTTGATTCTAATATGTACCATATACAAATATTTATTAAAAATTAATTGCATGAAAGTCAATTCATTTAATTTAATTGGAAAATACAAAAATGGCACGGTGTTGACACTGATAATTACTGTCTTGATGACATTAGCTTATCTCCAGTACTCTTGCTCCACTTCTGTGCTCTTGCCTTTGTTCACCTGAAGTACACAACTTTCTGTGGCATTTTTTTCTTACATAAGTAATTAACAAAATTATAACATATGGAGGCAACAGTCCTGTAAAAGTTCCCAAAGCCAATGAATAAAAATAAATAAGGGAAACTGGGCTAGAGCGATTAGAGAATATGGTTGGATGTCTGGATTTGTATTGGTTTCAGAATAGCAGCCGTGTTAGTCTGTATCCGCAAAAAGAACAGGAGTACTTGTGGCACCTTAGAGACTAACACATTTATTAGAGCATAAGCTTTCGTGGACTACAGCCCATTTCTTCGGGTAGTCCACGAAAGCTTATGCTCTAATAAATGTGTTAGTCTCTAAGGTGCCACAAGTACTCCTGTTCTTTTTGTGGATTTGTATTGTCGCCTGTGACAATGACTCATCATATGAGTTCTGTCAAGTCACTTAATCACATGGCCCATGAGCAGCGCCTCAGCCTCACCTCTAGCTGAAGTTAATTAGACTGGATCTTACTGATTAATGATTTGTAGTTATGAAATATGTTACCACAATGGGGCTGCTAGGAATCTAATGCTAAGATACGTATCCCACAACGTGGCTCAAAAGAGGGAATCCTTGATTTAAGATGTATTTTGTCCAGCCACAAGAAATCTTAGATGTGGAGCGAACTGAAGCCCAAATCTGACAATCCCAGGATCAGTGTGAGGGAAGATGAGTTTTAGCATAAACACTCAGATATTATGGAGATGAGGCTCTAAATAAATACTGAGAGAGAGAGAGCGCACATTTGAAATGCGGGAGGAGGGTGGGGAGGGAGGGAGGCGTGGCACTAAATTTTGGACCCAAAGTAAAATACCAACAACAAAAAAATTCTGGCTTCTCACTGAAATATATACCACAACCACACCAAACATCTCAAGTATCTCCTAATGCAATGATAGCACCCCAAATGCCTTATATAAACTGGATCACCTACATTTCTGCCTGCTACTTGCTTGCTGCACCAAATATGAGCTTTATTTTCAACTAACAGCATAGGAAATGGACAGGTAACATCCATGATAACTCATATAATCATATCATTTCACATCATGAATATTGGGTGCACTTGCTGACATCATTCACTTATATAGTCTCTGGGATTTTCTGTCAGTATCCTTTTGGATCACAAAATAAACAGCTGCTGAAACAACACAAAACATAAAACAACTCCCTATCTTCATACCAGGCCAGTACAACTGAAACCTTTGTGCCCCCTCAGCACAGTGCAAGGAAGTCTGGCTGTAAGACAGATCTTTATAGTGAAGAAGTTGGAAAATTGCTCATGTCCTTAAATGATGACAGGAGAGACAGCATAGATAAAACAGACTGTTCACTCCTGAACAGCTCTGTCAAGTTGTGTGTGTGTGTGTGTGTGTGTGTGTGTGTGTGTGTGTGTGTGTGTGTGTGTGTGTGTGTGTGTGTGTGTGTGTGTGTGTGTGTCTTTTCTTCTTTTTTGCCATGTCCCTACAAAGGACAGAATATTTTATAAAAGAAGCTGCAAAATGCTGCTAATTCTAGTGGACAACATTACAATAACTAGGCAATTACTTTATATTTGTATGCTATAAATAATAACTACAAACATGTGCTTTATAACATTGTTTCTAAATATAAGTGAGTTCAGTTTTAAACTAGATTCCTATATAAGTAGACTGCTAAAACATGTGAAAAGCTAACCAAACTCTTCAAGTTTTGGACAACATTTTTACATTTATTTAATAAAGGTATTCTGTGCATTAGTGCTTTTCACTAATCCATTGGGTTATCATCTGAGTGCCTAGACATGCTATTTGTATCAAATGAGATTTTAAAATGTGTTCAGTGAGACAAATACTATTTTTTTTTTCAGTATTAGGTTTCTTTCAGCTCTCCTTCAATACCCAGTTTGGAATCCTTATAGTTTCACAACCCTTTCACTGCAGCGCTCTAAGTATTGTGTAATTTTATTATAAGAAAACCTCAGTAAATTAAAGTTCAATTTAAAACAACAGCTGCTTGTACCTATTACTCAAGGAACTCTCCAGACAATCCCCCTAATACCTTTCACAACTGCTCCTTATGCAGTAGCGCTAAATTGGTTTAAAAACTGCCCCTTCTTGGGTGCATATTTACATTCAGCTTTACCCTAAGATCCAGCTAATGAATGCTGACAATCGCTGGCCCTTTTGGCTGATAGCAAAAAGGAAGTGGTAAACATGGTATCAGAGTGGACATCTGTGTTTGAAAGTAAATGCAAAGCAAACTGAAGTTATGCAAGCAACGAAGGTGGAGAAAGAACTGTTGATAGGAGTTTCAGGAGAGAAGCTGAATCAGAAGAAATAATTTTGTATTGGGAAATACACTTACTGCCAACGGAGAGAATTCTGGAGAACTGAAAAGAACCACCCAGTATGCATGGGCAGCTGTGAAAAAGGTGGCAGGAGCACTGTGGGACCAGCAATCAAGGAACAAACTGAAAGGAAAAGTGTACAAGGCATGTGTTTGTCCCTGCCTGCCTACGGTTTGGAAAGGGTGGATCTGATGGAAAGGGAAGAAAAAAATATATAGGTAGTAAACAACAATATACTGAGGAGAAAGGAAAACAAGCAGAGCTTAGAGGGCACATGGAAGAAATCAGGGGAAAGATGAACTTGGAACTCTTTGGGTATGTCTACACTGCAATTAAAAACCCACAGCTGGCCCATGTCAGCTGACTTGGGCAATGGGGCTGTTTAACTGCGGTGTAGATGTTTGGGCTTGGGCTGGAGAGTGAGCTCTGGGACCTCACGAGAAGAGAGGGACCGGTGCCCAAGTCCAAATGTTTACACCACAATCAAACATTTCCTTAGCCCGAGCCCCACGAGTCTGAGTCAGCTGACACAGGCCAGCCAGAGGGGTCTAACTGCAGTGTAGACATACCCTTAGTTATAGAAAGCCTGGGAAGCACATGTTTGAGGTGGGCGGCACATGTGATAATGATCAGCAAAGAAAGTGTGGGCGGAAGAGGACAGCAAAAAAGGATAAGGAAGACCAAGGATACAGTGGAAAGACTGTGTTAAGAGAAGTTTGAAGAGAAAAGGAACGGAACTCCAAGACATATGAACCCATGCTATGGACTGGAAGGATGGCGAAGAATTGTGGGCACCTCTGATCCAGTGTAAATGGGAAAAGGAGTCAAAAAATGAAGTGAAGTTTATCCTAAGATCCAGCTAACTGTGACTTAAAATCAAACTAAGCCTGGTTTGTTTTAACTGTAATGTCACACACTAGCTAGCCATGAAATGAAACTGGATGAAATCCCACTGACTACAACTCTTTAGAGGATAGGTGAGAGGAAAGCTGCATCATACGTAAAAGCCAATTCCACAGCTCAGTGTGAAACTACAGTAGCCCTGTCCTTATCTCTTCACTTAAGACATACCATTCCTTACCTATTACGTGGAATCTAACCGCAAATGCTTGGATGCTCAGCATAGCAAGTAGCAATTACTTCATCACAGACAACTACAGCAATGAAAAACCTACTGAAAATTTCTGTTGGCAGAGGAAGAAATACAAATATATTTCCTAAAAGTTTGGTTTCCTTCAATACACCAGTAACTTTAAATTCTCATCCTCGTAACTCCTTCTGTTCTTTATAATAGATGTCCCTTCACCGGTGACCGTAAACAGCTGCAACTTCCTAAAAGTAAGGGAATCTGTCCAATTAACTGCCTTTTTTGAGCAACCAGTCTCATGAATATTCATTTGTTAGTAACAATTTTCCCCAATCCTAAATTTCCCTTATATTGCCAGAACACTATCCCAATGCATCAATATTTTACAGCAGAGCAGCAATCTTTGACTGAAAGACTTATGGTCTGGTAAAGCAACCTCCACTCTGATGCACTAAGTCTTCAATTCTATTAGAAATACCTTTGCTCTCAGTTCGTTACTTCAAAACTGATATCATCCTATAATCCTAGTTCACTTGAGGATGGTGTGAATGCAATGAGCTGCAACACTAATTAGTTTCTGTTCCAGAAAGAACACAGTGACTGTCCAAAGTGACACAAACTTGGGTTTCTGCTGGATCACCTCAGGGTTTCTCTTTCAACACAACCAATATTTTAGAATTACTCCAGGCAGTAATTAAGGTGAATTTTTCTCCACAGTATATAGACTATACACCCACATCTCTTAAAGTGTAGTGTACTGTTGAAGTTGCATTCCACTACAGAGTCAGGTAAGCAATTCAGGGGTACGGTGGGTCACAGTTCTGTGTTTAACAGCACCTCTGCTCCCTCCACAGTATCCTCAAGGGTGCCCTTTAGGTATTAGGCCTCACCTCTCTATGGGAAAGGACTTGCGTCTCTCCCTCCAGACCTGGGATTTAGGTGCAGTCCCCTGCAATTCACTGTGACTATCCCAGCAGGTTTGATGTCAGTCCAGCATCTGCAGATTGCTCTCTTGGGAACAATGCCAGGGTTACCAGTGGCCAACCAGCTTTCACAAAGTACAGTCTATTTATTTTAGGACAAAAGTATTACAAAGAAAAAACAGTCTATATGCATGCTAAGCTTAGCAAGCGTCACTCGTCTTCCACATGGAGACACTATTAGGTTTCCAGTCCCTGAAACCCTTCCAGCAGGGTTTTTCCTTCTTCGATAAAATCTTATGTTGTTTTTGGATCAAACTGAGAAACCTTCTCAGCCAGTTCAGTCTGGCCCTTTATACCACAAGCTCATTGTCTGTGGGCCTCTTGAACTAGGGTTACAATATCTCATAAATAAAAAAAGAGGACCCTCCACGGGCCCTGGCCCCGCCCATTTCCCCACCCCTAGCCCCGCCCCAACTCCGCCCCTTCCCCACCCTAACTCCACCCCCTCCTCCCTCCCACTCCCAGCCAAGGGGAAAGGGCTGCCCTAGTGCTACCTGCTTCAGGGTTTGCCGGGCAGCCCCCAGACCCTGCGCCCCCAGCCGGCGCTTCCCCAGCACAGCTGGAGCTCGGGAGGGGAAGCGCCCAGCCGGGGGCGCAGGGTCTGGAGGCTGCCCGGCAAACTGTGAAGCCGGTAGTGCTTGGGCTTTGGGCAGCCCCTATGCCTCCGGATTATTAATAATAACATAGATTATTATGACAGCTGGTATTACTTGGCAACTACAAGATTTGAAATGAGTGAAAACAGTAATTTTCCAAAAATTAAACACTTGCTGTAATCAAATCTCTCTTAAATCTTATGGCAGACCTCTGAAAATTCAATGTATATTGGATATAGGCAATCTGCAGCAATTTTATAATTTGTTTGATATGACTGAACAATAGAATCAATTGTTTCAAAATGCAAATCACTTCACTGTTATATCAGTAAAACCAAGGCTCTTGTTTGAGAAGTTTTGCTCCCAAACCTGGGATTGATGACTGGAGTTTGATAACATAACAAAACAAAAACACCCCAAAGCCCTCTCTCCTACAAACTCTTACTCATTAGTCAAATTAGTCAGAAAATGGCCAACAAAGTTCATAAAGGACTACACTTCAAAAAAAGGTGAGAGGACTGTGTAAACCTGTTAGACATATTAGCAGAAAAACTTACAACTATAGCAAACCAATGGTCAATGCAATAGATAGAAAATCTTGAATTGAGAGTTTCAGGAGACTTAGTTAGCTAGCAGTGTATGCAAGTAAGTGTCACCACTGGTTTTTACTTAGCTTTAACAAGTGCATCTGTGTTACAGATCTCTGACTTGTTAATTAAAAAACTATATGTAATGCTTCAAACAGTGTAATATCTACTTATATACTCCTAATATCTTTCCACACCTACAGGGCACAGTCAAAATGCATCTTCAATCTTCCCCACTGTCTACAGTAGAAACTGTCTTCTACCTACAAAAGAAACAGAACTGGAAGGTTTTAAAAATAAGTACTTTTCATTGTGTTATTTCTTCTCAATACGGTCCATGGTATCTACTAAATATTATGCTCAATCCTCCATCTCCTGAGACACCACTTTCAATTAAACCTCTTATTTAATCTCAGAACGCCTGTTCTCATTGACCACTGCACTTTTTATCTGTGGATTTATGATAATCTAATGCACATCTCCCTGACTGGAAGGGCTGCCTTATTTATCCCCATTGTTCTTTTGCCAAAAGAGAAGCTTACAAAAAACAGTTCTCACTGAAGCCAGGAAGGAAATAGCATTTGTTTAACACAACAAGAGGCCTTTCACTACCTGACTGATGCCCTTGACCAACACACTATCATGGCCTCTCAATGTGCTGGCTGCCCCTTGCCTAGCTGCTCAGTTCTGATAAGAGATGCCAACTCCCTTGAGTGCCATTCAGAGCTCAGAGTGAGAGGCAATGTACCCAGGAGGATTATTTTCAAAGGCTTATGAAGGAAATAAGACATTTACATGCTTTCACTACTATTTTCTGCAAGAAACCCTACAGGTTAAAGAGCAGTCTCTGAACATTGACTATGATTTGACAGAAAGGTCTGAAAAAACATGCCGAATTGTTTACACCATTCGTTACCTTCTTTCCAATAAGAACGTAGACACAGTTTAAAAACACATACACACACTTTGGTGGCCAATTCTTTAGTGAGTTACCATATTATATGTTGTGGTAGATATACTGTGACGCTTCTGAAAACAATGCTCCAAGGTAATGGTCTGATGTAATGTCACAATGAGGTAAATAACTGACGTCACTGTTGCATATATCCCTTACCACACTTTTACAAAAGCTTTTTATCTGCATTTATCTATCTACTATATTGTGATAAAAATAGTCACTAATGGTAACTCCTGTTAAAAGGACAGAGGTGAATGTTCTATTGTGCTTGGGTATTTTGCACATTAATGTAGTGCACTGCAAGTTCATGTCACATTGGATAGAAAGGCTTTAGTTTGAAATACCTAGACGCCTTGGAACCACAGCTTTGAATACTGACAGAATCAGATTCAGCACTTCAATCCTCCAAGGATGATAAATTGCATTTCACATTTTACCATGTGAGACTCCGTCAGAGACTTCAAAAACAAGATCCTCCAACTTCCTTTGTATAATTATTCAAAATCTCATGGTGATTTTTATGAGAGAAAATGGTCTCCCTTTGTGAAAGGGTTTTGTCATAAGTAATAGCTCAGTGCCTTACTGCACTCTTAACACCTAACTATCCAGCCTCGCTTCCTTTTGTAAGTTATGAGACTCTGGGAAGTAGACTGGGAGGCACATTAACTAGTTAAGACCAAAGACACATTTCAGCAAGACATTTAATCATGCAAGTAATCCCACTAACATCTAACATACTTGAAGGCAGGCATATGGTTGAAGACCTTGCTGAATCAGGACCTAAATTTGCACACTACCTTAAAGAAGAGTTTAGCACAGCACTGAGATATTACACAGACTCTATGGAATACTGTTAGTAGATGGTCAGCCACATACAAATCTTATTAATTTTTCTAACTGACTTAATAACTACAGTTTTAAAGTAGGGATGGTAAAGAGAATACCCTTTGGATAGTTTTGTCTACCCACTTCAAATCCCAGAGAGGTTCACAATAAGAAGTCATATCCTAGAACAGTGGTTTTCAAACTGCAGGTTGCGACCCAGGACTAGGTCTAGGCACTAAGTCACAGCGGCTCTGGTCAGCACCAACGACTGCGCCGTTAAAAGTCCCATCGTTGGTGCTGCCTGGCTAAGGCAGGCTAGTCCCTACCTGTTCTGACACCGCGTTGCACCCCGGAAGCAGCCAGCAGCAGGTCCAGCTCCTAGGCAGGGGTCCACGGGGCTGCGCGTGCTGCCCCCACCCCGAACTCGGCTCTGCACTCCATTGACCAGAACCGACCAATGGGAGCTGGGGCGGGGGGCCTGCGGGCAAGAGCCACGCAGAGCCACTTGTGCACTTCCGCCTAAGAGCCGGACCTGCTGACCTGCTGCTGGCTGCTTCCATGGCGCAGCGCAGTCCGCGGTGCCAGGACAGGCAGGAAGCCTGCCTTAGCAGCCCTGCTGCGCCGCTGACCCGGAGCTGCCTGAGGTAAGCTCACGCCCCAACCCCATGCCCCAGCCCTGAGCCCCCCCCCAAACCCAGAGCCCCGCCCTGCACCCCAAACCCCTCATCCCATGCCCCACCCCTGAGCCTTCACCCCCAGCCCAGAGCCCTGACCCCCTTCCCCAACCCGGAGGCACCTCCCATACACTGAACCCCTCATTCTCGGCACCACCCCACAGCCCTCACCCCTGCACCCCAACCTTCTGCCCCAGCCCTCAGCCACTCCCACACCCCAAACCTCTCATCCCCAGCTCCGTTGGGTTGCAGGCATCAACAATTTTCATCAACTGGGTCACCAGAAAAAAAGTTTGAAAACCACTGTCCTGGAAGAACTTTTTCATAGATACATTCATAGATCTTGGGGCCAGAAGGGACCATGATCATCATTGCTGATGGGTAGATAAATCAGATCTGATGATGCTTTCAGATGGTAACCCACTCTAGCTGCCAAGTGGATTTAAGTAATGGCCAAAGCAAATCTTGATTTTACAGCAAATAAATATTGTAGCCCAGATAGCTGGGAGTTGAGGCATACAAAGCCTAAGTTTCTGTTGAGAGCCATATGTTATAGTGTCTCCACTCCTATTCATAAGTCTTTTTGGTTTCTAATTTCATGGATTCAAGTGTGATGCCAACTAAGACTTCTGAGCTCTCTGGTGTATATGATGCCAAATACACTGATCTTATCTGCAGATCTTCAAGGCGTTTTTCATAAGTCTTTGGAAACAGACAGACGATCCTGATTCAAAATCCAAGACAGCCACCCTTAAACACCTTCAAAGGATTTGGGTCCAAAGCAACGCCAGTTCCAAATGAAGTCAGCTCCCCTGCAGCTCTCAACACAGATATTGCTGACCCTCCTTGAGAAAGGTTGGGAACCAACTAAAATTCTTTGTTTTAATGGGAGCTAGACTGATGCACAACAGCACTGCCAAAATGGTGCAAAAATAACACCCACTCAATAAAAAAAAATCTTAACAAAAAGCTAAACTCAAACAAATTATTCTAAGCAGCAGAAATAAACAGGTAGATGATATCAAGACCAGCTCGCCATACTTCATGCTATGATCCCCTGCATAAAAAACGTGATAGTTATTTTAGATAATGAACAAGATAACTAAATAACACTACCTCAGTACAATATTTCTAGTACTCTAGCTGTTATCTACAGTAAGTATAGCTAATCCTGCAAATACTGAGGTAACTGTATACATTTAGTTCATGTAAACTGCAGAGTTTAAAGGCTGACTACTATACCCTTGTGCAAAATGTTCTGATGTACAAAGATGCATGTGCATGGTCCCCTCTGTCAATACTTTTTAGATTGTTCCAGATTAGTGGTGCCCACAACCCCACAACCAAGACTCTCTGCACAAGAAATTCTTGAGGGAGATGTGATTTTGATATGTATATACTCTATACCTTGGAATGAAAGGTTCTATATACATTTAAGATTTTCTCCCCTGTATCTATATAAGGTACAAAAATATTCATATAGAAATTGTATTATATAGTCTTTAAAAGCATTAACATGTGATGTGTATCATGGGCCAGATTTTCAAAAACTAGACTTCATTTTTGAGAGAGAACAGTTAATTGCTGAGGTGACTGAATTTATTTGAACCATAATTTAGGATACTTGTATATGAGAGGAGTTCCAAATCAGGGATTTTAAACATATAAGTTATTGAAATTGGGAGTACAAACAATAGGAGGTACAATAATGGTTAAGGCTGCACTGAAATTTGGTGCAGTCTTTCCTGCAGATTAACAGGTAAGAAACAATAAAGAAATCAAGCTTTGAATACTTAAAATAAAAAGGACAACATTTCAGACAAGCAAGAAATCTTCCTTTAGGTGAAGAATTCCAGGTAGTGCAAAGAATTAATTAGAAAAAAGCTAAAACGTAAAAGTTAATCACAACTGAGTGAGTGGAAGAAAAAGCATAACTGAACTTGCCACTAACCGTGCTTCCTTCCATACTGTGTAATAAATATGTAAAAAGAGAGAATTCTAGATTTAAAGATCAACAGTTACATTATACAGGTTCTTCTCCTATAGCATTTGTTATAAAAACACCAGTGTGAGGGTTTTTTGTTTGTTTGTTGTTTTGCTTTGTTTACTTCCTCCCTCGGGGGAAAAATGTGTGCGGTAACAAGACAAATAATGATCACAACTAGACTTGATTATTTAAAACCATCTTTAAAACAAAGCTTACAGTAATGTGC